>NC_034608.1:15148762-15152248 GCF_900095145.1 Mus pahari | reverse complement strand
GAGTTCCAGGACAGCCAAGGCTACAAAGAGAAACCCTGTCTCGAAAAACCAAAAAAAGAAAAAGAAAAAAAGAAGATCAAGGGTACCTTTCATCTCAACATTTGTAGGTAGAGGCAAGTGGATCTCTGTGAGTTCCGGGCTTCACAGAGAGTGGCTATTGGGAACCAGGGCTTCACAGAGAAACCGTGCCTCCAAAAAAACCAAACCAACAACCAAAACCACCAAAACAAATCAAGCAAAAAAAAAAATAAGGGTCCGGTACGGGATATGGCATATATCCCAGCAGATGAAGGTGGGTCTCTGTGTGTTCAAGATCTGCTTAGTTCCAGGCTAGCCACAGCTACACAGGAGACCCTGTCTCAGAAAACCCAAAAACAATCAAAGCAAACACCAACAAAACCAAAAGATAAAAGGCAGAACCAAGCAGGGAAAAACGTGAGAAGGCAGGAAAGGAGCCTAGCCCTGACCCTCCCCAGCCTCACGGGTCTCCTCTGTTTGTCGCGCAGAAATCATCGACGAATACATTAAAGAGAACGGCTTCGGCCTGGACGGGGCACAGCTGAGTGAGATGCCACGCCTGGTGCCCCGCGGGCCCGCCTCACTGAGCAGCGTCACGCTGGGCCCAGCTCCGCCACCGCCTCCGGCCACGCCGTCCTGGAGCTGCACGCTGGGCAGACTGGTGTCACCCGGCCCATGCCCACGGCCCTACCTAGTCATCACAGAGCAGCCAAAGCAGCGTGGCATGCGCTTCCGCTACGAGTGCGAGGGCCGCTCGGCCGGCAGCATCCTCGGGGAGAGCAGCACCGAAGCCAGCAAGACCCTGCCCGCCATCGAGGTGCGTGATGGGCCGCTGTGGGCTTGCCCTAGTGCCTGGGAATAGGATTGCTGGGCTTCCATCCATCCGCAAAGCTCAAACGGGCCTGGGGTGGTGGCTCACACTTATAAAACCCGGGTACTTCCCGAGACTGGGGGACAGGGGGATAGAGGGGCCATCCTGGACTACAGAGTGTGGCCCTTTCTTTAAAATAACGAAGACAACAACAGACTCTATGGTATTGTGTGTGAGGCTGTTCCAATGACAAATTAGCATCTGGATCCCAAAGGCGTGCGTGCCATCCAAAGTTACCCTCAACCTCCCATCTCGCCACTAGAGGGAAGCACTCACTCCGTGAAGTGGATGTCACAGGCCAGGCCTTTTAGAGACCAGGCCAGCAGAGCTCAGACACAGATCCAGAGCAAAATGGAGAGTCGGTGCGGTTCTGCTGGGACTGGCTATTGTCTCCCCCATCACCAGTGGCTACTGAAGAAGAAATCAGTTTTTCTACTGAATTTTTTTCAGCAGTGGGGATTGAACCTAGGTTTTTGTATTTGTTCAGCAATGGAGCTGCTCAACCATTGAGCCACACCACCAGCCTTCTATTTTTTCTTTCTTTCTTTCTTTTTTTTTTTTTTTTCTCGAGACAGGGTTTCTCTGTGTAGCCCTGGCTGTCCTGGAACTCACTCTGTAGACCAGGCACCACCAGCCTTCTTATTTACTTTTTATTTTGAGTCAGCTTGTTGTCCAGGTTGGGACTTAATTTTTTATCGCTCTTTAGCTTGTGAGTAGCTGGAATTACAAGCCTGTTCTTTTTGTTGTGGTTGCTTGTGTTTTGAATGGGAATGTTCAAATGTTTCCCAGGCTGACCCCAAACACTGCTACTCATGAAGAGATCCTCCTGTCTCAGCCCCAAAGTCAGGCTTCCGCCTAACATACAAGTGTGTGCCATCCTGTCCAGATAGCTCGTATCTCTGTCTCTATCTGTATGTCCATCTTTCTCTCTTTAACTGAGTTATGTTTGCTCAGCTCTTTGGACTACATCTGCCATGCTTGGTGACAGTGACACAGGCCTTTCATCCAACCACGTAGGAGGCAGAGGCAGCCAGATCTCTATGAGTTTGAGGCCAGCCTGCTCTACATAGTGAGAGCCTATTTCAAAAAAAAAAAAAAAGTACATTTTTTTTTTTTTAATGTTCCGGATATAGTAGGGCAGGCCTATCAGCGCTCTGGAGGTGGAGGAGGGGGATTGAGGGCTCAAGTTCACTCATCAGCTACGTAGTGAGTTCAATACTATCTTGGGTTACATAAGACTTATCTCAAAAGTCCAAGGAAGAGCCGGACAAGGTGGCTCAAACCTGTAGTGTAGCATCTGGAAGGCTGAGCTAGAAAAATCAGGAGTTCAAGGCCAGCCTGGCTACTTAGCGAGTAAGAGGAAACTTGGGTTACCTGAGTGCATGAGATCCTGTCTCAAAAACTGTATATGAAAAGAAAAATCCAACAAAACAGGTGAAGGTAGGGAAGGAAGAGACAGGAGGAGGTAGAGGGGGAGAGACGGCATTCAAAGTTACCTGGCCACAGTTGGCATGGTTCCACCTTCGCATAGGTTAGTGATCTTAAGCCGTGCCTTTCCCTGGTTTTCTAGGGAGAAGAGGTGGGGTTAGCGACAAGGGAGGCCCAGGGAGCCTGGATGGGGACAGGGGTCCACCAAATTCCCAACAAGCCCATGTCTTCCTGCAGCTTCGAGACTGTGGCGGGCTGCGGGAGGTGGAGGTGACAGCGTGCCTGGTGTGGAAGGACTGGCCACACCGGGTACACCCACACAGCCTCGTGGGGAAAGACTGCACGGACGGCGTCTGCAGGGTGCGGCTGCGGCCTCACGTCAGCCCCCGGCACAGGTACCAGACCCCGACCTTTGACCCCAGCTTCTTGCCTCTGCTCATGGAGATTCCACAGGTGAACATCAGCACCTGGGAAAGCCCAGGTCATGGGCATCTTAGCCAGACCCTCCCTGTTGCTCATCTTGGATGGATGGGGAAAGCTAGGTGTGGCTGCCGTAGTGTGCACCACACACCACACGGCTCTGAAAACCTGCTGCACACATTCACAGCCATTCCATATTTGCTCTCAGTTTTGCCTTTTGAGATGGGGTCTTGCCATGTAGTCAAAACTAACTTGGAATTTGAGATCCTCCTGCCTCAGTCTCCATAGGCAGGTACCACCAGACCAGCTCGTACCTATTCCATTTATCTTGTTCTGTAGACGAGGAGACAGAGGGTCATCAGAGCTGCCTGTGGACTCCAGACCCAGCTTAACTGAGATGCCCGTATCAGAGGACAACTAATGGGACTCAGTTCTCTCCTGCTGTGTGGCTTCCCAGGGTTGACCTCGGGTAGTTAGGCTAGCTGACAAAGACCTTTACCTGCTGAGCCATCTAATTAGCCCTCGTTTTTGTTTTTGAGACAAGAATGAACATAGGCCAGGCTAGCCTCAGAATTCACGAGTGTAGCCGAGTATGGCCTTCTTTTATTTTTATTTTTATTTTGACAGCCTCACTCTGTAGCCCTGGCAGGCCTGAGCCTTGTTGCTTAGAACAGAGATCCTCCTGCCTCTGCCTCCCGAGTGCTGGGGTTAAAGAGTGGACCGCTATGCCCACTGATTTTGAAATTTTT
>NC_034608.1:15145098-15148101 GCF_900095145.1 Mus pahari | reverse complement strand
GAACTCACTTTGTAGACCAGGCTGGCCTCGAACTCAGAAATCCACCTGCCTCTGCCTCCCAAGTGCTGGGATTAAAGGCGTGTGCCACCACGCCCGGCTATTATTTTATTGTTTGTTTGTTTGTTTTTTTGAGACAGGGTTTTTCTGTGTAATAGCCCTGACTGTCCTGAACTTGATTTATAGCCCCAGGCTGGCCTCAAACTCACAGAGATCTGCCTACCTCTGCCTCCTGAGTGCTGGGTTTAAAGGCATGCACCACCACACTTGGCTCATTTAATCTTTTAATTACTTAGTTTAGAGTGAGTGTCTTTCTGTGTAATATAGGCTAGCCTCAAGTTCAGGATCCCCCTGCTTCAGCTTTCTAAGTGCAGAGAATCCAGGCTTTCTTTGCACTTTTTTTTTTTTTATGTAAAGGAGCTTACCTGAGCTGTGGGAGGCGCACCCGGAACTCGGTTCAAACAGGGGTTAGGGTTAGGGTTAGGGTTAGGGTTAGGGTTAGCATTTATACACAGTAAAAATAAGGCAAGTTCTTGGTCTCACTACAATACGACTGGTGAAAGTCCCAGGCCTTGCCCATGCTCCTCCTTGGGCTGTGCCTACAGCATCTGTGCAGCTGTCTGTACCCTCACAGCCTATCCTGTCTCCCACTCAGCTTTAACAACCTGGGCATCCAGTGTGTTAGGAAGAAGGAAATTGAAGCTGCCATTGAGCGGAAGATTCAGCTGGGAATTGACCCCTACAATGGTGAGTGCCCGACTTGGCTTCCTAGCCCCTGGCCCTTGAGCTGGTTTTTGTTCTTTGGTTGGTTTTGTGTTTTTGTTTTGTTTTGTTTTGTTTTTTCAAGGCAGGGTTTCTCTGTGTAGCCCTAGCTGACCTGGAACTCACTCTGTAGACCAGGCTGGTCTTCAATTCAGAGATCCTCCTGCCTCTGCCTCTTGAGCATTGGGCTTAAAGTCGTGCGCCACCACTTCTCAGCTTCTTTTCTTTTTCAAGAAATTAAAAGATATTATATGTATGTATTTATTTTGTGTGCATATGTGTGGGTTTTGCGTGGTGTGGGCAAGCCTATGGAGTCCCGAGGGTTCCGTGCGGGAGTCAGTTTTCTTCCTCGTGGGCTCCAGTGGATCGTGGGTTCTCAGGCTCTGCAGCAAGGGTCTTTCACTGCTGAACCATCTCACTGACCCCTTTGTTTGATTTTTCATTTCGGTTTTCAAGACAAGGTCTCAATGTATACCAGGCTGTCCTTGAACTTATCATGTAGCTGAGGATAACCTTGAACTCTTCATCTTCTTGCCTCCACCACCCCACCTTAGCCTTAGCGCCCTTCCCCTTCCCCTGCTGTGCCTACAGCAGCTCAGCTGACCCACAGCCTCCCTTTGCTCTCTCCAAGCCGGCTCCCTGAAGAACCATCAGGAGGTCGACATGAATGTCGTCAGGATCTGCTTCCAGGCCTCCTATCGGGACCAGCAGGGACATCTGCACCGCATGGACCCCATCCTCTCTGAGCCTGTCTACGACAAGAGTGAGTCAAGGGTGCCATATTCCTTGGGCTTGAGCTGTCACGGGTATGGGGAAGTGCCCCGGCCAGTGGCACGAATGAGCAAGGCATTGTTGTGGGGTTTGGCTTGCTTTCTGTTTCCGACTTGCTTGCTACATTTACACAGTGGCTTGGTGCCCACAGTCTCAGGGGAGCTGGGTCTCCACTTCCCTTTTCTCTTTTTCCCTCCTGGGCACACGGTGAGTGCCATCACCCTAAACATCACATTCACATCGGAAGCCTGGGCTGGGCAGTGCCCTCCCATACGCGTGTACAGTTTGTACCTTGTCTGCTTCCATGTTATTTCTCTTTTCCTCTGGTGCTGTTTATGGATGACCTTTGTTCCTGGACAGTTCTGTACACATACACAGTGCATGATGGTTCTGTACACATACACAGTGCATGATGGTTCCTCACTGATCCCCCGCCATCTCTCTCCCTCCCATGGGACCCTTCCACAGTCATAGCTTTGCATTTTGTTTGTGGTCCACTGATTTCAGTTGAGACCCCTGTGTGACCACAGCTTGGGGACTGTCTGCTGGGGCCTGGCGGGCTCTCTGTTATCCTGCCTCCTTACCTCCGGAGACCCGAGATGACCAGCCCGCATTACCATAACCCATTTCCAGGGACTAAGGATCAAACCCAGAGTTTGGTGCAGATTAGTGAAGCTCTTGAGCTACGTCTCCAGCCCCAGGCCCACATTTATTTATTTACTTATTGATTGATTGATTGATTGACTAATTTTAGAAAAGATCCTACTACATACCTGAGCAAATTAGCAATCCTCCTGCCTCCACCACCTCTTCAGTGGTGGAGTTGCAAGCAGACACTGCCATGGCTAACAATATGCAATTTTTGCTCATTGCCTCTGCCTACCCTCTTATTGGTGGGGAGATTTTGGTCATTTACTCTTCTAACCAATCAGCAGTGGCTTTGGGGAGGAGATGCTCTGACCCCCTGGCTAACCTTTAGGATTATGGCTGATGTAAGGGAGGGCTCAGCACTCCTCACTCCTCACGGGAGATGAGGAGTGGGCCCTAGTTTTGAGAGCTTTTAACAAAAGAAGGACAAGGATAGCTGGTCATGCTGGACAATGGTGTATTATAAGACATCAGGTCAGGTGGCAGATACACATGGTGACACATGCTTGTCATCCCAACCACATGCGAGGCTCAGGCAGGAGGATAGTAAATCCAAAGCCAGCTTGGGCAGCTGATCAATATTAATCCAGTTAATATAAAATGAGGGCTGGGGGCGTGGCTCAGTGGTAGAGCCCGTGCCTAGAATCCCCCAGTGAGGGGCTGGGGGCGTGGCTCAGTGGTAGAGCACCTGCCTAGAATCCCCCAGTGAGGGGCTGGGGGCGTGGCTCAGTGGTAGAACCCCTGCCTAGAATTCCCCAGTGAGGGGCTGGGGGCGTGGCTCAGAGGTAGAGCCCCTGCCTAGAATCCCCCAGTGAGGGGCTGGGG
>NC_034608.1:15138063-15144588 GCF_900095145.1 Mus pahari | reverse complement strand
GTGGCTCAGTGGTAGAGCCCCTGCCTAGAATCTCCCAGTGAGGGGCTGGGGTGTGGCTCAGTGGTAGAGCCCCTGCCTAGAATCCCCCAGTGAGGGGCTGGGGGCGTGACTCAGTGGTAGAATTTTTATCTAGCTAGTACATGATCCTATGTTCCATCACTTCCACTTTGGGAAACAAACAAACATAGTATTGCAGGTTGCAAATGCTCATCTGGGGACCTTGTGTCACCCTCAACATGCCAAATCTCCCTGAGTCTAAGGGTCTCCATTTTTAAACACTAAGCAAACTTCAGAGTAGAGCTCTGGCCATTGCCCGTCGTGCCCTCCTGCCTAAGCATCTTGTGTCCCACCTGGGTGGTATCTTCACTGTCTCGCTCACCTGTCAGCAAGCACCTTGGTGTGATGACTCAATTGCTGTTTTTCCTTCTGCACTTCTTTTTAGAGTCCACCAACACATCGGAGCTGCGGATTTGCCGAATCAACAAGGAGAGCGGGCCATGCACAGGTGGTGAGGAGCTGTACTTGCTCTGTGACAAGGTGCAAAAAGGTGAGGGGTCCATAAGCTATGTATAGGACAGAGATGGAAGTGGGGTGCTGATTAGACGGGGCGGCACTCTGGATGGAGTCAGAACCCCAGCTGCAGGGGCAGGCAGATGCAGGCAGTGGGTTTGTGAGCCAGCTCAGGTCGGTCAGGATGACCCTGTGCTGGAGAGCCAACTGCACAGATGCATTCAGAGGGGCTGAGGGCGTGGCTCAGCAGGAGAGCACCTGCTGAGAATCCCCCAGTGAGGGGCCCTACTACCACTGAGCCATAGCCCCAGCCCCTCACTGGGGGATTCTAGGCAGGGGCTCTATCACCGAGCCACGCCCCCAGCCCCTCCCTGGGGGATTTTAGGCAGGAGCTCTATCCTGATTCAAGTCCCTGGCTCTCCCTGTACCACTGAACTATATCCCTAGGTCTTTTACACCAAATTTTTAGAGTCTCATTTAGTCTTCCAGATTTTACTTTGAATTCACAATTATCCCGCCTCAGTTTCCCTACTGATGACAAGAGGCAGGAGGATTGCTAATTTGCTCAGCTATTGTAGTGTAGTGGGATTACATGTCTATGTCACCATACCTGTGTTCTTTGCTTTTGTGTAGCAAAGCTGGGTAGTTGGGTTTGTTTGTTTTAGACAGGGGCCCATGGTGTATTCCTGGCTGGCCTGAAACTCATTATGTAGACCAAGCTGTCTTAAAATTATCAAGAATGGGGCTGGCAAGATGGCTCAGTGCATAAGAGCACTGACTGCTCTTCTGAAGGTTCTGAGTTCAAATCCAGCAACCACATGGTGGCTCACAACCACCCGTAATGGGATCTGACAGCTACAGTGTACTTGCATATAATAATAGATAAATTATATAAAAAATTATCAATAATGTCCAGCCTCTACCCCCTGAGTGCTGGCATTAAAGGGGTGCAACACTATGCCCAGTTTCTCTGGGTCCTTCTATTATTTGCAATCCTGGTTTGATTCAGATAGAATGAGTAAGCAGGGGCTCTGTGGACTGTCCCATTCCCTTGGCTTAGCTGTATTCTCACCCGACCCACCCTACCAGAGGACATATCCGTGGTGTTCAGCACAGCTTCCTGGGAAGGTCGTGCCGACTTCTCTCAAGCCGATGTGCACCGGCAGATTGCCATTGTGTTCAAAACGCCACCCTACGAGGACCTGGAGATCTCAGAGCCCGTGACCGTCAATGTGTTCTTGCAGCGGCTCACGGACGGGGTGTGCAGCGAGCCACTGCCCTTCACATACCTGCCTCGGGATCACGGTAACCGCTCAACCCACAGCTACCCCACCCTGGAGACCAGGTCTTTGGGGAAGAATGAGAAGCAGGAAGCAGGCCTGGGGACAGGGGCTCAGTCAGTTTAGGGCTTGCCTTACAAGCATGAGGGCCTGAGCTCCATTCCCAGCACCCCTGTAGAAAGCCAGGCAGGGTGGCAGGTCCCTACTAGCACTGGGAAGGCAGCATCAGCCGGATTCCTGAGGCTCTCCGGCTCTCCTTGTCTAACCAGAGAGTCCTAGGTTGGTCAGCAAACCCCAGGCCACTAAGAAACAATCTCAGAGCAAACAACGTACATAACAAAAGAAAAAGTTAGATGACAAATGAGAACTAAGAACCAGGATTAATATTTAGTCTCCACACATGCATATATAGCTGTACACAGGTAGAAAGAGAGAGATAGGGTGAAAGCAACTGGACTAGCCAGTGCAAAGGTCCTGAGGCAGGATCCAGAGGGAACTGCATTGAGCTTTTATCCTATTAGGTTATAGACATCTACTTACATAAGTCAGTGACGAGCCTGTCCTTTTTTTTTTTTTTTTTTTTTTTTTTTTNGGTTTTTCGAGACAGGGTTTCTCTGTATAGCCCTGGCTGACCTAGAACTCACTCTGTAGACCAGGCTGGCCTCAAATTCAGAAATCCTCCTGCCTCTGCCTCCCGAGTGCTGGGATTAAAGGCATGCACCACCACGCCCCGGCGAGCCTGTCCTTTTTATAATGACCTCTGTGGCCGGCCGACTGTCATAGCGACCTCTGTGTTTAACTGATATATGACTTTTGGGTGCCTCTGTTCTCCTGGACAGATAGCTACGGTGTGGACAAGAAGCGAAAGCGGGGACTGCCTGACGTCCTTGGAGAGTTGAGCAGCTCTGGTGTGTCCCCCCATCCCCAGGTCCCTGGGAGGGTACTGGTGACCTGCTTGGAGTGGGTGGGTGGTCAGGGTATGGAACCCTCATCTTCACATTCCCCCAGATCCACATGGAATTGAAAGCAAACGACGGAAAAAGAAACCAGTGTTCTTGGACCACTTTCTGCCTGGCCACAGCTCAGGTGAGTGTGGTACCCGCAGCCCCTCCTTCCCATGTATGCTAACAGGAAGCTCCCACCCCACCTTGGTTTTCTGGTTTTCTTTCTTTCTTTTTTTTTCATAATTTAAAAAGAATATTTTATTTTCTATGTGTAGGTATTTTGCTTGCACATAGGTATATGCAGATGTCAGATCCTCTAGAACTGGACTTACTGAGGGTTGTAAGCTGCCATGTGGATGCTGGGAATTGAACCTGGGTCCTCAGCAAGAGCAGCCAGTGCTTTCAACCACTGAGCCATCCTGAGCTCTTTTCTGGTTTCTTTACATCCTCTGAATGCTTGCCCAAGGTCAGTAGCTGACCACACATCTAGCACCATGGAGTAAAAAGAACAAGGGGTCAAGAAGCCTGGCAGTGGCTCTCACCTATGATCCTAGCACTGTGTAGTGCACTTGACTGTGTAGTGAGTCAAGGCTGAGCAGTCGCCGAGTTGCCAAGTCAGTCAAGTACAATGACTTAACTACACAGTCTCAAAAACAACAGCAACAACAAAAATCAGAGCAAAACACAAAAAGCCACTTTTTTCTGTTCTTTCATTCCATCTTTACAAAAGGATTCCTTGGGTTGAACTCAGGGCATCAGGCATTCGCGGCAAGTATTTCACCTGCCACACTATCTCACCAGACCTGGAAGGATCTGTACAGACCTGGTCTGACATGCCCTTGTTCACTCTGGGCTGGGATCTGGCTGACTTGGCAGCTAGCCAGTCATCTGGCATGGCCAGAGCCCTGCATTTATCCCCAGCACCACGCAGTTTGAATGTGGGGTCACACGCCTGGGAACTCGGCTTTTCAGAAGTAGAGGCAGGAGGGTCAGAAGTTCAGGGTCATCTTAGCTATAATATATATATGAGTTTCAGGTTTACACAGGCGTGCTAAATGAAATTCCATCTTAAAACAAATACTGATGTAATCTCTGACTGTACCATATGAATGTGTCTAACCTTGTCAGGGAAGCTAAGCAGAGTCAGGCCTGGTTAGTACTTAGATGGGAGCTGGGCCAAGAAATTTTTATTTTTATTTTTTTAAAGATTTATTTATTTATTATATGTAAGTACACTGTAGCTGTCTTCAGACACTCCAGAAGAGGGCGTCAGATCTTGTTACAGATGGTTGTGAGCCACCATGTGGTTGCTGGGAATTGAACTCAGGACCTCTGGAAGAGCAGTCAGTGCTCTTAACCACTGAGCCATCTCACCAGCCCCAGAAATTTTTATTTTTATTTTTTTAAAGATTTATTTATTTATTATATGTAAGTACACTGTAGCTGTCTTCAGACACTCCAGAAGAGGGCGTCAGATCTTGTTACAGATGGTTGTGAGCCACCATGTGGTTGCTGGGAATTGAACTCAGGACCTCTGGAAGAGCAGTCAGTGCTCTTAACCACTGAGCCATCTCACCAGCCCCAGAAATTTTTATTTTATTTGTTGTTTTTTGTTTCAAGAAACTTTCTCCTTAAATTAAAGCAAGCTTGGATAGGGGCTGGAGGGATAGGCGGCTCAGCAGTTAAGAGCAGTGACTGTTCTTGTGGAGGATCAGGGTTCAATTCCCAGCACCCACTTGGCAGCTTACAACCATCTCTTAACTCCAGTCCCAGTTAATCCATTGCCCTCTTCTGGCCTCCGTGGGCACTGCATGCACCTGGGGCACAGACAAAATACTATAATTTTAAAACAAGACAAGCATCTTGCCTCAGGCTTTCAAATACTGGGATTACAGGCTGCCCCACGGCATCCAGCAAAAGCAGTTTGCATTTTTCCTAACTAAATGAGGTTTATCGTCATCTGTGTGTGAGTGTGAGCACCCACGGTGAGGTCAGAGCACAGCGGTGAGGGACCTCCCACCCCCTGCTCCGTTCACCTTGGGTGTGGATCAGCTTTGCTCCTTCAGGCCTGCATAGCAAATGTTGTCCACGGAGCCGTTTGTCAGCCCCGTCATTTGTTTGTGTGAGACAGGGTCTCGCTCTGCAGCCCTGGCTGGCCTGGAACTCACAGAGATCCCCCTGCCTTTGCCTCTCAGGTGCTGGGGTTAAAGGTGAGTACCATCATACCTGGCCCCAATTTTGTTTTAATTTTAAGCCAGTGTATTAGTCCAGCACAGGCTGGCCTGGAACTCATGGAATCCTGTCTCAGCCGTCCAAGTGCTGGGATTACAGGTTTGAGCTACCAGGGCCGACTCAGTCATTTAATCTCATTTTGAAGGTCTCTCTCCCAGGCTAATAGTGGAGGGTTGGCTTTGAACCTCTGGTCTTCCTTCCTGTACCTCCCAGGTGCTTTGGTTATAGGTGTGTACTGCTCTAGCCCCAGCCCCAGCCCTAAATCTTACAGACATCTGATGTAAGATTTAGCTTACGCTAAGCGGTGTTCCTGCTTATTACTTTTTAAAAATTAATCTATTTATTTATTTATTTTTGGTTTTTCGAGACAGGGTTTCTCTGTGTAGCCCTGGCTGTCCTGGAACTCACTTTGTAGACCAGGCTGGCCTCGAACTCAGAAATCCGCCTGCCTCTGCCTCCCGAGTGCTGGGATTAAAGGCGTGCGCCACCACGCCTGGCGTGTCCCTGCTTATTCCTTGCTCCTCCTTGTTCGCACATCTTCATGGGGTGGTGCCTCGCTTTTCACAGGTTTAAAAAACCAGAGATTCAGAGAGGTGACATTTCTTGTCTGAGGTCACAGGGTAGGGGATCTACAGTGGAGCAAAAAGCTGGCCCTGTAGGACATCTATGTGGAGGAGCAGGGATGTGTGCGACCCTGAGAGCAGCAAGGACAAGGATGGGTTCCAACTCATCTCCAGTTCAGAGCTCTTCCCAACACAGCCACCTGCTGGCCAGTTCTGACCCCCCCCCCCCACTCAATGTGTATGTACGTATATACACCAAGAAGGAAAAAAAATGGAAGAAAGGAATTTCTCCCTACTACCTCAGCTTGCCCAGAGCACTCAAGTCTGAAGTCTCAGCCAGTCTCCAGTCACTGGAGCCAACCCACCCCTCACCCCCCGGGGTTTGCTGTACCTTTGCCCTCTCTGGCTTTCATGCAGCTGGTATCCATTGCTGGATGACTTCTCCCCTAGCACCAATCCTTACCTGGCTCCTCCAGCTGCCATCAAGTTTCCCAAGTCTTGTGGCCCCACCCTCATTCCTGAGGCCAAAGTCACTTGAAGCCTACTTCGTGATAATTAGAAAACAACCTTGGAAACTAGTGTAGGAATCCTGAGTGTGTGGTTTTTCTGTGTTTCATGCAGTGTCTCATGCAGCCCAGACTGATCTTAAACTCACAGGGATCTGCTGCTTCTGCTGGGATTAAAGGCACAGGCCACCAGCCCAGGCCTGGCTCGGGTCATTTCATTTTTATTTGCATTCCAGACAGCAGGCTGGAACATTGTTTCTCCTTTTACAAAAACCAGGGGAGAGGTAACTGCTGCAGGAAGGGTCTGGTGGCCACATGAACATTAGAGCCATTGCCCTTGTCACTGTGCAGGCCCCCTGGTCAAAGGCAGGATCATGAAGTAGAAACCATGGAGGAACATCACAGTTGGCTGGCTTGCTCACTGCCACACCCATGCTTAGGGGGCTTTGCGTATATATATATATATATATATATATATATATATATATAT
>NC_034608.1:15136289-15137492 GCF_900095145.1 Mus pahari | reverse complement strand
TCTGTATAGCTCTGGCTGTCCTGGAACTCACTCTGTAGACCAGGCTGGCCTCGAACTCAGAAATCCGCCTGCCTCTGCCTCCCAAGGGCTGGGATTAAAGGCGTGTGCCACCACCGCCCGGCTTAAATTTATTTTTATTTAGTCACTTTACATCCTGATTTCTGTCCCAGATTCTTGTCCTGTTCCCCTCTCCCTACTCCCTACCTCATCCCCTTCTTCTTTGAGAGGGTGGAGGTCCCACCTGTGTATCCCCCCACCCTGGCACATCAGATCTCTGCAGTGCTAGGCACATCCTCTCCCAATGAGGCCAGTCAAGGCAGCCCAGCTAGGGGAAAGCATATTCCAGACAGGCAACAACTTTTGGGATAGTCCCTACTCCAGTTGTTCAGGACCCACATGAAGACCAAGCTGCACATCTGCTCTTGTCTCAGTCTCTCTCTTGCTCTGGGCAAGCTGTGGGCAAGCTGATACATATACATGTGTGTGGGGGAATCCTAGTGAAGGGGGTTCAGGATGGAGCTTAGGTAACTTTTTTTTTCTTTTTTCTTTTCTTTTTCTTTTGTTGTTTTAATTAGGTAACTTTTTATTGAGCCCAAGACTTCCAGCCAAGGGAATGTTGTCGCTCACAGTAGGATAGACCTTCCTGTGCCAATTAACAGTCAAGTCAATTCCCTATGGTCATACTCCTAAGCCAGTCTGATCTCGAAAGCTCCTCAATCCCTCTTCAGATGGATTGAATTAAACTCCAAGAGCGGACAGGCTGGTGTTTCATACCTCTAAACCCAGCAACTGGGAGGCTGAGGTAGAACTGTGATGAGTTCCACAGTGGCTACAAGGGAGTCCCAGTCCCTCTCCCTCTCCCTCTCTGTCTCTCTGTCTCTGTCAAGCCCCCAGGCCCCATACCCAGTCAGCCACAGCTATATCCACAGCCCTGCTCCCTGCAGGAGCCCGGCCCCTGCCCTGGTTCTGGGCATAGACAGCTGAGACCGGCTCTTGGTTCACTCACTGCCTCAGTTGACTTATTAAAGGAAAATGGTGAAGCTGGGGTGCTGGGTTACGTGCTGTTTATAAGTTTTATTTAAAAAATATTTATGCTGGACAAAGGTGGCGCACGCCTTTAATCCCAGCACTTGGGAGGCAGAGGCAGGCAGATTTCTGAGTTCGAGGCCAGCCTGGTCTACAGAGTGAGTTCCAGAACAGCCA
>NC_034608.1:15114605-15136244 GCF_900095145.1 Mus pahari | reverse complement strand
GAACAGATAAAATGTCCATTTGATTTTTGGCTAGATTGTAGATTATACCCTTAGAAAACACCATAAAGGCTGGGCAGTAGTGTGGCACATGCCTTTAATCCCTGCACTTGGGAGGCAGAGGCAGGCAGATTTCTGAGTTCGAGGCCAGCCTGGTCTACAGAGTGAGTTCCAGAACAGCCAGGGATACACAGAGAAACCCTGTCTCGAAAAAAAAATTATTTATTTTGCATATGTTTGGGTGCATACATGTTACATGCAGGTTGTGTGTGGAGATCAGAGAACAACTTGACTGGAGTCGATTTTCTTTTTTCACCACGGGGGTTCCAGGTCTGAACTGGCATCAGTCATCAGGGATGTTAGGAAGCACCTTTAACCAATGAGAGGTCTGGATGGCCTGAGACCCCGCCTTTATTTTCTCTCCCTTCCACATGTGTGTATGCAAATCAGTGTGAGTGTATGCCGCAGCTATGCAGTTGCATATGCAGGCCAGAAGAGGGCGTCAGATCCCTTTAGATCTGGAATTACAGGCAGATTTGAGCAGCTGGAAGTGGGAGTTGAGAACCCAACCCTGGTCCTTTGCCAGAGCAGAAAGTGTTCTTAACCTCTGAGCCATCCCTCCAGCCCTCCCAACCTTGGGAGACTCACATGTGTTATATACATTATACACAACAAGGCAAACACTCATGAACATTAAAAAATGTGGCCTAGTGTGCTGGCTCAGTGGATACAGGCACCTGCTGTGCAAGCTTGAACCTGAATTCTATCTCCATATAAAGTTAGCAGGGATGAAATGACTCCACAAAGTTGAACTCTGACCTCCTCCCACGCACTATGGTAGCAGGTATGCCTACTCACATACATCGTGTGTATCCATAGATACACACACACACACACACACACACACAATGAAGAGAATGAATGGTACTTCCTTTCTACTCCAGTTAGGGTTAAAGGTCCAATATAGAATACACTAAGTACAGTGGACTCCAAGTTAGTTACTGCCTAGCCAGAGGGAGGCTCTAAACCCAGCCATTCTTCTCTCCTCATCAGGTCTGTTCCTCCCACCATCAGCTCTGCAGCCGGCAGACTCTGATTTCTTCCCTGGTTCCATATCCCTTCCCGGGCTGGAGCCTCCTGGCGGCCCCGACCTCCTGGACGATGGCTTTGCCTACGATCCTTCTGCCCCCACACTCTTCACTATGTTGGACCTGCTGCCCCCAGCACCACCACTTGCCAGTGCCGTGGTGGGTGGCGGGGGTGCAGGGACCACCGTTGTGGAGTCTTCTGGCCCAGAGCCCCTGTCACTGGACTCTTTTGCAGCTCCGGGCCCCGGGGATGTTGGTACCGCTAGCCTTGTGGGCAGCAACATGTTTCCCAACCAGTACCGAGAGGCAGCTTTTGGGGGTGGCCTCCTATCCCCAGGGCCTGAAGCCACGTAGCCTCTGAGGTGACAGAGGAGGCACTGGGTGAGGTGTGTGGTACAGCACTCCATTCCGAAGCCAACCTTGATCAGTCTTCCAGCTTCCTCATCCTGAATCGGACATCTGCAGCGCTGGTGGGAAGATGGGGAGCACTCAGGTTCTCTTTGAGCCCATTTTACAGAGTGCTGAGTCCGAAGAGGAAAAGGGGCTCCTGCAGGTGGACCCCTTCTCAGGACAGATTCTCAGAGATTGTACATAGGGGAGGAGGGAGCAGATCCCCGGCCTTCTTCCCTAATCCCGAAGAAGGGGGTGGATTGTTCAGTTTTCCCAATAAAAATTAGTTTTTTGAGCCTTTGGGGGTCTTCTTTCTTCTTTACCCAGGAAACACTTGGTTTGTTTGGAACAAAACGATTGTAGTTGAGAGGCTGGCATGATAGGAGCTCACAATGTGTGATAGGTAGTCTTGGTTGTCAACCTGGCTACATCTGGAACTAAAACCCAAAAATGGAGAGCATGCATGGGAGAGATTTTTTTCCTTAAATTGAAGTAGGAAGATAAACTTATTATTTTTTTAAGATTTTATTTATTTACAAAAGAAGATAAAAATGAAAAAAGAATAAAACAACAACAAAAAGTAAATCACAAAGAAAAAAAACAAATAATAAAAACAATATTATTATTTATTTTATGTATATGAGTACATTAGACACACCAGAAGAGAGCATTGGATCCCATTACAGATGGTTGTGACTGCTGGGAATTGAACTCGGAACCTCCAAAAGAAGAGGCAATGCTCTTAACCACTGAGCTATTTCTCCAGCCCCTGGAAGATCAACTTCTAATCTGGGTCTTGAGATGGGGAGACACACTTTTTTTTTTTTAAATTATTTGCATTTTTTTTTATTGGTTTTTTTCAAGACAGGGTTTCTCTGTGTAGCCCTGGCTGTCCTGGAACTCACTCTGTAGACCAGGCTGGCCTCGAACTCAGAAATCCGCCTGCCTCTGCCTCCCAAGGGCTGGGATTCAAGGCGTGCGCCACCACTGTCCGGCAATATAAATCTTTTTAAAAAAAGACTTCTATTTTTGTATTTTATGCATCTGGGTGTTTTCTCGGCACGTATGCCCATCAGAAGAGGGCACTGGATCCCATAGTTAAGAGACTGGTGGAGCCGCCCTGCAGGCCCCGCCCACAATCCCCGAACCGAGCGCGAGAGCCACGCCCCCACCCCACCGCCCTTCCTCGCGACCGCGGAAGTGCCTTCGGTGCAGCGCCGCCTCTCGCCGGCGCGCCACCTCTCCCTTCCGCTTCCGGTGCGGGTCGTGAGCGCGCGCGAGCGCAGCCGTGGGAGGCGGCGACTAAGCCGGTGAGTGCAGGCGTCCGACCCCGACCTCCCGGCTTCCGAGCGCCGGCCGTCGGCCTCATCCTGGTCCGAGGCGCTCCGGGGATCGCCGTGGGTGTCCGCGGGGCGGCCCCGCCTGCTTCCGTCCCGACAGGCCTCAGGCTGCGCCCCTCGCCCCTCCGCAGGCCCGAGTCCGGGCTTTGGGGTTCGGCCCGGATCCTGGCTCCCAGACGCAGCTCTGTCCCGGCCTTGCACCCATCGCTCCCGCCCAGGGCCGCACTCGCTCTGTTTAGCCTGCCTGGCCCGCTTCACATCCCTGCTTTAGAGCTCGGCCGCCTGACCGTCGTCATCCTCTGTCCACGCCCTTCACCTGGCCTCACCCCCTCCCCAGGCGTGTCCCCGCGGGGCCGTCGCCTCTCTCCAATAACCTATCTTACGGCGCTGCTGCACCCCCCCCCTCCCCGCACCGTGCATGGTTCCTGCAGAGGGATCTTAGGGGTTCTTGTGAGCCCAGCCCTGGCGGCTAAGGATCGGTTTCAGACACTCCTTTTATGTCAGAAATTCCATTTTTATTTTTATTTTCCAGACAGCATCTCATTATGTAGCCTTGGCTAGCCTGGAACGTAGTATGTAAACCAGGCTGGCTCCATACTCAGACGTTTGTCTGTCCTGCCTTCCCACTGCTGACATTCAAGGCATGCACCAGCACTCCCAGCCATTATTTATTTATTTATTTATTTATTTTTGGTTTTTCGAGACAGGGTTTCTCTGTATAGCCCCGGCTGTTCTGGAACTCACTTTGTAGACCAGGCTGGCCTCGAACTCAGAAATTCGCCTGCCTCTGCCTCCCGAGTATTATTATTTTTAATTAAAGCAGGATCTCCATATTTAGGACAGTGTAACCAAGGCTGGCCTTGAACTCAAGACTGTTCTGCATCAGCCTTCCGAAGGCTGTCTACTCTATAGTCTTTCATATGGACTTGAGGGTGCAGAATCTAGGAGGATTTCTTTCCCAGGAGACGATGTCACTGAGGTCACCCAGAGCTTTCTCGTAGTTCTGGAGCTATTGCCACAGGGCTGTTAGGAATCCTTTTGTGCCCTCAGCCTCCTGGTGTGCAGCAGGGCTTCTCTCTCTTGGGATTTAGTCCACCAGGATCAACACCAACGTGTCAGAGGACTCACTCTACCCACGTGGTCTTTATAGTCCCTTTGAGCTGTCTGGTGCCCTCCTCCCTCAGGTAAAAGAAGCCTCAGCACCATGTGGCACGAGGCTCGGAAGCATGAGCGGAAACTTCGAGGCATGATGGTGGACTACAAGAAGAGGGCGGAGCGGCGTCGGGAGTACTATGAGAAGATTGTGAGTGAGCAGACTGAGTGTGGGGTGGGCGGGCTCCAGAGGGAAGGGCCCTGGGCTTGGAGGTGTGTCCAGGCAAGAGCTCTTTTTCCTCAGAATCCTAGCCTCCTCCCCCCTCCCAGTCCCCTTCCTCTGTGACCACTGTCTGTGGAGAGCAAAGTCTGAGCCGTGTGCCCTTAGCCCTTAGCCATCCCTTGTTAGGTAGATGATCTTGGTAGCTAACCTAGGCTGGCCTCAGACTCACTCTCTTCCTTCCTGTGTTTACAGCTGTGTGTTGTTACCATGCTCAGCAATAGTCATTTTTTCAGCCTAGTGGTTGGGGTAAACGTGCGGGCTTCTGTTTGCCTCAGTCCCGGGGCACTGGTGTCAAAGGCGAAAGACTCTGTATCCCTCTGAACTTTCCAGGAGTCAGACCTCTGGAACATTCTCTGCTCCTCCATCAGTGCGTTCCCAATGCCCGGAACAACTCGGCCTTTCTTGAGCTTGGCTGGGCATCTAGCAGTAGTGTCATCAGGACTCATCAGTGGTACCTGACCGTCCCTCTCTTGTTTGATACTTCCATTGCTTTTGGAGAAAAACAAACAAAAAGATAAACCAAACTCCATGCTTTGACCAAAAAGTCCTTGAGGCCCCTGGATGGCTTCCTTGGACATCTTTGCTGGTCTTTTCCATATCTGCCATCACAGATACAGCTTGGTTTTGGGACTGTCTCCAGCATGAAATGACAGTTGCTTCCCTGGCTCAGTTCTTTTAGGTGACGTTCCTGTAGATATCCTATTAACTACAGTGCTGCTAGCCTGCCTCTGTTCCCTTTGCTTTCAGTCTTGTCTCCAGAAGCCCGATCAGCAGATGAGAGAGGTCTCTGCGGATGTAAACCTGGCCCCGTTTCCCTCTTGCTCAGAATCGTATGGCTCCGAGTGTCTGTGGGAGAAGGCCAGTTTCTTTACCATAGTTTTCAAGGCCATACATAGTTTGGATACTCCCTATGAGGTGCTGAGAATGGAAGCCAGAAAAGGGCTAGTGTCAGGCAGATGCTCTACCACTGAGCCAACTCCCCAGATCCGAGCTGGGCAATGGTGGTGCATGCCTTTAATCCCAGCACTTGGGAGGCAGAGGCAGGTGGATTTCTGAGTTCAAGGCCAGCCTGGTCTACAGAGTGAGTTCCAGGACAGCCAGGGCTATACAGAGAACCTTGTCTCGAAAAACAAAACAACAACAACAACAAAAAACCCTTGTCTGTCCCCCATCCCCCAAAAAAAGGCCCCAGCCCTTCACTGGAGGATTCTAGGCAGGGGCTCTACCCCTGAGCCATGCCCCCAGCCCCTCACTGGGGGATTCTGGGCCAGAGCGCTAACATTGAGTCCTACCCGAGGCCCCTGCTGTTCTGGTAGGTTACAGGCAAGCAGTTTGCTCCTGAGCTACTTGGCCCTTAGTCTGATTTTTAGCTCTCCTCTGGATTTGTGCTATTCCACTCTCTGCCTGGCTCCCTGTTCAAGGTATCCTGGCCTCCCAGCACTCTCTCTGCTGCCTAATGTTTCCTTCTGTGTGCAAAATGACACTGTGTGGAATCGATTGGGCTGTAACAGGAATGAAATGTAAGCAAATGGCTTTCACATGGCAGGCATTTATCTCATCTCCATCTTGTCTTGAGGTCTGAGAGCTCTGGAGGCTCTGGCTCTCGTGTCTCCCTTCCACTCAGCCCAGAGGAATGAGAGAAAGAGGGCAGGGGCTCTCATGCTCCTTGGTGAGAGACTTTCTGGGTGTTTTCCCATAACCCCCTGTCCTGGTGACCTGGAAGTCCCACAGGCCCATTCAGCCTCCAGGGATCAGGCATGTAGATTCCCTTGTAGGCGGGCCAGAGGTGTGAGGGGACCACTGAATCGGGAAGCAGAGATGGGTGGCCTGCCAGTGGAGAGCAACTGGATGTAACTCCCTCACAGGTTGAGTGGGGGCTTGGATGTGTAGACCAGTGTGTACTTGCATGTTGGGTGTTTTGTGGGTTTTCCTTGAGGTGACTTTACTCTTGGTGCGGCACGACAACATACCAGAGAGAACTCCTTGTGTTACTTGTGTCATGTGGCAGCAACTTCCTGAATGTGGTCTTCAGAGCCATTTAAGTGGCATTAGCTTCCTAAGCCAGGAAGGGATGTCTGAGCAGGGAGGAGATGGCCACATTGCTTGTGTGTCATGGTTTGCATAACTGAGGCTCAGGAAGGGTTAATTTGTAGGGCCAAGATGTGGCTCAGTGGCGAGTGCTTGCCTAGCCAGTGCCACCCCAAACACATAAAGGAAAGAGAAATAGCAGACTCATAGCCCCTGCTATTGCTGGGTAGAGTGGAATTTGGATTGGGACCAGTGGGTGGATGACACGGGGGAGCCTGAGAGGGGTGTTGAGGCTCGCCTCCCTGTTGGCAGGGAGCCTCCTGAGCCTTTGTTCAGGGCATTGATGAGGAACAGTCCTGGCTGGGTGACAGGAAGAGCTTGACAACAAGTGTCTGTGAGGCCCTTTGTGATGTGGACCATACAAGCAACCAGTGTCCAGGACGGGAATGTGACCCACATGTGTGGAGCCTAGCTGTGGGAGACAGCCAGGCACTGCTTGTGGCTGATGGGGTGGGGTAGGGGGAGTAGGGGTGAGGAAACCAGGCTGGGCTGTGGCTGCCTGTTCAAGCTTGTCTGTGAGCGGCTACATTTGCATCCCCAATCATTCTTGGGGACTGCTTTTCTTCAAGTTTTATGACTTTTCTGTCATTGTTCCTGTTCTTGTCAACATTTTCCCTTTTGAGATTGGATTTTGCTAAGTCATATAGGCTGGCCTAGAATTCACTATGTAGCACAGGCTATCCCTCCAACTCACATTCCTCCTGCCTTGGCCTCCTGGGTGCTGGAATTACAGGTGTGTGCCTCCGTTCCTTTTCTCTGATTTGAATAAAGGACCTGATGATGTGGCACACTTTTAATTCTTGCATTAAAGGGAGGCAGAGGCAGCCGTGTTTCTGAGTTTGAAGCCTGATCTTTATAGCAAGTTTCAGGTCACACAGGGCTATATAGTGAGACTGTCTTAAAGGAAAAAAGGAAAAGAACTACAATCTCCTGTTGAGGCACAGGTGGAAAATAAGTTTCCTGGAAGGCCCAGCTGGCCCTCTGCTGGGCCAGGCATTCCCTGAACTCCTCATGCCAGCCCTTCCCTGTATATAAGGTCATCACTATGGAGTGCTGGGCTGTCCTCTACATTGACCTGTGAGCCTTAGTGGGTGGAGCTTGAGCTTTGGGGACTGGGCGTCTGCTGGTCCGCGTATTAAAGGAACACACCCATATGGACTCCTGCTCCATCTGAGCCCAGAGGGAGCACAGCCAGGGAGCACAGCCAGGGAGCACAGCCTGGTGGTAAGAGTGGGTTCAGTTGGTTTGTTTGCCTCTAATGTTGGGGGTGGAACCTAGAGATTATCCATGCCAGGTAAATGCTCCACTCAGCCTGGATTTAGCATCTCAGGAAGATTCTTTGAGTATGGCTCACAGAACCAAGAGTTAGGGGAAACTGACTGTGGATAAATGAATAAAGAAGCTGTGGGAGATAGCTCAGTGGTTAAAACACTTGCTACAGAAGCATGAGGACCAGTTCACACGGTGGCCTGCCTGTCGCTCAGCCTCAGGAAGGCAGAGACTGGTTCCGTGGATCAAGCTGACTAGCGAGATCAGCCCTGTCAGCTAGCTTTGAGTTTGAGCGAGAGGCCCTGGCTTAGTGAACAAGGTGGGAGAGTATCGGAGGATGAGCCCTGACACCTGCCTCAGGCCTCCACAAGCATGTGCACCTACACATGCCCACATTCGTGCAAACATGCACACACGTGAAAGTGGAAAAAGGAAAGTGACTGTACGTACACATCCAGTGTGGAGCACAAAGCCAGTGGCACACTGGGAGCAGAGGCAGCAAGAGCTCTGTGAGTTCCAGGTTACAGTAAGTTACATGGTGCGACCCTTTCGTCCCCCTCCATCTCACACACACACACACACACACACACACACACACACACCAGACAGACAGTATGGCTGGCTTCTGCAGGCCAGGTGAAGCAGACACAGAGAGTGGCAGTTGTTGGCTGGGTGAGGAGAGAGGGGTGATCTTCAGGACAGAGAGTTTGCACTTTGGAAGACGAGGCCATTGTAGAGATGGGAAGCATAGTTCACACAGAGAAGTGTGTGTTAGTTGATACATACACTGCACTCAAGCCGTTAAGGGCTGGGCTGGGCTGGGCTGGGCATCAGTCAAGGAGAGCACTTGCCTGGTGTGAGCGAGGCTCTGGGGTTTTGTTTTTGTTTTTGTTTTTGCTTTTTTTTTTTTTTTTTTTTTTTTTGGTTTTTCGAGACAGGGTTTCTCTGTGCAGCCCTGACTGTCCTGGAACTCACTCTGTAGACCAGGCTGGCCTCGAACTCAGAAATCCGCCTGCTTCTGCCTCCCAAGTGCTGGGACTAAAGGTGTGGGCCACCACGCCCGGCTAGAGGCTCTGGGTTTAATTCCCAGTGCAACAAAGAAGTTAAAATGACAATAGTTGAGCATAGATCCTATCCTATGTTAGGTACTTTTTTAGCATAGTAACATTTATCCTAACATTGGAAAAAATAAGCAAAAGGTAGAAAGGAGTCAGGCCTGTCTGCAGTCGGTCTGCCCAATGCTGGGGTGATCGATTTCAATGCAGGCCTTGTGGCTTTGTCTTCTGTCCTTATGTGGGGATGGCGTCTTTAGAATTGCAGAGATTGAGCTGGGGACGTTCTCACAGACAGTGCTGTTTGTGAGAGCCAGGCTGTTAGGGCTCCTTGACTTTCCACAGTGTCACTCCCCTCCAAGCCCCCAGGCATGCCCTGGCCTGGGGACACTTTACTTGGGCTCTGTGCCTGTAACTTCTGAGATGCAGATCCCTCCAGGGGCTCTCACACACTTGCCAGACTCCATGCTGCACCTGGCAGTCCCTAGAGTCCTGGCCTCAAGGCCCTGTGGCCTGAGGAACTAAAGAAGGCAGGCAGATGCACCGCAGCCCCGGGACTTGATTCCACAGCCACCCAGCTGCACCCTGTCAGCTTTTTCACTGTGAACTCAAGAGTCTTGACAGTCCAGTAACCCGCAGAGTCAGATGAGCAGGGTACCAGCTGTGCTCACTGTGGGTCTTTGCAGGGGCCTGCATTCACTCTGGGGGGGTGAGAGGGTGGGGGACAGACAATGATATGGAGCTGGGGTGTCTAGAGTGTGAGTACCTTGGCCACTGGCAGGCTGTGGCTTCTAAGAGCTGAGTCTTCTGTCAGAGAGGATTCTTTTACCTGATTTATAGGCCCTGAGAGTCCTTTAGGGACCAGGCCCTGGGGACCGACACAGCAGTGAGCAAAACAGATCCCTGTCCCCTGGGAGTGCTTCATGTTCTTGAGGGAGGCAGGTGGTGATGGAGGTAGCTGAGCTAGAATAGCAGGCGCTGGTTGCTGCCCTGAAGAAAACTAGAGGACCCAAGGCACTCGCATGGGGTTGCTTGGGGAGCTCTAGGGGATGTGAGGTAATGGAGTAGCCCTACTAAGAGGGAGCCACAGCGTAGAGGCCCATTAGCCTGGACCAGGAGAGCAGAGGAACATCAGGCTGACACCCAGGGGGTGCTTGGGAGAGGAGGGTCATGGCTTTGAGGGACAAGGAAAGCACTGCAGAGAGCCAAGGAAAAGATGGCCGCGACAGCAGGACCCAGCCAGAGCATGTGCTGGGACTCTGGCAGAACTGTCCCCTATGGAGCAGCATAGAGCCCCTCCTGTGGCCCTCCCCGGTACAGGTGGTGTGACCCCAGTCACCGGCAGAGCAGTGCAGTTGTGCTGTCCCCGCATGGTTTATACTATACATGATGCTTTTGTCCTAATATGGCTTAAGGGTTTGTAACCTTTCCCCAGCCCCAGGACTCAGGCTTGAGATGACGGACGGGGAGGCTCCTAAGTAGGTGGCCTTTTTTGGGCTGGTTTTGTTTGGTTTGTTTTTGTTTTATGTATGTGTATGTGTGTGTGTATGTATGTATGTATGTATGTGTGTGTGTGTGTATGTATGTGTGTATGTATGTATGTATGTGTGTGTGTGTGTGTGTGTGTGTATGTATGTATAAGACAGGAGGTGGTAGTAGTCATCTTTAATCCTGGCACTCAAGAGGCAGAGGCAGGTGCATCTCATTCAAGGCCAGCCTGGTCTACAGAGTGAGTTCCAGGACAGCCAGGGCTACACAGAGAAACCCTGTCTCGAAAAGAAAAGAAAAATGGGGGAAAAAAAAAAAAAAAAAAAAAAGATGGGCAGGAGAGATGGCTCGGGGGTTAAGATTAATGACAACTCTTCCAAGAGGTCCTGAGTTCAATTCCCAGCAACCACATGGTGGCTCACAACCATCTGTCATATGATCCAATGCCCTCTTTTGCTGTGCTTGAAGACAGCAACAGTGTACTTATATACACAAAATAAAAATAAATCTAAAACAAAACAAATATGTTGAAATAAAAGAAAAAGATAACTTGTGGTGTGTTATGTACAGGTTTCTTTTATCTAAGTGCGTTAGCGCATTAGAGGCTACAGGCCGATGTTGGGTCTCTCCCATAGACGCTCCTCCATGCTTTTGTCACAGGATTTCCCCCTGACGCTGGCCTGTAAGCAGCAGGATCTGTCTGCCTGCCTGCCCGGTGATGGGATTATAGGCACACACTGATCCGCTCGGCTTTTACACGGGGTGCACTGTGGTAACAGCTTTTTGAGCTATAAGTGCTATACCACAGAGTTTACCCATTAAAAGTTCACGATTCGTTGCTGCACTGCAGCTTAGTGGCAGGATGCTTGCCCAGCATGCTCAAGGCCCAGGATCAGTGTTGCCTGCACCTCGAGCATGCTCATAAGTTCTCAGTTCTGGGGAGCTTCTCAGTGTCCCCCCACTTGATGCAGTGTTTTGGGCTGTACCTGTGTGTTCAAGGCTCAGCTGTGTTGTAGTAGATAGCATGTTTGTCCACTTTATGGCTGACTAATGCCCCACTTTATACAAGTAGTCTGCTGGGTTCTTAGTACTTTCCGGCTCCTGTGAGCAGTGTGCTATCGTGAACATTAGCATGTGTAAGATCTGTATCTAGAAGTGGAGTTGTGGGTCGTATGATGATAATTCTTTATTGAACTCTTCATTCATTGTTGTTTTGTTTTGTTTTTCCAGTGCCAGGGGTGGAGCTAGGTGGAGCAAGGGCCTCCTGCGAGTCAGGCAGTGGCTCGTCACTCAGCACAGACAGCCTCAGCCTGGGTTAGCTGGTGTGGGACTCAGTTTCGTGGTGCCTTGCCTGTGTGACTTTGCTGCCCCAGAGGCTGCGCCAGGGCCAGGGCTCGCACTGTGCTCCAAATGGATGGCTTGGGATGGGGTTGAAGAGTTAGGGGTAATACTTGAGACAGTATATGTCTGTAGCTCAGGCCGGCTTTTACTGTGTAATCCTCCTGCCTTAGTTCCACAGTAGCTGGGATAGAGAGGCCTGGCTGGCAGGGTGCCTCAGCTAGAGCAGAGTTCAGTGCCCCTGGCCATGCCTGGGAGGACACAGGTCCCTGTCCCTCCCTGACCCAGAGGCCAAGTGACCACTAGGTCTACTTAAAGTAGGGAGGCATGGTGGGCCTTGGCTTCTTGGTGACCTCTGACCTGTCCATCCCTGCAGAAGAAAGACCCTGCCCAGTTCCTGCAAGTGCATGGCCGAGCCTGCAAGGTTCACCTGGATTCTGCAGTTGCCCTGGCTGCTGAGAGCCCTGTGAACATGTAAGACTGGGGGAGGGGGCAGCGTAGTATCTCGAGGGGCTTGGGGTAGTCTAGAGACTGCAGGAGAAGCTCGGATAAGGACAGTCTTGTATAATGGAGCCAGGAGGACTGCATGTGCAGGTGACGCCCAGAGAAGTCACGTAGGTGCTCACATAGGGAAGGAGTTAGGACTGACTGAAGTGCACAGGTAGCCGAGGGCAGCTGCCAGGCGGGCCTGGTTCAGGGCGACTGTGCCTCCTTTCGTGGCATCCTTAACCTGGTGTACGTTCCTTGCTCTTGCTCGGCTCTGAGAAGTGAGGCCCTGCCCGTGGACTGGCAGGTGGGTGACTTGTGAGCCCTGGACCCCAGGTGTAGATTAGGTGGATGTCAAAGGAGCTTGAAGTGGTAGGGACTGGGTGCTGGGACTCTCTCTGCCTCTCTGACTGTGTCCTTCCCATCTCAGGATGCCCTGGCAGGGGGACACCAACAATATGATTGACCGCTTTGATGTTCGTGCACATCTAGACCACATCCCTGACTACACTCCCCCACTGCTCACCACCATGTATGTGTCCTGCGAGGCTGGGATGCCCCAGCATACCCTTCACCCTGAGCCTTGCCCACTCCCTCCCTTAGGCAGAAGCCTAACCACCACCACCCCTTTTTCTGATTCCTGGGGCTTTAGTTCTCACCTTCTCTTTAACCCCACTCCTTCCCAAAGCTCCCCGGAACAGGAGTCGGACGAGCGAAAATGTAACTACGAGCGGTACAGAGGCCTGGTGCAGAACGACTTCGCCGGCAGTGAGTGGCGGGGCGGGGCGTGGGGCATGGGGGCCTGAGGCTGGACCACCTAGACAAGGCTCACCCAGGTACTTGCTGCTGGTTACCCTTGGTTCTGTCCTAGTCTGTGTACCCTCTCCCCCTTTGGGTCTTCGTTCATGAAACTGGCACAGGGTCTCTGGGGTTAGAGACTTGGAGTTCTCTGCCCATGCCACCCCCCATCCCTTCCTTCTGATCCTATATAGAGCCCTTTTCCTAAAAAGAGAGAGGGGGCACCCACTGCATAGGTGAGGGTCCTAGGAAGACCTTCCTTGTTGTGAGCAGAGCCCCCGGACATGCCAAGGGGCAGACCCTCTCCGGCAGGTCACCAGGGGACCCCTGCACGTGGCTGGGGACGTGGCAGAGCTCTCAGATCTGGCTAGGGAACTGGCTCAGTACTTTCTCGTGGAGTACCTGCTGTGAAAGCCTGACAAGCTGAGTGTGCTCAGGAGAACCCACTCCTGAGTTGTGCCCTGACCTGTACATACATGCTTGTTCCATGTACACATGACATGCATGAGCAGATGGAGACAAAACAGATGACGAGTTTACCCTGCTATCTTACTTCCTGTGACCCTGCATGGCTTCCTGCAGGGAGAGGACTCAGTAGTTCTCCCTCCCTCTCTCTCCTGGGCTCTGTGCAGCTGGGGTGGACCCTGGCCACACACACAGATGCTAGGAAAGTGCTCGCCTACTGAGCTGCACCATCAGACCTAGGGCTATTTTTCTTACTGTTTCTATGTTTGAGACAGTCTTACTCTGTAGTCTGAGTGGTCTTGAAGCTCATGATCCCCTGCCCCACCCTCTCCAGTGCTACAGTTGGTCCCCAGGCAAGAGCCACTGGGTCCACTGGGTTCAGTTTGATGCCTCCATTTTAGACAGAACTCATGGGTGTCTGGATATTACATCTTCCCCGCCTCTGCCTAAGCATGGGGAGCTCCCTGGTGGGCGCCCTTGGCCAGGGTCATCCACACACACACACCCCTTTCCTGTCAGGTCTCATTTTCCTCCCTGTGGCGTGTTAAGTGGGTCCATGGGTCTGAAAACCTTGCTTCAGGCTGACATAGGTAGCCCTCCATGTTGGCTACCTAGTCCCAGACTTATGTATTTCTAAGATGCAGTTTAAAATCAGAGGTTGCCACATCCTCACAGGCAGTGCAACCTTAGAGATAAGAAGTTTGTCATTTATCACCATGGTGCTATCATTTTTGCCGTCAGTCCAGGCCATATGGTTCTTTGCAGCTGGTGGCCGGGCTTTCCTTAGTCCTTCGTTCACTCCTACAGCAGTGTGTCCTGTGCTGGTCTGGGGACAGGGCCTCAGGGAGAGCCACTGCATAATTACTGCATGAACAGTCTGAGAACAAACCTATGTGGTGTAAGAGATGGTTTGTGAGTGTTCCTGAAGGGAAGTGCGATAGAGCAGGGTAGGTAGAGATTCCAGCCCCTGAGATACAGTGCACAGAGGTCCTGGAGTACAGGCCCTGAGACAGGCCAGAGAGCTGTGGGAGAGGGCGGCAGGGCCCTCTCCTAGGATGTGGAGACCAGGTAGGAGTCAGGTGCTTGTCACAGCAAGGAGGGCCATGCTTTGTTACCTGGCACAGACCACTGGGGCCACAGACAGAAAAGCTGAAGCACTTGGGCTGCTATAGTGGCCCAGCACCAGAGCTATTCCAGAGACTGAGGCAGGGAGAGAGATCTCAAGTTCACGGCTTGCCTGGGACAGCCCAAACAACTTTATGAAACCATGTTGCCGGGCGTGGTGGCGCACGCCTTTAATCCCAGCACTCGGGAGGCAGAGGCAGGCGGATTTCTGAGTTCGAGGCCAGCCTGGTCTACAGAGTGAGTTCCAGGACAGCCAGGGCTACACAGAGAAACCCTGTCTCGAAAAACCAAAAAAAAAAAAAAGAAGAAGAAGAAGAAGTAGTAACTGTTGCTGAAACCATGTCTCAAAAAGAGGCCTGGGTTAGTTCCATGGTAGAGGACTTGTTTGGCTTAGGTTTAATCTTCTGTTTCTCACCTGTTCCCCTTACAAAGAAAGGGAAGCTTAGCCGAAGCCTGTAGAGGGAAGGGAAAGGACTCACATGAGCCTGAAAGCTGGGCTGAGGGGAGACTATGGCTGCCTCAGGACCCTGGGGAGTTCCTGAAGTGGGTGCTGGGGGTTAGGGATACAGGGTCATCAGACACTCCTAATAGAAGCTAACCCACAGGACCACATGGCAGCCGTGGAGGCATGCTTACGGTTCTGGAGACCAGAGAGGCTCTATGACAGTGGCAGGGGCCCTAGGTCCAAAGTATTCACTCTGTCGGGGATCCCGTTTTACAGAAGAGGAAACTGAGACACAGGGGTCAAAGGTTACTTGAGCCAGGTTACAGTGTGAGTGGGTCATCTGACTGATGGTATATACTGTGGTCACTTGGGTCCTAGACAGAAGAATGATTTGAGATAGGTGACTCTACCTTGGCTGTCTCCCTCCCACCCTCTCCTGTGTCTTCGTGTCCCACTCTATCTACTTGTGGCTGGCTGGGCTGACCTGTGCCTCTCCTTGCCAGTCTCTGAGGAACAGTGCTTGTATCAGATCTACATTGATGAGCTGTACGGAGGCCTACAGAGACCCAGCGAGGATGAGAAGAAGAAGTGAGTCAAGGGTCTGGTCTGATGGGGCGGGGACTAGCCTTTCCACCCCATCACGTCCGTCAGCACTCAATGGGTGCTGCCTCCATATATGTGGAGAGGAAGGGGCAGTGGCCAGGTTCTGCCCAAGCTTGTTGCTTCTACCTTGCAGAATGGGAGGTTTGAGTCCTGTGGGGAAGGCTGAGGAAAGGCAGGCAGCTCCTTGGAGTCAGCCGAACGTCAGGAGCTGCGAGGACCATGGGTGATGGGGGTCCTGCACTTCTGGTGCCAGCACGCAGTGCTGATGTCACGACTGCAGGCCTGGAGCTTCGGTGTGGCCAGCCTGGCTGGGTGCTGTTGTTGCAGCCCTGCTCAGATCTGGGAGATCCACTTACAGGATCTGCTTGTTGACACTCAGCCTTAGCCCCAGGATCAGGGCGCTGGGACGAGGAGGTATATTGACAGTTGAAGTCCATGGTGGCCTCTCACTGTGACCCCTGAAGGCAGAGCTGAGGTACACTTTGTCCAAGATGACTCTGGGATCTGCACTCATGGGACTTAAGACACAGGCTTGTATCCTGACAGGTGAACAAGGAAGACTTCTTGGAAGAGAAGGTCCTGTACCAGGACAGGAATGGGAAGGACCAGGCCATAGTGGGGTAGGCTAGAGTGGACCAGCTTAGGTGGATGTGTGTAACCACTGTGGGGCTCACCTGTGGCCCTGCTCCTGCTGGGTACCCCCTGACTCATGGCTCTCTTCCCAGGCTGGCAGAGAAGAAGGCTTCCATCGGCTACACCTATGAAGATAGTACTGTGGCCGAGGTAGAGAAGGTGGCTGAGAAGCCAGAGGAGGAAGAGTCACCAGCTGAGGAGGAGAGCAACTCGGATGAAGATGAGGTCATCCCCGACATCGGTGGGGTCCCCTCTCTGCCCTCCCCACCTGCAGTCCCCGGGCATCGGTTCTGTGTCTCGTCCCTCACCCTCTGTGGGGTACCCATGCTTACAAGGCCTCCCCCACCCCACCTCAGCTACAGGGTCTCAGTCTCCTGTTATTTCCGGCCTTCCCTGTCCCTTGTCTTGCCTGTCCCCTATCCCGTGTGCCCCCTCCCCGTTTCTGGGCACTGTTCTAGAAGATTCTTCCTCCTAGGAGTTGGCCCTTCCTCTTCTACCTAGGCTGGCCTTGCTTTGCTCTGGGAAAGCAACTTTCCCCATTCCTAGAGCTGCCCCTCATCCTTCAGCCTCTATCGCTCATATCCCATGGTCACCTCCTTCCCCTGTGGGTGTGCCTGGCCAGAAGACTGTCACTGACCCCTCTCCATCCTACTCTTTCTGGTGCACATGCAGACTTAGCGCCAGGCAGAGCCAAAGTTCATGTGTGTCCTTCCTGCCCTTCCTCTGTGTGCCGCCCGCTCTCTGCCCACCCTACCTCCATCTAGTTCCACCTCCCATCCTCTTCTCTTTCCTGCACTCCATTCATAGACTCATCCACTCACCCCCACTGGTCCCTGCTGTGCTATGTGCTGTGCTGGCCACGCCTCAGCTTGGTCCTCAGAGCTGTGCTGGCACAGCAACGCCCTCCCTGAAGGTGCTCTATCTGGCAGACTTGCCCCGACTTGGGGTGCTCCTCCCCACCCCACCCCCTTCTCCTGGGCCTTGGGTCCCTGACAGCCTTTTTCTTGGTGCAGACGTGGAGGTGGACGTGGATGAGCTGAACCAGGAGCAGGTGGCTGATCTCAATAAGCAGGCCACAACCTACGGCATGGCTGATGGGGACTTTGTCAGGTGAGAATGCTGGCTGGCATGCCATACTCTGACCATGCCCTGGCTTCTGTATCACATGCCTGCTAACAACATCTGTTCTCAGCCTGTGAGCTATGAATTTGTGGTCCCACTTTCTGCAGAAATAGATCTTGTCCTACAGTGTGACCTGGAAGCTACTGGTTCTTTGGGGACAGCACCCTCTAGTGGTCAGCCATGTGCATGTTCATATGATAATGATGAGCAAGCCTCTGCCACTGCCTGTGCTTGGTCATGCCACACCAAGCACTCTCTTTACATCAGTGGCACCAACAGACCAGAAACCATTTTTGTGTGGAACTAGGGATCAGTCCCAGGTCCCTGCCCTGGTCTATTAGAACCCTCTAGCTCAGTGGTTCTTCCTAACCCCGCGACCCATTAATACAGTTCATCGTGTGGTAGTGACCCCGTCCATCACGTTGCTTCCATGGCTACTTGCTAACGAATCGTGTGGTGCTGTGAGCTGTGATGTAGATGTTCTGGGGATACAGATTTGCCAAAGGTGTCAGGGCCGCAGGCTGAGGGCCGCTGCTCCAGTGCTTGTGCCCTTAAGGGGTTAAGGGTGCTTGTCGCTGCCACCACCACCCAGCCCAAAGCAACGTTTTTTTGAAGAGAGAACCTGGCTGTGATGATGGCTAGCCAGCCACAGTCATCCTCCTGCCTCCGCCTTTCGCTGTTACAGGCATGGAGTAGCCACACACAACTTTTAAAGTATTCCTGTGGGTTCTCCTTTCTGTTTTGTTCCGAGTTTTATGTGTATGGGTGTTTTGCCTATATATAGTTTTGTGCATCATGTGCAGACCAGCAGAGGGCACTGGATCCCCTAGAGCTGAAGTTACAGGCAGTTGTGAGCTATCAGATGTGGGTGCTTAGAACTGAACTCAAGTTCTCTGGAAGAACAGTAGGTGTTGTTAACCTCTGAGCCATCTCTCCAGCCCCGAGTGTCAACTGTTCTAAACCAGCACAGAGGGAACCTAAAGAGGGTGCCTCACAACCAGCTCCAGGGCATCCACCAGGCACACCTGTGACCAGCTCTTTTAGGTGCTTAATAAAATCTATTAAACACAGCAGAGAAATTAAGGCTAGTAGCGCATACCTATGATTCTGCAGTCTTGAGGCTGAGGCAAGGTGGTCATGAGTTCAAAGCTAGACCCAACAGAGCAAGACCCCATCAAAGGGAAGAGCAGGAAAGGAAAGGGTAGGGTAATGCCTGCCTGCACATCCCTTGGCTACTAGGACTACACAGGGAGTTCAAGACCGGCCTGGACAGCAAAGCCCCTGGCTCAGGGAGAAAGGACAGAGTTATCCAGGAATCATGGGTGACATCAGGTCCCTGCTGCCTTTGCTGCCTTTACCAGGGCTCTGCCCACTCTGTGACCTATGCCCTTCATGCCAATCCTAACTTCCTCTGCAGGATGCTACGGAAAGACAAGGAGGAGGCAGAGGCCATCAAACATGCCAAAGCCCTGGAGGAGGAGAAAGCCATGTACTCGGTGAGCTCTGGTAGGGTTCAGGGGGTAAAAGTGTATCCAGTGAGGGCACACCTCACCATCCTGGTACTCCCTCCCCGTCTAGGGCCGTCGTTCCCGGCGACAGCGAAGAGAGTTCCGGGAGAAGCGGCTGAGAGGCCGCAAGATCAGCCCTCCCAGGTAGGATATCTCCCCTGGGCAGCCCTCCTCGATGGCCAAGGGCTCGAGAGGAGCCTGGCCTTGGCAGTGGGGCGACAGTCACAGAGCTAGGAGTAGCTGCAGGCATGGGACTGCTTCCCCAGTCACCTGCCGCCACCTCTCAGTCACCGCCCACCTGTGCTGGTCAGTGTCAGCTCCACAGGGCCTAAATAAGGGCTCCTTTCTTATAGCTAGTTTCCTCCATTGTAAAGTAGAGAGAGGCGACTTCCCACAGTGAAGTCTTGAGAGGATTGGGAGAGCAGTTGCATATGAGTAGAGAAGATTCTGGGCCTGCAAGCCCTGGGCAAATGTCTGAGGAAGGTTTGGGTAAGACAGTGGTGTGAGGTTGGCAGCAGGCCACGGGCCCCTCCACACAGGACACTGCCACCCGAGGGCGTCACTTGCCCTCACAGGGACCATTCCTCCCCATGAAGAGTGAATCCTCAGGCTCAGGTACTGAGTTAGTTCGACACACTGTTGTTTTCTTGCCAGCACTGATGTCACCATCCTGGGGGCTGGTCCCCATGGCTTCCAGGGCAGCACCAGGGCTGTAATAAGGAGACAGATGTGGGACCCCACAGTGCCGTGGGGGCACAGTGTGCAGCACTGGGGTTGAGGGTGGGATAGTTGACAGCAGCAGCCTGGTCTCAGCTCTTCTATCCTTCCCTGTCCTCTATAGTTATGCCCGCCGAGACAGCCCCACCTATGACCCCTATAAGCGGTAAGTGTCAGTGCTCTGGAAGAAGCTGTCATTGTTGCTGACCTTTTGGGTCACTCCTGTGGCAGATGGCATCCTGTGGTCTATGGGTGGGGATTGAGTCTATATCAGTTTCATTTTTCCAAAAATTTTCTAAAATTCAGAATCTCTTTAGGACATAAAGGGACATGGAGATTGGGTGTGTTTAACACACGACTTCCAGAGTTAGTGAGAAACTTCCCTCACTCTCTCCTAAGGCCAGGGAGTGGGGCCTTTTGCATTGGCCTGCTTTTCCCTAAAGGGAGTTCCACTAGGCCCAGTGTTTCATGGGATGGAATTAGCCGAGGACCTCCTCTCCAGGTTAAGCAGGGAGACCTCACTGTGTTTTGCTACCGTTCTAGGGCTGGAACCCAGGGTCTCTTGCATAGGCACAGCCTTCTTTGAGCTACACCCAGTCTTTCATTTTACTAGCACAGAGAGCCAGCCATTTTTGTTTTGTTTTTGTTTTGTTGTTGTTGTTTATTGAGACAAGGACTCTTGGAACTCTCTGTGTAGACTAGGCTGACCTCTACCCCCACTACCCCCTGCCCATTTTCTTTTGGGAAAAATTACATTTATCAGTCTGGGTGGGGTCGGTGCACGTGTGCCACAGAGCTGAAGGTAAAAGGACAGCTTAAGTCAGTTCTCTCTCTACCCTAGCGCGTGGATTCTGAGATTGGCCTCAGGTTGTCAGGCCCGCAGGGCCATCCCACCAGCCAGAGACTTGGTCATTTTTTTCTTTTTTCTGGAGACAAGGTCTCTCTATGTAGCTCTTGACCTCGCTTTTGATGTATACCAGGCTGGCCTTGAACTCACACATCCCACTAGGGCCCTGGTGCCTCTGGGGCTCTGAGTGCTGCCTCCCTTTTGCCCGCCCTTTTGCAGGTCACCTTCAGAATCGAGTTCCGAGTCCCGCTCCCGCTCTCGCTCCCCGAGCCCAGGCCGCGAGGAAAAAATCACTTTCATCACCAGTTTTGGAGGCAGCGACGAGGAGGCAGCTGCTGCAGCTGCTGCAGCCGCCGCATCCGGGGCTGCCCCAGGGAAGCCCCCCGCGCCTCCCCAACCGGGTGGCCCCGCTCCAGGCCGTAATGCCAGCACCCGGTCGGTAACGCTCGCGCCCGCCCTAGCTGACCTCCGGGAGGAGGGACGGGCCCTCTAGAGCAGGGTCGCTCACAAACCCTGTTTTCTCCGTGCTCCCGCAGCCGCCGCTCCTCTTCGTCCTCCGCCTCCAGGACCTCCAGCTCCCGATCCAGTTCGCGTTCCAGTTCGCGCTCCCGCCGTGGCTATTACCGCTCTGGCCGCCACGCGCGCTCCCGCTCCCGCTCCTGGTCCCGCTCGCGCTCCCGTTCCCGGCGCTACTCGCGCTCCCGCAGCCGCGGACGGCGACACTCAGACGGCGGTTCCCGCGACGGACACCGCTACTCACGCTCGCCAGCCCGGCGCGGCGGGTACGTGCCCCGCCGAAGGAGCAGGTCTGTGATCCACGTTAAGGAGCAGGAATGTCTTACGTTGTGGGGGAGCGGGGACTGGGGACAGACCAGGCCAGCCCCTCTTCTCTTGGGAAGCACTTGATTGGAAGCAGGACGGGGTAGGTACCAAAGTATGGGGCAGGGCATGGAGGGATCTCCTTGGCTTTTACCTGGACTTCCCAGACTGCTGGACCTGGGAACCTCTGGGCTGGCCAGGGGACCAATGAGCTTGAGCTGTGGCTGTTTTTAGGTTTGGTTGGGGGGAAAGCAGCAGTGGAGAGTTTGGATAGAGCCAGGCTTAGAGCTGGAATTTCTTCATCTGTAGAACTCCAGGGGTCCTCAGTGATTAACTGCCAGGGGAGCCCTTCCTTATCTTTCTGTTGCTCTAAGGAGGCAGAATATACATACACTCAGTACCGATGACAAGTTCTAGTCAGCCCAGGGAGATTCATTATGTGCTTGGAAACTGGCTTCTGGGTCTTCCCTGTAGCATGACCACAGGGGAAAGGCAGGGGCAGGGCGGGGGGCGGGGCCTACCACAAATTGAATGCTAGTCTGGGTGTGACTACTCTTTTCTTTCTTTCTTTCTTTCTTTCTTTCTTTCTTTCTTTCTTTCTTTCTTTCTTTCTTTCTTTCTTTCTTTCTTTCTTTCTCTCTTTCTC
>NC_034608.1:15102956-15114559 GCF_900095145.1 Mus pahari | reverse complement strand
TCTTTCTTTCTTTCTTTCTTTCTTTCTTTCTTTCTTTTCTTTCCTCGAGACAGGGTTTCTCTGTATAGCCCTGGCTGTCCTGGAACTCACTTTGTAGACCAGGCTGGCCTCGAACTCAGAAATCTGTCTGCCTTTGCTTCCCGAGTGCTGGGATTAAAGGCGTGCGCCACCGCCACCACGCCCACTCAGTGTGACTGCTTTCTTGAGAATCTTACTAGTACTCCAAGCAGGGAAACCCTGGGGCTGAGGAGAATATAGCTTGGTGTGGGGCAGGGAGCAAAATGAGGCACCAGAATGCCCCGAGCTCCCCCAGGATGTTAACACTGTTCTAGAAGGTATCCAGGGAGCAGCTGGGGCTTTCTGAGGGAAGTGTGTGGGGAAAGGGCTGGACTCTGCAGGAGGCCTAGTGATCTGGGAATTGGGGTGACTTGCTGTAGGTCCCTGGGGCCTCACAGCCCTCCATCTCTGCTACACCTAGGAGCCGCTCCCGTTCAGGCGACCGCTACAAGCGGGGTGCCCGGGGCCCCAGGCACCATAGCAGTAGTCATAGCCGCAGCAGCTGGTCCCTCAGCCCTTCGCGAAGCCGCAGTCTGACCCGGAGCGGAAGCCGCAGCCAGAGCCGGAGCAGAAGCCGAAGCCAGAGCCACAGCCAGAGCCAGAGTCACTCGCCATCGCCCCCAAGGGAGAAGCTGACCAGGCCGGCAGCGTCCCCTGCTGTGGGCGAGAAGCTGAAAAAGTGAGTTAGGGGCCTGGCTGGTTCTGAGGGAGCCCCGACTCAGTTCGTTTTGAAGGGAATGTGACAGTAGCCTGGCTGTTCTGGAAGGTGTGTGCACTGCAGTGTAGGGTGAGTGCTACCTTGTCTTAAGTAGGCTGCCAGAGAGGGATATGGTCCTGCCGAGGTTCTGGGGGTCAGGAACATGTCCTGAGTAATCTGGAGCCCGTGCCTGATGCCAGTCCTGAGGCCTATGGTAACGATGGCATTGCCATTTTCTCTCAAAACCCAGGACCGAACCTGCCGCTGGTAAAGAGACAGGAGCTGCCAAAGTCAGTAAGAATTTGGAACTCGCCCGTCTAATGCCCGTCAGCAGCAGTGTCCAGAGCTGGGCCCGGTGGGCCTGCAGGGGGCCCGGGGGGAGGGGAGAGCCAGCCCAGGGACCGGGGAAGGGCTACCCAGCAACTAAGTCCCATCCCTGCCTCCCACGGGGCTTCAGCCGGCCCCCAAGTCCCAGACTCTTGACTGAGGTGGGCTGGGCAAGCTCTGGGCACCCACGCCCGTCCCGCCCCTTCTCCCCAGCCCAAGCTGACCCCACAGGAGAGGCTGAAGCTTCGGATGCAGAAAGCCCTGAACCGCCAGTGTAAGTCCGCCTCCGAGCCGGCCAGTGCTGGGGAAAGAGTGGGCCGACCTCTCGTGAGCCTGCCTGAGCAGGTCAGGTTGGCACGGGGACTCTGAGCACAGTTCTCAAACTCACACCCTCCCTCCACAGTCAAGGCGGATAAGAAGGCAGCTCAGGAGAAGATGATCCAGCAGGAGCATGAGCGACAGGTCGGGCTGTGCTCGGATGGGCAGGGTACACAGGTGGTGTGGGGGGCTGGACCACCCCTCACAGCTGTTTCTGCTGCAGGAGCGAGAGGATGAACTGCGAGCAATGGCCCGAAAGATCCGAATGAAGTAAGGCCCCAACCTGTGGCTGACCCAGCAGCCTCCCGTTGTTGGAGCCCTCTGGCTCCTTTCACTGGTCCCGAAGCCCATTGCCATTGCTGCCCTCTTCCCCTGGCGGCCTGCTCACCTTCTGACCTCGTGTCTGAGCAGCATCCTAAAACGCCCTGGCCTCCCCATGCCTGGCAGCTGTGTCTTTGGCGACTGACACCTCACAGTGTTGAAGTGAGGCTTCCTGTGGTGGGTCTCGGCCTGGGAGCTTTCCCCTCTTCCCTCCCTTCCTCCCTCCTCCACTCTGCGTTGGGCAGAGTTAGAGCCTGGGCCCAGGTCATAGGCTTAGGGTTTAGCTTCGGCTATCCTAGTCTCTGCTCAGGCTGCTCTGGGCGGGACGCATCCCCTCAGTGCCCACCAGACTGGGCAGCTAGGAGGGCTACCAGGAAACCTCAGTCGACCCAGGGCTCTTTGGCAGATCCTGGGCTGTTGCACTGTGTATTGGCCAAGAGGGGAGTCAGCCAGTCAGGGATGGGCCTGTTCCTGTCAGTTCTTTCTGCTTTCTGCTATAGTGGAGGAACAAACATTTTGTTTTCTTGAGCTCAGTTGTCTTCCTCTGTGGAACAGTGGTGGTGATGGCTCCTGTCTCTGTGGTAAGCCATGCCAACCAACTATGCTGTGGGAGGGCCAGCTCCTGTCCTGCTTAGCCCTTTCTTTCTTTCTTTCTTTCTTTCTTTTTTTTTTTTTTTTTTTTTGTCTTTCTTTCTTTCTTTCTTTCTTTCTATTCTTTTTTGCTTTTTCGAGACAGGGTGGCCCTGGTTGTCCTGGAACTCACTTTGTAGACCAGGCTGGCCTCGAACTCAGAAATTCGCCTGCCTCAGCCTCCCGAGTGCTGGGATTAAAGGCTTGCACCACCACACTCAGCTGCCATTTCTTTACAATTTATATAATTTGTCTTTTTGTTTCTCTTTCTTGAGATAAGTGTTTCAGTGTAGATCTGGGTGGCCTATAACTCACTCTGTGGCCCAGATGTCCTTCGAATTCATAGTAGCCCTGCTTCATCTTCTCAAGTGCTACAATTCAGGCAGGGAAGACTGGAAGACCAATCTATCTAGGTTGTGAGGAGAAAGGGGGGGGGTGGGGAGAGTGCGAGCGAGGCAGCCAACCAGTGCGCATGACGTGCAGGAGGCCAGGCGGATAACTTGTAGATAGCAGGACTCTCCTTCCAGCGTAGGATCTGAGGTTGGAATACTTGGGTTGTCGCTCTTGCAGCACGGTGCTTATTCTGAGCTGTCATATGTCATTGTGTTGTGGCTCGTTCATTATTGTCAGACACGGCATAGTGTTCCATGCCTGTACAGTTCCATGGGAGGATCATGAGTTCAAGGCCAATCCTAGCTACATCGACAACCTTCTCAAAGACAGAACCCTGGAAGAGTCACCAGGGACTATCCCTGGCTTCTGTTTGTTGGTCATGTTGGCTTCTATCACTGTCTGCACCCTCCCTGTCTGTGTGAGCCTCAGTTCTTTGACTCTGCTGTTCTCTGGACAGGGTCGTGGTCCTTCTCACGGGTTCCCTGGGAGAACAGGGCACAGACAAGGCTGCCAGGGTTCCCAGTCCTGGCTGTGGGGAGACAATTGGCCAGTCCTCTAAATATGCTGGGTCTGGTGTTCCTGGCCCGGGTAGAGGGGCTGTACAGCCCAGCAGGTGCTCACCCCTCCCTGTTGGTTGCCTCCCCTCTCCCCTTGCAGGGAGCGAGAGCGGAGAGAGAAGGAGAGAGAAGAATGGGAACGCCAGTATAGCCGCCAGAGCCGCTCGCCCTCCCCACGCTACAGTGAGTGTTTCCCCGCCCTTCCTGCAGTACCAGGGTCAGGAGCCCATTAGAAAGCAGCTGGGTGTTGTGGGGAGCTTACCTCTGTGGTCCCAGCACTCAGGTAGAGCAAGGCCAGCCTGGGTTACATGGAGAAATCCTGATTCAAATAAAAAGTTTAATTGTAACCTGAAAATCGGGCAACTTGGGTAGACGAATCATCACCAGACTCAGGGTCAGCCTTGACTACAAAACAAGACACCTTCCCCCCTCCCCCAAGCCCCAGCAAGAGGCCAGCACTGTAGAGTCTGAGGTAGGAGAGTGGCTTGATTTGGTGTGTGGGAGCAGCCTAGATTACACACGGAGACTCCCATCTTATTTTTAAAAGTCCTAGACATCCAGGTGTGGTGGTGCATCCCCTAGGAATGCAGAGGCAGGAGGATTACCGAGGTTGAGGCCAGTCTGGTCTACATAGCCAGTTTCAGGTTTGCCAGGGCTATATAGTTAAGGACCTGGTCTCAGCCGGGCGTGGTGGCACACGCCTTTAATCCCAGTACTTGGGAGGCAGAGGCAGGCGGATTTCTGAGTTCGAGGCCAGCCTGGTCTACAGAGTGAGTTCCAGGACAGCCAGGGCTATACAGAAAAACCCTGCCCCAAAAAACCAAAAAAAAAAAAAAAAAAGACCCTGGTCTCAAAAAACAGTACCAGTGCGTGCATCCATCCCTTTAGTGCTAAGAATGTGGGGGGAGGGGCTTGATCCTGGCACTGAGATGGCCCATCAGAGGCTGGCTGGCATCCCACCACCCTCCTTTTCTTTTCAGGTCGAGAGTACAGTTCTTCCCGCAGGTGAGGATGCTGGCCCGATCACCATTGATGCCCCTCCCTTTGGCACCCCTTCACTTGGTGGGGTTGTACTTGTTCCCTAGGGAAGGCACTCTAGTCTCCAGGCATGTTGGTGCCCGTGTGCATTGAGGGAGGCTCCCAGTATCCCACCCTCATTGCCTTCCTTTTCTCTGCAGGCGCTCGAGGTCCAGGTCCCGAAGCCCCCATTACAGACATTAGGCAGAAGACGGAGCTGGGGCTGCTATGCTGCTGGGTCTCTGTAGTGAAATAAAAGCTAACATTATTTAATGCACTTCACCACATGCCGTCCCCTCATTTAGAACTTCCAGGCAAGATGCAGCTGGAGCCCGCTGCAGGTGCTGTAGCCTGCAGGGTGTGGCGAGTGAGGCCTGCAGGGGCAGGAGGAAGGGGCCAATCCAGTCAAGGGCCCAGACTCTGGCATGTGTGGACAGGGCCAGTGGATGACGGGCTAGGACTGGACTGAGCCCAGGAGCCTCTGGTGACAGGTCCAGGCCTCTCCCTGCCCCTGGCCTCACCCACACCAAGAACCGGGAGCACAGCTTTCTGTGCCAGTCCTCCAATGCCCAGGGCACTTACCCCCCACTCCAAACCGGTCTGTCTAGCTGGCCACACTATACTGGGGGAACCTCCCACCCCAGACACCCCAAGAAGAAAGTCCAGGCACAAGAATAAAAAGGAGATGGTTTATTCACACAGAGGAAAGACTAAAGTGCCTGCCCATTTCCACTTGATTTAGTGACACCTGTACAGAACATGTCTCAGGCTGTCGCCGGGTGCATCTGCCGCAGGTGCTTGTCCAGTGTAGCCTGCAAACCAAAGGGCACAAGGCAGTGCGGGCACTTATAGACAGTTTTACCAGTCCCCAGACCGTGGGTGCGGCGGTGGCGGTTGAGCTTGCTACTCTGGGCACAAGCATAGGGACACTGGTCACAGGTATAGGGCCGCTCGCCAGTGTGTAAACGTCGGTGCACGGTCAGGTTGCTGCTGTTGGTGAAGGACTTCCCGCAGATCTCACACTTGCTCCTGGGCCCGTGGCTCTTCTTCCTAGGTGTTGTCTTCTCGATCTTTACAGGGTCAGTCCTCTCTACTTTGGCAGGGGCTCCCCAGCCAACAAAACCTGGACCCCCTTGAGCTCCGCTGCCAGGGGCCCCAGGTTCCTGGACTCCTGCTGTGGCCGCAGCTCCAGCCTTCACATTCTGGCATGGGAGCATGCTGGCTGGAGCAGCTGCATAGGCAGCTGGTTCAGGAGGGGCTGCTGGGGAGGCTTCCCGGCTACCGGCAGAAGTGGAGGGGCTCCCAGGTGCCTGCTGCCTATGGGTCTTCTTGTGTCTGTTGAGCTTGCTGCTCTGAGCGCAGGCATATGAACACTGGTCACAGGAGTAGGGTCGCTCACCAGTGTGGGAACGCATGTGGACCTTAAGGTTGCTGAAAGAACTGAGGGTCTTCTTGCACACGTCACAGGTGGGGCTCCGCCGGGCAGCACTGCTCACTGGAGGGGGCTTGTCTTCAACTGGTGCCACCACTGCCACTGCTGACATGGCTGCCGCCACCTCAGCCAGGCCCAGCAGTGGAGCCTCTGGGGTCTCCAGGTGTTGTGTCTGGTAGATGCTTAGTCCATGGTCCCACTGGGCATGGCACAGCAACTTCCAAGGACTGGTGTACTGTCTTCCACACTGGAGGCAGCTCAGAGCCTTCAGCTCTTTGGATTCTGGAAGGGGAAAAAGGGGGGAATCACTGCCAGGCCAACAGTAACCCCTCAGTGGGATTCTGCATGACAGCTGCTGCCCTCAGGGAACCCCCTCAAGTGCAAACAGATTTTTCTGTTTGTGTGTGTGTGTGGGGGGGTGTGCACCAAGGCACTGGGGAAGCAGATCTTAGTATGACAACTTAGTATGAGCTGGGACCTGGCACAGAAACAGCACTTGCTGGGGGGATGGGCTGGTATCTGATTCCAAATGTGATGTTTCTCTAGACTCATGGCGTCCAGAAGTGTCTATAAGACACACCTCCCAGACCTACTTGACTTTAGATAGCCCAACCCCAAACAGTCCTGGATGGGGTAGCCTTTATGATAATAGGTCAAAGCCAAGCAGAGACTTACCAAACTGTAGAAGTAAAAGGCTAACATTATTTAATGGGCTTCACATGCTGTCCCCTTCCCCCAATTTAGAACTTCCAGGCAAGATGCAGCTGTGTCATCTTGGACTAGACCTATCCTCTCTGCTGTTTCCTCGGTTGCTAGAGTATGGGAATCTGAGGGGCTCCTTCCAGGGTTGCGACCTCAAATAGGAGACAGCTGAGAGCTTTGGACCCTATAAGCCCTCAAAAGTGAGCTGCCTCAGATACCAAAATACACAAAGCTAAAACCAGAGGTGATGGCACACGCCTTTAATCCCAGCACCCAGGAGGCAGAGATAGGCAGATCTGTGAGTTGGAGTTCTAGGCCACTCCGGGCTGTGTAGAAACCCAGTCTCAAGAAACAAAGTACCCACAGCTATCCGGGCCTATAATAACAGTAATACCAGCTGCCTAGGCTAGTATGAGACCCTGCCTAAAATGTTAAACTCAGGGCTGGGCGTGGTGGCGCACGCCTTTAATCCCAGCACTTGGGAGGCAGAGGCAGGCGGATTTCTGAGTTCAAGGCCAGCCTGGTCTACAGAGTGAGTTCCAGGACAGCCAGGGATACACAGAGAAACCCTGTCTCGAAAAACCAAAAAAATAAAAAATAAAATAAAAATTAAAAAAAAAGTTAAACTCAGCAGTGACCCACCCCAAGTGCTATTCAGGTGAACCCATCTTAGCCCCTCCCTCAACCAAAGCTGATTGGATTACAGACCCTCCCTGGCCCAGCCCCAAATATAATTACATTTCCCAAGTTCCACCTGGGCACCACACTGGGGGCTGGAAATTCAAGTTCGGATCAAGTCTTAAAATCTCACAGCCAACAAGAGCTCACTCGATGGACCAACCACTATGCAGTTTTAATTCCTCCCCCACATACACACAGACAGTATGCAGCGCCCAGACCAGGGGCTTCCCAACACTCGGCTGGGAGATCCGGAAGGGGAACAAGCCTGATGCCCCTTCTTAGGTTCTGAACTGTCTGAACCTCAATAAGAAGGATCAAAACACAATAGGTGTGTAGTACCCTCCATTCGGCTCCCCAGGTCACTGTCCCATCCTCCACTAGGTCCCCACTGTCAACCCCGGTCCAGCCACCTGGTCAGTTATTTCTGTCCACGGGAAAGGAGAAGTGAAACTAAATTAGGGGTGTATGGCAAAACCCGGGGCCAGTCTTCTGGGGCTGGCCACACCTTGTGGGTGGCCTTCCTCTCGCTGCCCAGCCCCCGCTCCATCTCTAGTCCTTGCCCTAGGACAGGCAAGATCAAGCCACGCCTAGGTTCTACCCTAAGGGGAGCAAGGAGAAAAGGGAAGTAACGATTGGTGGCCCATCTGTCCACCTTAGCTCCTCCGCAGGGCAGTAAGCCCAACCCTGGATCAGGAGTGCACTGCACCCTGAATTACTTACCTGAGTTGGGGTCGGAGACTTGGAGAAGCTGACAGTCTTGTTTTTTGTGATCCATGAAAGCGATGATGGCCCCTAATGGAAAGATCTTCCCGCAACGGCCGCAGGTCAACAGATCTGGGTGCTTGTCGGTCCAGGGCTGGCGGTCTGCAGGGAGGAAGCGGGTGGTGAGCGGTGGGGTGGAGCCCGACTCCGGGCGAGGGCTCCAAGGTGGAAAGGGGAAAACCGGAGGTCAGAGGGGAGGGCTGGGGAGGCCAGGCCGGTCCCGGGGCCATCCCCAGGGGAGAGGCACCCACCCAAAGGTCCCGATGCTAGCAGGAGCGAGGGCTAAGGACTCACCGGAAGACTTAGAAATCAGAGGCATCCGCGGGGCACACGTGCTGGGCGCGCAGAGTGGGCGCGAGGCGGTTTTGAGTTGACGCTCCACACCGAAGAGACCCGATATGGGCATGTCCCTCGCGAGCCAGGGCCTCTGCGCCAAGGACCCCAAGTCGCGGTCCGGCTTTACATCCATGACAAGATCGGGCATCTCAATGTCGGTGTCGGGCTCTAAGCGGCGAGGCACGCGGCCGGCCTTGCGGCGGGACATGGGGCGAGGGCGCAGATGCAGGTAATCCGCACGGTGGCCAGGCGCTCAGGTGAGTGAGTGGCTCTGGACGACCCGCGCCGAACTTTTACACGTGCTGGTCCTACCTTGTCTCCGCCCACTGGGGCGGGGTCTTTGCGGGGCCAGTCGCGGCGGTCAAACTCGACCTTCCCCGCCCAGCCCGCTGCCCAGGGACCAGTACGCAAATTGTGCCCTCCTCCGCAGGGCTTGATTTCACCCGGGAGGGTGTAAAGAAGCTCTTCCCAATGTCCCCCTCCTCGACCCCACGCCCCGGCGCTGGTGATACCTGAGTCTCGGGATGCCGCGCCTCATGCCCCAAGCGAGAAGTGGTGGACATCTCTCACTAAGAGGATGTATACTAAAAAAATTTCATTTTAAACCTTTTTCTTTCTTTTTTGTCTTTTAAGCCCGAACTAGCTATGTAACGAATGATGGCTTCGAACATTCTGATCTTCCACCCCTCCAGCGGTGGTTTTACAGGGGTGCATCAGTACACTTGTATTATGTGGCGCTGTGCATGGAACTCAGAACCTCTTGCACTCATAGGCAAGCACTCTCCACCGACTGGTCTACGTCCCAAACTAACCCATTTCTTCAGTACCTAGCATTCCATAACCCTTAAAATGTGGGTATGGAGGGCGGCAGTGAGAGTGGTCACTACATAAAATGTCCACAAAGTGCACGCCTTTAATCCTAGTGCTCAGGAGGCAGAGGCAGGCAGCTTTTCTCTGAATTCAAGGTCAGCCTGGTCTACAGAGTGAGTTCCAGGACAACCAGGACTATACAGAGAAACCCTGTCTCGGAAAAGGCCAAAAAAATAAACAAACAAAAAAACCCAAAACAAACAAAATTATTTAAAAAAAAAAAAAAAAAAGCCAAAAAGCCTTTTTTTGGGGTGTTGGGGGCGGGGTGGTGGCAGTACACACTGTAATCCCAGTAGTCCATGTTGGAATCAGAGGCAGGAGGATTGCCCAAGAGTTCCTGTGCAGCCTGGTCAACTAGGATATTATCTAGGGAGATCTTGTCTCAATACGTAAATAAATATGAAGACCTGAGGTTTTTGAGGGAACCAAGGAAAGCCAGGAAGAAGCCTATGCATCCTGAATTACAAGATGTGGGGGCAGGAACTTGGGGTATGGTCACATCCAGAGGGTCCTTTGGCTACTCTGAGGTTAGTTTTTTTCCTGGTACCAGGGGCCTGGGGAGGTTTGAGACAAAACAGAAGTATTTTCTTCCTAATCCTAGAGCCAGCTGTCCTCTCTGCCTCCCTCTGGGTGCGCCCCCCCCCCCAACTTCCTCAGATAAGAATTTTCTCGGGTGCACGGTTTGAAGTGGCATCAACACCCTGCCCCACCCTCAATCCTTTCCGAGTTCTCTTTTCTTCCTGGTACCCACCACATCACAGTAGCAGAAGTGTTTGCTGAATGTCCTCCCCCACCCACCCACCACAAGCTCCCATACATTTAGGGCCCTTGTGTGTCCGGCCCCAGGTGTCCTCAGGCAGCCCAGTGAATTCCAAGGCCGAGCTCTGAAGTTCCTCATATTGTTATTCAGGCACGGACTCAATTGACCTCCGGAGGGCCCAGGGCCTCCCTGGCCAGCATATCTAAAGTAGCCACACCCTGCTGAAGGCCTTGCAAATCACTCCCTATGACCTCCATATGTTCCCAATTCCCTTGAAGCCTTGAAAGCCTTAGTAGAGGCTGGACCCAGGGCACCTTTGTTTTTGAGACAGGGTTTATCGGGATAGCCCTGGCTGTCCTGGAACTTGCTCTGTGGAGCAAGCTGGCCTGGAACTTAGAAATCCACCTGCCTCTGCCTCCCAAGTGCTGGGATTAAAGGCGTGTGTCACCGCTGCCCAGCTTGCAAAGGTGGTTTTTAAAATGTACTTTGTTTTGTTTTGTTTTGTTTTTGAGACAGGGTTTCTCTGTGTAGCCCTGGCTGTCCTGGAACTCACTTTGTAGACCAGGCTGGCCTCAAACTCAGAAATCCACTTGCCTCTGCCTCCCAAGTGCTGGGATTAAAGGCGTGCGCCACCACGCCCGGCTCTTGCCTGGTATTTTTCTTCCTTTCCTTCCCTCATTTCTGTCTCCTTAGGCTGGCTCCAGTGACCCTCCCTCTGCACACAGTTGGTTTAATCACTGAATTTTAAGCCTCTCTTATCTTACTATCATTATACCCATTGCCCTTCTTGTGTCCTCTTTTGGGGATGTGAAGGACCAGAACAAAGAGCCGTGCACATCTCAGCCAAGTACTCTATTACTGAGTACATATGCCCAACCCCAGCCTCTATCCATTGTCTTTGGTGACAGGGCCATACCTTGTAGCACAGGCTAGCTATGCCTTGTAGCATAGGCTAGCCTTCAACCTGAGAGCCTCTTGCTCCAGCTTCATCAATTATTAGGTATAATTTTAGCCATGTTTCTTGTGCTAAAGATGGAATTAGGGTCTTGTTATCCTAGGTAAGCCAAACTGAGTCATGTCCCCAGTCCCTTTGAAGGATCTTGGCTTATTTATTTGCTAACTTGTAGGTTAGTTTGTTCCCTCAACTCGAAAGGGAATGTAGGTTTTAAGAGAGTATCATTGGGGAGCCCCGTTCTGAAACAGAGCCCCTACTCTTTCAGCGAGCTGGGACTCTCTAAGTCTGGTTAGACCACTTGCCAGGACAGGCAGGCACCAGCACCCATACTTTGATGATTCAATCAACACCTATATTGAAGCGGGGCACTCTTTTCCATGGATATGTGTGCCGGGCAGTAAGGGGAAGCTGCAGTCCTCTTCCTGCCTAAGTGAACTCTGTGGGAACGCAAGCCATTGTACCTGGGCTGAGATCGGATGCCCCTATGCAGGACCTCAATTTTTCCATTTGTGAACGAAGGTTGCAAAGAGGTCTGGGGGGGAAAAATGAATGACCTATGTCCATCCTAGCGGCAGTACCCTGTAAGCCCCTTTCCTGGAGACGGGGAGGGTCGGCTTCCTCCTGGAGGGGAGGGGTGGAATACAGGGGTACCTCCAAAGCGGCTGATAGGAAACCTCTATGCTTCTTCTTCTTTTTTTTCTTTTTTCTTTTCTTTTCTTTTTTTTTTTTTTTTTTTTTTTTCGTCTTCTTCTTCTTCATTCTTTAACCGGTAGAGAAAACTAAGTCCA
>NC_034608.1:15099248-15102854 GCF_900095145.1 Mus pahari | reverse complement strand
TTTTTTCGAGACAGGGTTTCTCTGTGTAGCCCTGGCTGTCCTGGAACTCACTCTGTAGACCAGGCTGGCCTCGAACTCAGAAATCTGCCTGTCTCTGCCTCCCGAGTGCTGGGATTAAAAGCATGCACCACCACCGCCCGGCTAGGAAACCTCTATGCTTCTTCTGCTTCTTTTTTCTCCTCCTCCTCCTAGTTCTGCCTCTCTCTCCCTCCCTCGTCCCCCAAACCTTTATCTCTCTTATTCTATCTCTAACTGATCCAGATCTTCCTGCCTCTGGCTGCCAAGAGCTGAGATTACAGGTGTGAGCCACTACTCTTTCTTCTTTCCTCCCCACTCCCCGCCCCCACCCACTCCCCTTTTTAGCGGAGGCCCAGGTTGTCAGGCAATCCTCCTGCCTCACCTCCCGAGGGCGCCCGGGATTCCAAGCCTGGGAGCCACCATGCCCAACTTTCTGAACCTCTGTCTCGTGCTCCCCAAAGTAGGCATCTTAAATGTCCCTAATCCACAGGGTGGCAGAGACCAGTCCCGGTCGAGTGTCACCCCCCACCGCCCGGGAGCGGCCGATGAGCACGTGGGGTGAGTGGAGGCGCGGGGGGAACTCAGGAGCTCGAGACTCGGTGCCCATCCGGACCTCTGCTGAGGTTGCGCGGGCGGAACCTAGGCGGTCGGGGCTCGGCGCCTGTCCGGACCTGTGCGGCGGCGGCGGCGGTGGCGCGGGCGTAGGGGCAGCGCCTGCAGGGACAGGCCTTGGTGAGTACGCCGTGGTCACGGGATGTCCTCCCCGTCTGCCGCCCCGGGTGGCCTTGGGGCTGCGGGCAAGGATCGGCCTGGAGAGGGACTGTACTCTGACGCAGGGAGGGGCGGGCGGGTGGGAGGTGGCCGCCCCGGCGCGGACGGACGTTCTTAGAATTTGAAAAGCAGGGCGCTAGGAGGCCGGGAGGAGTGGCGGGGAAGCTGACCCGCCCGCCCGCGGGAGCCGCGCCGGGAACAGATCCTGCCCTCGGGCTGCGGACGCTCAGGTGGGGCCCCATTTAGCGAATTTGCATAGGAGGTCCGGGGACTGCCGGCTGGTACTTTACAAGGCGAATGGAGACATAGGTAGCTGGGTACCCGGTCTGCTAGCCTGGAAGCCCAGCCAGTTTCGCATCCTGGTAACTCAAGGTAGACCAAATGGCGCCCAAATAGACCCATCCCTCTTTAACTTTCTTCTTGTCCGGGTTTGGTTTTGTTTTCCCCTAAGACTGTCAGGCAGAACAGGAGCCCCAGGGTGGCCTTGAACTGGCCCTGGGTAACTTTGAATTTTACATCTGGCCTTCACCTGCCAAGAGTTTAGAGGCCTGTACGAACTACCGCCAGCAGCGGGGGAGGCGGTGGCCCACGCCTTTAATCCCAGCACTTGGCGAGCAGGGAGGCAGGCGGATTTACTACCACCAGCAGTTTATGTTAAACTGGTGAAGGTTGTCCGTTTTGTGCTTTCTGTACAAGCATTTCCAGCCTGTCCCTGTGTAGTTCAGGCTGCTGTAGAACTCTCCGTGTAGCTAAGACTGAAAGGAAAAGGAGCTGCTCGGAACCTCCAGGACCAAGTGCTCAGCACAAAGGAGATTCATTTGCCCCAGAAGGACAGAGAACAGGGAATTAGAGACCAAGACAGGAGATAGAGAATGAGGGAGATGGGGAAGGGAACAAGGGAGAAGGAAGAGTATTTGTCCCAGAGGACAAAGGACGGCCTCTGGATAAGGAGGAGACAGACTTGGCCCATAGACAAACGGCAGTTTATAAAGACACAGGGAGAAACCCTGTGTTAGGATGAGGTGTTTAATTTTAAGTAACTGTGTTAATTAGGTGGGCCATAGGGGGCTTTTGATTGCTGGACTTCAATACTGTGATAACTGTACCTTGATATCCAGCCTTAGGAGGAAGTACCCAAATCAGGGAGTAGACCTTGGTGGCTAGCTTTAGGAATGTAATCAAACACTTTTTTATCAAGGCGGAGGGAATAGGGGAGAAGCGCAAGGCCTGCCAGAGCCACTTTCACCACACCAGGACTGGCTAGCTTCCCTTCAAAGTCTGGCCTGCTGTCTCCATCTCCCTATGCCTCACTTTACTCTCCCTGAGGCACCAACGGTGGCCCTGTGACCAAAAGTACCCTTACCTGCTTTGGGCTAACCGACTGCTTAATCCCATACTTTGGGATGTATAGGATTAGACTGTAATCTCTGAGGTCAGGATCACCAGGAAGAGGGTAATTTTAGTTGTCCTTGCCATCTAGGACATCTTCCTGACTTTTCTCAAATCTTTGTTGTTTTTTTCAGCAGGGTCTCTCTGTAGCCCTGGCTGTCCTAGAACTCACTCTGTGGACCAGGCTGGCTTTGAACTCAAGAGATCCCACCTGCCTCTGTCTCCCAAGTGCACCACCACACCCAGCATAAATCAGTTTTTGCTTTCTTAAATCTTGCCACCTTGACTCCAGACAGTCCAGGGTCCAGTTGTGTTAACAGGAAAGGCCAGGAAGAAACACCTGCTCCAGTGGTCACAGTTAGCTGCCTTTTTCTGACACCTGCCAGCCTGGACCCAGCAAAGTGAGATCTAGCCTCAGGTCCATTCCAGCAAATGGGGTCTCTGGATATGATCAAATCTTCTTTAATTAGAGTCCCATGGCTCGGGCTAGCCTAAAATGTGAAACTCTTGAGCCTCAGCCTCGATAGACAGCCAGGGTTCTAGGTGTGAGCTGCCACACCCCGTTCTATATATTTTTTTCTCTATTGGAGCAAACAAGGCTCCTCACTGGTCTTCCATCTGATTCTGTCTGGGGAATCTTTTTTTATTTTTTTTTTTTAATTTTTATTTTATTAATTTATTTATTTATTTATTTATTTATTTTTTGTTTTTCGAGACAGGGTTTCTCTGTGTAGCCCTGACCTGGAACTCACTCTGTAGACCAGGCTGGCTTCGAACTCAGGAATCCGCCTGCCTCTGCCTCCCAAGAGCTGGGATTAAAGGCACATGCCACCGCACCACTGCCCGGCTTAAAGTGCTTTTCTTAAAATGCTCAAGTATTAACCTGAGTTGGAAGACAGACTTGGGACATGTGGCCCCTGACTGAGTTGGAGTGACAGTGGGTAGATATGTTTTTAATGCAGGCAGCTGGGCTGGGTGATGCCCTCTCAAAGTCCCACATCCTCAGTCTGGGACAGGAGGATCAAACATCAGCCACATGAACTGAGATGTCTTCAGTTTGATCCTAGGGACCCAGTTGGTGGGAGGAGGAACAGACTTCTTATCCTCTGACCCCCATGTATGTGCTGTGCCATGTGGAGTGTGCACGTGCACATGCTCGCTCACACACACACACACACACACACACACACACACACACACAAACCAACTTGGTTTAGCTACAGGGTGAGTTTAAGGCCAGCCTGGGCACTTAGTGAGATTCTGACTTGAAATTGAAAGTAGTCCGGCAGGCTGGAGTGTAGCTCAGTTGGTGGAGTACTTGTTTAATCCCAGCACCAAATACACTGACCTGTAATCCTAGGATTAGGAGTGGAGACAGGAGAATCAGACTTTGTTTCCTTTCCTTTCCTTTCCTTTCCTTTCCTTTCC
>NC_034608.1:15083820-15099188 GCF_900095145.1 Mus pahari | reverse complement strand
TTTTTTTTTTTCCTCTTTTCTCTTTTCTTTCTTTTTTTGAGACAGGGTTTCTATCTATAGCTGTGGCTGTCCTGGAACTCCCTCTGTAGACCAGGGTGGCCTCCAATCACAGGGATCTTCCTGCCTCTGCCTTCCCAATATTGAGGTTAAAGGTGTGTGCGCCACCATTGCCCGTGGAGGATCAACATTTTAGGCCAGCTGGTGTCACATGAGACACTGTCGCATCAATAAATAAGTAAGTAAGTAGCCGGGCGTGGTGGCGCACGCCTTTAATCCCAGCACTGAGGAGGCAGAGGCAGGCGGGTTTCTGAGTTCGAGGCCAGCCTGGTCTACAGAGTGAGTACCAGGACAGCCAGGGCTATACCGAGAAACCCGGTAAGTAAGTAAGGCTTCAGGATGTAGAGCACTTGCCTAGATCCTTCCGGGAGGGCTAGGGTGTGGCTCTGTGATAGACTTGCTGCTTGAGGCTCTAGATTGTCTTCACACTGCACTCACCCACACATCCTTCAGTCCCCTTAGGCTTAGTCTTCCTCATCTCTTGCAGGGCCTTGAGCCTGCCTTGAAGACTTCTTATCTTATTCGACCTGTACAGCTTGTTGAGTGCTTTGAATGCCCCTCACAGCACTAATCCTCTCACAGCGGCCAGCACAAGCGAGGGACGCAGGAACCTCTGTCTCGGACTCCCAGCCCTCCCTCATTCCCACAAGTCTATGCTCTGGACAGTAAGCACAGGGTTCCTGGGAGTGGATAGCTCACATTCCTCCTTGCTCAGAGCAGTGTGTGGGCACCAACATCTCTCAGAGTGGACACAGCTCAAGTTCTGGGTGATGACGCTCCATGCTAGCTGCTCAGCCTCCTCACTCCAACCTATTGCCATGCCTGGAAGTCTACCCAGACTGGCTTCACGCTCCAGTCTTCCTGCCTAAACCTCCCTGTGCTGCCACTGTAGGTGTGTTTTCTGCCATGGCTCAGTTTATTTCATCCAGGACTGCCCTGTGGTGTGACTGACCTGGAACTGTTCCAAGCCCTTCTGGAAACCACCTCCTATGTTACTCCTCCCTCTTCCAAGACTTGGACTCTCCTCCCGCCTCTCTCTCCAGACCTGTCCGGATAACTGCTCCTGTGTTCACTGCTGGGCTGTAATCTTAAGGTCGCCAGCAGATCTATCTGCTGTGCAGGTGCCTGTGCTTGGGGTGGCAGAGAAAGAATAAACACAAAGCTAGATGAGGTGGTACTTCCATGGAATTTCAGGAATATAGCATTCCACTGAGGCAGGAGGATCATCAGGAAGAAGCCAGCCTCAGCTTGAGGTCAATGTGCTAGAATCACATCTGCCTCAAATGGAACACTTACCTGTGCTGATTCTCCTCAGTGCCCCTCCCCCAGGGTTTGTTGTGTATGTAGCCCTGGCTGCTCTCTAGGCCAGGCAGGCCTGGGCCTCGAATTTTAGTTACATTTATTTATTGGTGTGGTATGAAGGAAGATGGCTTTCAGGGGTTGGTTCTCTCCTTCCCATAGGGTCTCAGCTACCTAACTCAGCCGGCCAGCACTCTTTCCCTCTGAGTCCTCTCCTTCCCCTCATGTAGCTCAGGCTGGCCTCAAGCTGTCTATGTTGCCAAGGATGACCTTGAACTTCTGATCCTCCTGCCTGTGCTTACAGGTGTGTACCACCACACCCAGTTTTATGAAGTGCTGGTTTTCAAACCCAGGGCCTCCCACATGCTAGGAGAACATCTACTAGATGTAGGTGAGCTGCATTCCAATCCCATTGCTGAACCTTCACTTTTCTTTTGCAACATTTCAAATGTGAATGGATGTTTTGCATGCATGTATGTCTGTGTACCATGTGCCTGGTGCCCAAGGAGTCCAGAAGAGAACCTTGGATCCCCTGAAGCTAGAATTACAGATGGTTGTAAGCCATCATGTAGGTTCTGGAAATCGAACCTGCTTTCCCAAGTGCCCTTAATGGCTGAGCCATATCTCTACCCCCTCACTGCTGACTCTTTGATTGTACCAAGAAGCCAGTAGAAACCAAAGGTAGCCATGCACACAGACCCAGCATTAAGCCATTTTGCCTGCAAGTCCCAGGCTAGCCTTGTCTACAGCAGAGGTACTGGTGTCTGTACACTGGGGAAAGCCGGCATTTCCTGAGGGAACCTTGTTTCTCCTGTGCTGGGAAAGCATCCCATCAGGAGCACGCACTGCTATAAAGGACAGATGGGAGAAGGCGTCGGCACCCGACCAAAGCCTGAAGCAGAGTGATGGCCTGAACCCAGGAGTTCAAGACCAGCCCCCAGCCCAAGCAATGTGACAAGCCCTCATGGGCTTTGACAGTATAGAATTCCCTCTGCATTGTTTGTTTGTTTGTTTGTTTTGTTTGTTTGTTTTTCAAGACCAGACTGACCTCAAACTCGGGGATCTGCCTGTCTCTGCATCTAGAGTACTAGGATTAAAATCATGCAGTACCACATCCGGCTTTGGTCAAGTGCTGGCCTGGCATGTATGAAATCTTGAATTTGACTTCCAGTACTATATAAAACAGCCTGGTATCCCAGTACCAGGGAGGTAGCAGAAGGAGGGTCAGAAATTCAAGACTAGCCTGGGCTACACCATGAGCTTAAGGTCAGAGTGGGTTATCTGAGACCCCTTCTCAGAAATAGTGTTTTGAAAATGGGAACAGAATGACGATGGATCAGGGAGGTGAGGGAGAAAGTGAGCATGGCATCCCCATGTCCCTAGGGAAGGGCAGTGAGTGCAAAGTCCTGTGGCAGGGCTGTGTTTGCTCTACCTCAGGAATACTAGCTGGTCTAAAGGTAGAAAGGGGAGGGGAGGAGAGGTAAGAGGGTGACAAGGTCATATAACTTCCACTGTGAGGACTCCATTTGAGGGAAGACCCCAGGGAATGGTCCTAAACAGGTCACTCTGGGATTTAGTTGTAAAAGATTTGGTTGATTGGTTGGTTAGTTGGTTTTTTCCAGACAGGGTTTCTCTGTGTAGCCCTGGCTGTCCTGGAACTCACTCTGTAGACCAGGCTGGCCTCGAACTCAAAAATCCACCTGCCTCTGCCTCCCGAGTGCTGGGATTAAAGGTGTGTGCCACCACTGCCTGGTTGTTTGTTTGTTTGTTTTTTAAAGATTTATTTATTATATGTAAGTACACTGTAGCTGTCTTCAGACACTCCAGAAGAGGGAGTCAGATCTTGTTACCGGTGGTTGTGAGCCACCATGTGGTTGCTGGGATTTGAACTCCAGACCTTCGGAAGAGCATTCGGGTGCTCTTACCCACTGTGCCATCTCACCAGCCCCCTGGTTTTTTGTTTTTAACGTGTGTGTGTGTGTGTGTGTGTGTGTGTGTGTGTGTGTGTGTGTGCACATCACTGTGTGCATCTGGAGGTCAGAGGACAAGTTTTGGACTCTGGGGTTCTAAGGATTGAAGCCAGGAGGCCAGGCTTGGCAGCAGGTTCCGAGACCTGCTGAGGTCCTCACTGATCCAGGTTCAGATGTAGCAGTGTCTAGTTTACAGCCTGGGGACACTGGGCTGGAGTAGGATACCTGATGTCCTCCTCTGACTTTTTTTTATGGTTTTTCGAGACAGGGTTTCTCTGTGTAGCCCTGGCTGTCCTGGAACTCACTTTGTAGAACAGGCTGGCCTCGAACTCAGAAATCCACCTGCCTCTGCCTCCCGAGTGCTGGGATTAAAGGCGTGCGCCACCACACCCAGCTTTCCTCCTGGTTTTTATGCCCAGGAATGGGCATGGCAGCTCACACATGTACAGTACACTCATATACACAAACTAAACAAATAAGCCAGGCTTGACAGTTTACACCTTTAATCCCTACTCTAGGGAGGCAGCAGCAGGCATATTGTGGCCAGCCTCATCCAAATAGTGAGTTCCAGGGCTGTACAGTAAGAGAAAGGGAGAATGAAAAAAAAAAAACAAAAAACGATTCACCATAGAGAGGATGGATTTAGGAGCCCAGTGGGGAGGTCACCGAGACAATCCAGGCCTTGAACTCAGAAATTCACCTGCCTCTGCCTCCCAAGTGGTGGGATTAAAGGCATGTGCCACCACGCCGGGCTGCAAACTTTTTTTTTTTAAGATTTATTTATTTTATGTACACTGTAGCTGTCTTCAGACACACCAGAAAAAAGCATCGGATTCCATTACAAATGGTTGTGAGCCACCATGTGGTTGCTGGGATTTGAACTCAGGACCTCTGAAAGAGCAGTCAGTGCTCTTAGCCACTGAGCCATCTCTCCAGCCCGATACTGCAAACTCTTAAAATTTCCTGACAGGGTCTCCTTAAGCAAAGGCTGTTTTCACTCAGTAGTCCCAGTATATAATGGGCACTGGGTCACTCTGGATCTAGCTGTCAGGACGCTGACTGACTGAGTGAGAATAGGCTGTATTTGAGAGGGAATACCCTTCTGACAGCCCCCCGGAACCATAGTAAAACTGTTCAAAGTAGACACAGAGGGGCTGGGGGTGCACCTAAGTGTGCCTGCCCTACAGGAGGCCTCCGCTTCCGTCCCCACAGAAGGCGGCAAAGCAAATCTGTCATCATGGCACCTGGTAGGAGGTAGGCGGGTCAGAAATTCCAGGTCCCTGGCTACAGAGTTCAAGGTCCATCTGGGCTAAGGACCCTCCCTCACAAAAGGATGGGAGGCAGAAGAGCCCCACATGGTGTCACAGTCCTGCACAGCATTTAGAAGGCAGGGTGCCTCTATGTTGTGGGTCAGCCTGAGCTACATAACAAGACCTTGTCTCCAAAACCATGTAACAACAGACAGACAATATTGCCTGCCTGGGGTGGAGCTGAGGGGATTGACACACATTGTAGATCAGTACAGCTGTAGTCTAGAGGCGAAAGCAAAGGGCGGGCCTATTCTCTCCCAAAGCTGTGTGGCTTTAACTCTTTCACCTTCTTCCCAAAGCCAGGGCCATGCAGAACCCACTGACCATTCCAGTGCCGGTGCCAGTGCTACGCCTCCCTCGGGGCCCCGATGGCTTCAGCCGAGGCTTTGCCCCTGATGGACGTAGGACCATCCTGAGACCAGAAGTCGGAGAAGGTCATATTCAAGATCCCCCAGAGTCACAGGACCAGCGGGCCCGAGCCACTCTGCGGGAGCGCTACCTCCGCAGCCTCCTAGCCATGGTGGGGCACCCTGTGAGTTTCACGCTGCACGGAGGTGTACATGTGACCGCCCAGTTTGGAGCCACAGACCTTGATGTAGCCAACTTCTATGTTTCCCAGCTGCAGACGCCCATAGGTGTGCAGGCCGAGGCCCTGCTTCGATGTAGTGACATAATTTCCTATTCCTTCAAGCTGTAAAACTGCTGTTTTCCTTGTGGGCACTGCCAGAGCAGCCCGGGTCTCAGCGCCTTCCTGGACTTGCAAGGCGATCTCCAGCACTCTGGCTTTGAACTCAGAAGACCTCCAAACCAGAGAGTGCCGGGTGCAGGATGCTGATAACCCTGGTTTTCAAGAGGCTGAGGTGGGAAGATCATAAATTCAAGGCCAGGCTGTGCTGCAGTGGGGGACTGCAACCACAGACATTCTAGATCTCTCTTGTTGAAAGGAATGGTCTGTGTCACAAACTGAAGTTTACAGAAATAAAGTCCTGAGGCTTGGCCTTGCAGGCTGAGGGGTGTGTGCGTGTGCGTGCGTGTTTTTGAAGTTGAGCCTCTCCCCAAATGGCTGACATTCATCTCTGCATAAGAAATTGACCCATTAGCCAGGCAGTGGTGGCACACGCCTTTAATCCCAGCACTTGGGAGGTGGAGGCAGGAGGATTTTTGAGTTCGAGGCCAGCCTGGTCTACAAAGTGAGTTCCAGGACAGCCAGGGCTATAAAGAGAAACACTGTCTCGNAAAAAANNNNAAAAAAAAAAAAAAAAAAAAAAAAGAAAGAAAGAAATTGACCCATTGACTCGAGGTGGGCAAGGATGGCTTTTTACTAGAAAGGGCCTAGACAGGGCCTTGGCTTACACTAGGATACAAGGTTCCCTCTGGGTGATGTGGTCCACTGCAGTCACCTGCAGGTTTGTCGTCCCACGGAGGGGACTTGGAGTGGTGGTGGTCAGTGCTGGGAGCAAATGCCGCAGGTTGGTGGTTAGCGTTGAAGTTTTGCCCTTCCTCAGTTTGCTCTGGCCGCCTCGTGAGGGAGTCTGTGTCACCTGTTTCAGTCCCTTGTCACTAGAAATCTTTCAGCACATGATATCTGAAAGTTCTAGCTAAGCACAGTGACCCAAGTCTGTAATCCCAGCACTTGGCGTGTGGGGAAGGGGGTGTAGAGGCAGGAGGAGCCAGAGATAAAGCCTGTCTTTTCTACATAGCCACTCGGCGGGCAGCCTGGATTACGTGAGAACCAGTCAAAACAAACAAAAAAAACCACCCCCCCAAAAGCCCAGTTAGTGCCTTTTTGTTTAAGTTCGGAATGTAACTGAAGGTTTGCATTAATTATAGGGGCTTTTTTTGGTACTTCTCAGTCTCCAAAGTGTGCTAACCCACAACCCTGAGGAGAGAAGCAGCTACCCTTAGCAGTAGGCTGCTATTGGTTCACACTGGAGCCTCCCTCCAGTCCCAACCTAGCTCTCTACTTGGCAATGTTGTGCTCGACCCTCCTCAAATCCCGTTCTGTGGTTTCAGTCCCTTGCGCCAATGGGTCCGTCTTTCATGAGCTGAGAAGGGAAAGCGAAAAGTGCGGAGATGAATCCCGAGCTTTGGAATCGACCCCGTGGAGGTGTGGCTTAGGCTCGGTCAGGTTTGGTCCGCTGATTAATCCCTTTGGAATTCCTGCTCCCAGTTTTTGTTTTTTATTTTATAACAGGTTCATGAATACCCAGCAGACTCGTCTAATATTGTAATTTACATTTGATACAATTTTGACGAAAACTGTGCTAAAGTGTGCTCTTTTGTCGCTTCTGTCACTTGTACGTACTCATCCGATATCCAGCTCAGCTCTCATGGCTGTCCTGTCAGCTCTCAGCACCTCCTTCTCTTTCCCCTGCTCCCAGGACTTGGCTCAGCCCCGCCAGGGTCTCCTGCTGTAGCACCTGCTTGTCTGAGGCTCCCTATGGAATCCAGCCTAGCCTCGAATTCGCAACCTCCTCCTCCAGCCTCTCCAAGGCTCGGGTCACAGGCGTGTCACTACCATGTCCATCCAGCAGGTGGTTTTTAATTACTGTCTGATCCTTATTTTGTATCTTAAGTTACTCATTATTTCTTGTGGACGCCTGTGTAGAGATCAGAGGACAATTTTGTGGGGGCGATTCTTCCATTTTTACGAACCCGGACGGCTTTAGCTGCTGACAGCCCTCTCGAAGGCCGCGGTGATAGGATTGGCATTGAGTCCTTTCCCGAATTACCTGGACTTGTGACGAATGTGCGGGAGCCTGAGTGTGGACAGCTCGGCTTGTGGGGGGCTGGGGGGGGGGGAGGCGGCTGGAACCCGCGCATGCGCGGCGCTCCGGGAGCCAGCGTTCATCGGCCCCGCCTCTGTGTTCTGCAGTTTGGCTCTGCAGATTCGCCGCTCACGTTTCTCTTTCCCGTGGAGCCTACTGCTCTTTGTTCCCGTCGTCGTGTCGCCCTCGACACAATTTCTTCAGAGCAAAAGCTTGAGTCGGTGCTATGCTTTTCTCGGTACGCAGCGGGCTCTTCGGCTTGTAGCGAAAGTGTGGCCGCGGAAAAGCAGGTACTCGCGGAGCTTGGCGGCTCCCGGCGGCGGCGACGACGACGACGACGACGACGAACGGAGCGGACGGAGGCGGCGCTTGAGGCAGCGGTGAAGCCCATGCCCCGGAACGGCGGGAGGACCCGGAGAGACGAGTCCGGGGCCCGGGGCATGTCCCCGGGGCCCCCGTGAGGAGGAGGCGGCGGCGGCGATGGAGATCCCGCCGCAGGAGGCTCCGCCCGGGCCGGGCGCGGACGCCGACGCGGACGCCGAGGCCGAGGAGGCCCCCGCCGAAGCTGAGTCTCCTACCGGGGCCTCGCCCCCGGCCGATGGGCGCCTTAAGGCTGCTGCCAAGCGTGTCACGTTCCCGTCTGACGAGGACATCGTGTCCGGAGCGGTGGAGCCCAAAGACCCCTGGAGACACGGTAGCTTTGGCGAGGGTTGCGGGGGAGAGCCTAGAGGCGGGTGGGACCGCCATAGGGCCGACCCCCACGGGGGTGGCTCGCGGTAAATGGTACTTATTGGAGATTTCAGCGGTGCCTAGGTTAGAGCTGGAGGCAGAGAGGGGTTGGCGGGAGAGTTGAAAAGGTCCACAGGGCTGGGATTTCAAACCCTAACCTTGTTTGGGAGTTTGGGAGGCTGGCGGCCAGCCTTTGAGTTCATGGTACACTCAGGGACAGATGAAGAGAGCCTGTCCATAGTGTTGGGGGAAAGGTAAGTGCCTGAGTCCACGGGGTGAGAGCGAAGCAGCTGGTCTGTAAACCAGAAGGCAAAGGGTAGCCGTCTATGGCCATTGCTCTTTTGGCTGAAACGAGGACGGAAATAAACCCAGACTGTGTACCGAAGTTTGTAAACCCTCCGACTGGGAAAGGAGGGTCCGAGGCAGCAGGCAGTAAAGCAGAGGACGAGGTGGCCAGTTTGCCAGTGTGCGAGGAATTCCGCAGTAAGGTTCAGCAGCAGGACGTGGAGCCCGCTTTTACCAGGGTCTTCCTGGGGAAGGACTCGGCAGTATTCCCTACTCAGGTGTTTTTGGTCAACAGAAGGTGACTTACATGTTGGGAGATGGGAAGATCTAAGATCTAGGCCTGTTGGAGAAAGTTGGTGGTGTTTGTGTGTGTGGGTGGGTGGAACTGGACGGGCTCTTGGAGGAGTGCATTGGCTTTGATGGCTTTGAAAGGGAAAGGTGGCTGGGGAGATGGACACAGGCTAATCCCCTTTCTGAGCTGAATTGTGTTTTGCTTGGGTGGAGCCTGTGAAGTGAGGTCACCACTGGCTGTGTTCTATAGACGCTAACCTGCTTGTCCAGGAACAGACACATACCACTGCCAGGCTGTGGGCAGCAGAGTGGGCAGCTGGTAGCTTTGATGTTGTGGGCGAGGGGGGGCTGCGGGGGGGGACTTGGTTGCAGGAAATGATACACTGGGAGCCCGCCATAAATGCCAGTTTGACTAGTAATTATCAAAGAGACCAAGGTTAATTGAGACTTGGCTTGGGGAGCCTGCCAGGGCCGGGTGGTTTGCTTTGGGTTCTGAACTTCTTGGAACTGGTGCTGAGCACAGGAAGAGTCCACTGGGCCCTGGCAGCAGCCTGCTGTCCACAGTGGCAAGATCGCAGCAGGAAGGGGAGAGGGGAGCAGTGTTTGGCTTTCAGAAGTGGTTTAGAAACCTGGTGTGGCTGGATGCAGCTGGGAGTCCAGTGCTTAGAGGCCAAGGCTGGACCATAGAATAGACATTCGGGGGGGGGGGGCTTGAACTGCATGGGGAAGCCCTGTTTCACTATAAAAAGAAAGAAACGAGGGAAAAGAAAGGCTAGCTGGATCAAATTCTGACTTTCCCACTTGCTGTCTTTTGCAACCACTGAGAAGTTGCCTGGCTCCCCTGAGCCTCAGAGCCCCCCCCCCCCCATCCTCCAGAGTGACTGACAGGAGCAGTGGTCCAGGGTCTGCCAGAGACTTAGTGACATCACACATGAACAGTGCCTGTCTGGTGAGGGTGAGCTCTCCTAAACCCATGATGATTATAAAGGCAGCATTGAAGTCTGGAAAGAGCTTGCTTTTTAGATGAGGTCAAAATCAGAACCTTCCAGGGCGAGGGTCAGATGGTGGGGCCTGGAGGTTAATGTTTGAATTAAATTTAAGGTGGTTTTGTGGGGTTTTGTTGTTGTTGTTGTTGTTGTTGTTTTACAAGATTGTCTTATGTAACACAGATTGTGTATAGCTAAGGGTGACTTTGAACTTCTGACCTTCCTGCTTTCCTTTCCTGAATGATAGGATTACAGGTATGTCCTAACACTCGTTTTATACAGGGTGGAGGATAGAGTGCAGGGCTCCCTTACTGCTAGGCAAGCACTGTACCATGGTGCCACCCTTGTAGCCTCTGATAGAAATATGATATGATATATAATTTATGTATTTTGAGGAGACAGGGTTGAGTTGGGTAGGCCGGGCTCTTCTGGAGACTGTGTAGTCTCAGCTGTCCTCTGATGCTTGACAGTCCCCCTGCATCAACCTCTGTCTCCAAGTTCTAGGATGACAGACATGACCCACCATACCTGCAAGGTTGCTGTTGAAAAAGCTGTTTTCTCCCCTCCTGCCTCCACTTTCTTTGTCTGCAAATGGAGGTGCTAATTTCTGAGTTGTAAGCTTTAAACAAGATGCTCTTGTACATTCCTGTCCTGGAAAGCAGCTAATTGGATTGCTGCTGTTAAGGGTGACAGGTAGAGTTGATTGTGACTCCCAGGCCAGGGAGATGGCCATTCCCTTAGCTTTCCAGAGTGACAGCGGAGAGTACCTACTGCTCCACTTTTGGAGGAGGGAGTAGAGAGACAGCAATGACTTCCTGCTGGGAATGAGCTTAAAGACTTGGCCTCCAAAGGGAAGGGAATGTGAAGGTGGCCAGCGTGGACAGAGAGATTTGCAAAGCCATCAGCATCTAGGGGACAGCAGGGTTGTCAGTGACCTGGGAGCTGTTGGGGATTGGGAGCTAGATGGGCTCAAAAGGTTGGAGAGAGCCCCGTTCAGAGATGGACCTTGCCGGGCTGTGGTGGTGCACACCTTTAATCCCAGCACTCGGGAGGCAGAGACAGGCGGATTTCTGAGTTTGAGGCCAGCCTGGTCTACAGAGTGAGTTCCAGGACAGCCAGGGCTACACAGAGAAACCATGTCTCGAAAAAGAAAAAGAAAAGAGAGATGGGTCTCTGAGGATGGTCCAGCCTAGATCGGGGTGGCAGGTGGTGTGTCACAGTTGGTCTGTGGGTCCTCTATAGCATAGGGGTATATAATCAAAGCCATGGTCCTCGAGGAAGAGCAGTGACCTCAAACAGTGCCCCTAGTGGCAGTCTTTGGAGGGTCTGAATTGTTTCAACCCGTTCTTCTCAGGGGGACAGATGGAAGGGCTGACTGGGCCTGCAGGTGTTGGGAAGTAGAGGAAGCCTGGGGAGGGGAGCAGCTCTGAAGGGGTCTACCTGTACTAGCTCCCACTCAGCCTCATTCTGGGTAGCAGTGCTGGCTGGGGTATCTGGTATTTTAGGTGCCTATCTGAGGGCCAGAGCCCCCTCAGGCCTTGCAGGAGCCTGGTGTTGGAGACCCCTTGAAGTGAGCTGATCTAAGGATCCATCCATTTCCTTGTAAAACCAGGACCATTGGTGTTCTGTTACCTGTTTCCTCTTTGGTGCCCCCAGCAGGAATGGGAGCTGACTTTCTCAGCCCCACCTGGAGTTTTGTAGCAGTGTGATCAGCCTGAGAGCGAAGTTGGGGGTGGGGACGGGGCTGGGGGAGTCCTGGCCGTGTGTCTGTAAAGCAGGGCCAGTGGGCTTCGCCTTGTAGTTGGTCAGGGTGTCTGAGAGGCTCGGATGCCATATCTAGGGAGCTGGCGGCAGGTGTGTGGGCGGAAAGTGAGAGCTGGGGAATAGGGCGGTGGTGGAAGTCGTGAGTGGAAGAGGCGCACTGGGCGTGTGGGTACTGGGAGAGGGGCTGGCCAGTGCTCCCCTGATGAGGGCAGCCCTTGGACCCTAGTTCTTTCCAGGAGCCAGGAACCCTTTCAGACCAGACCACAAGAAAATGCTGGGCTAGCCTCTCCAGGCACTGCTGGATTCTGGGCTTTGCAAGGCAGGCTTGGGAGAGAGAGACTTGTGATCTAGGCACATGACACCAATGATCCTGCCTACCCTCCCTGCTGTTCCCACCCTGCAGTCTGCCAGTGGCGTGTGGCCAGCTCTCACTCAGAGTCCTGGGCTGCCCACCAGGAGATTTCTTGTGAAGTTCCAACATGTGACCATTCCTAGCCACCTGGAGTCAGGGAAGAGGTGGTGAGGGCAGTGTCCATGCAGGGGACAGCCATACTGTTTCATACTGTTTGTTCTCCCTGGCTCTGCTCTGTACTCCAGGAACTGGTTTGGCAGGTAAAAGCGCATCTCTTAGGTCTAGGAGGAATGTGACAAGAGCTGGGCAGTAGACGGGGCATGGCCTCTATCTGGGCAGTGCAGCTGTGGGATGGTGGGGTGCAGTATGGAGCGCAGCACAAGAGCCACAGTACATCTGCTGCTGCCCCTTCATCCCGCACCTGCGTGCAGCGTGTCCCCTTGTACACTTCCCCCAGCGCTTGCCATCGACACGCCCCGCCTTCCCTCAGGCTCCTCGAGATGAGTGCCTTGCTTTGGGCACAGGTCTAAACCTCCAGGCCCAGCCTTGCCTGAGGGCAAGTTGCCCAGCCTCTCTAAGTACATTGAGCTGAGGATGTGAGGGGGCACCAACATGACAGACTGTCAAGGTACCAGGCTTTAGACTGGGGACATTGCTGTCCTGTCCACAGAGCACTGAAGACTTTGGGCCAGTTGCTGCTTCCATCACACACTTTATGCTGCCGCTCTCTCTCTGGCCCACGGACCTGGGTGGTGCCCAGTCTCTAACCTTTAGCTCTTGCTGTGTTTCTGTGCTAGCCCCAGCTGAGAGGACACACCAGTCACTGCTCTGACTCCAGTCTGGTTCTGGGTACAGATATGGGAGGGGCGAGGGTTTTTAGGGCTGATACCCAGTGGTGGCAGTTAGAGGAGGTTCTGGGGCAGTTGATCCAGTTCATGCCAGGACAGGGCTCTCTTCCTCCAAGGTGCCAGACAGGTGTTGGCAATACTCAAAGGTACTCAGAGCTGGCACTGGGCACAGTCCCTAAGCTGATAGTGCCTCTAGGGCATTGCTCCAAAAGGATTAATATCTGGGAGCCATAGGCCTGGACTGGGCCAACTGCAGGCCTCAGGAGCTTGGTTTTGCACAGCCTTTCCTGGCTGTCTCTCCTGTGCTCAGGCCCTTCTGAGCAGATGGCAGGCTACAGGGTGACCTTGGCTGGCCTCCATGTGCTCAGTGAGGGGAGTGCTGACATGCTGACACAGGTGACCCCAAGAACTCAGGTGATGGCAGCTAACTTCTGCAGTAGAGCATAGGGCCGGGCTGCACCTTAGTGCTCACATGTCCCTGCTCTCCATGACCATATACCTGCAGAGGCTAACCTTACCTGAGTCCCATGGCCACCCTCTGGACAGTCATCACTCTGGAGGACTAGGAGTAGAAGTGAAGTGACTCCCCTGCCTTTGTCACACTGCCAGGGAGGGGTGGGCTGGGACTGAGAACCAGGTGGGCTGCTCCTAGAGCCTGTACTTGTAGTCCTGGTACTGTCTGCAGGACCAAAGGCAAGCTGTGTCACTCTAGGTAGCATGTGTGGTCTTGCAGGGCAGTAACAGGAATAAGAAACAGTAAAGGCCTTGACCAACTGGCTCCTAGGTGGCTTCAAAGTCCCAAGAGGGCTGGGCTGCTCCTCTGCCTTTTGCTAGCTGCTTATCTGCACCCTCTGCCCTTAGGACACACTTTTGTAGTGCTGCTGTGTTGTCTTGCTGCACAGGTAACTCGGGGCAGTCCATTTAGGTGCTAATTGAAGAGGGAGAAGATGGCAGAATCCCAGAGTGACCAGTAAGCACCCAGGCTCAGTGCTGAGGCCTATGGTGAGAAGTTGAGGGCGGGCACAGGATCTGGTAAGTCCTAGGAGCCAGCCTGGTGTGGCCTAGCTTCAGGAATGTGGGGACTAGTGCCAGAATCAGCTAGAATGTAGTGTACAGAACAGAAGAAAAAAGCCAGGGAGGTCACAGGTGAGGCTGAACAAGACTGCAGAAACACCTGAGAAAATGGGGCTGGGGGCTGCAGGGGGGTGTGTGTGTGCACCTGAGAAAATGGAGCTGGGGCTGCAGGGGTGTGTGTGTGTGTTTGAGATACACACACACACACACACACACACACACATACATATGTACACACATACATACATACATATGTAAACACACACGTATATTTAGCACTTTTTTTTGTTGTTGTTTTTTTTGTTTTTTTTTTGTTTTTCGAGACAGGGTTTCTCTGTCCTAGAACTCACTCTGTAGACCAGGCTGGCCTCAAACTCAGAAATCTGCCTGCCTCTGCCTCCCGAGTGCTGGGATTAAAGGTGTGTGCCACCACACCCGGCTAATTTTGGCTATTTTGGTGTTTTGGTTTTTTGTTTTTGGAGACAGGGTTTCTCTGTATAGCCCTGGCTGTCCTGGAACTCACTGTGTAGACCAGGCTGGCCTCAAACTCACAGATCCACCTACTTGCCTCTGCCTCTGCCTCTTGAGTGCTGGGATTGGGATCAAAGGCAGGCGCCTCCACAGCCCACCATAAAGTTATTATTTTTGAAGAGATTTGTTTGTTTGTTTGTTTGTTTTTTCCGGTACAGGGTTTCTCTGTGTAGCCCTGGCTGTCCTGGAACTCACTGTGTAGACCAGGCTGGCCTCAAACTCACAGATCCACCTACTTGCCTCTGCCTCTGCCTCTTGAGTGCTGGGATTGGGATCAAAGGCAGGCGCCTCCACAGCCCACCATAAAGTTATTATTTTTGAAGAGATTTGTTTGTTTGTTTGTTTGTTTTTTCCGGTACAGGGTTTCTCTGTGTAGCCCTGGCTGTCCTGGAACTCACTGTGTAGACCAGGCTGGCCTCAAACTCACAGATCCACCTACTTGCCTCTGCCTCTGCCTCTTGAGTGCTGGGATTGGGATCAAAGGCAGGCGCCTCCACAGCCCACCATAAAGTTATTATTTTTGAAGAGATTTGTTTGTTTGTTTGTTTGTTTTTTCCGGTACAGGGTTTCTCTGTGTAGCCCTGGCTGTCCTGGAACTCACTTTGTAGACCAGGCTGGCCTCGAACTCAGAAATCCACTTGCCTCTGCCTCCCAAGTGCTGGGATTACAGGCATGCGAAGAGATTTTTCTGTAGCTTTGCCTAGCAATTCTATATAGACCAGGAGGGCCTCAAACTCAGAGACCCTTCTGCTTCTCTCTGTTTAGTGCTGAGACTAAAGCTGTGCAGTACTGTGACAGTCCTGCCTCATCCTCCAGGGCTGTGTGCAGAAGCCACCGCGCCTGGTTGTTTGTACTTTTTATTGAACCCAGGTCTCCTGCATGCTATGGTGGTGCTTCTTTTACAAGCTGCCTCCTCAAGTCAGCCATCATTGCCTTTGATCTGAGCCATTGCTAGTTATTGTTATACCTGTGAGATGCCTGGTGCCCACTTACTCCACCCCACCCCAGGCTCTCGGAGGCTTTCCCACCTCTTCTGTTAGCTCACTCCAGTGTAGCCCACCCGAGCCTCCTGTGAGGGCCTTTTTTTTTTTTTTTTTTTTTTTT
>NC_034608.1:15076127-15083324 GCF_900095145.1 Mus pahari | reverse complement strand
AGCGTGGGACCCAGTGGTCATCACTCTGCACTGAGGCAGCGTGGGACCCAGTGGTCATCACTCTGCACTGAGGTTGTGGCTGGTTAGCTTCTTTGCCTCACTAGGCAGTTTATTTGTGGGCTGATTCTTAAAGTGACGTGACCTCCTGCTTCCCTCCTCTTGCTGTGAAGAAAGCAGGTGACTTGTGGCCAGGAGCAGTTTGCCTGAGGGTGACATCAACACCTCCACCCGGGATTCGTGACCTTGGATAGGTACTCCTGTGCCTCTGTTCCCCTTGTTGGCAGAATGCCTTGGAGTTTTTAGTCACATTGTTTTGATTTGTGGGGGGGGAGAAGCAGGACTCTGGTAAGAGAAGCATGCAGCAAGGCACAGCCCACCAGTGCTGTGGGAGCCCTTCTGTAGCCCATGGTACCTTTGGATGCCACTCTAGGTTCAGGCCTGTCCCCTCTGAGGGCTGCATCTGCATAGGCAGCTGGTGTCTCTGGTTGTTGTGGGCGATGGGGTGGAGAGCCCCCAGTTCTAGGAAGGAGCTCCAAGGCTGGGTGCCAGAGTCCTTAGATGCACAGGACTCAGCTGTGTCCCTGCGCTGGGAAAGCTCCTTGAAGGCCAGGTTCCTTGGAGATGCTAGCCCTTCATAGTACCCATCCTTCATCATGGGCAGGGCTGGACAGTGATGATGGTGCACAGTCAGCCTCACATCTTGCCTCCCCTCCCCTCCCATCCAGGCAGCTGCAAGAATAAGCTGCCTGAAAGCTTGGGGGTGGTAGTTGGGAAGTGTCTGCTGCCACTGCTCTCTGTGTTCATGTGACTGGCCCAGCACCTTCTCCCTTCCCAGCAGGAGCCTGCAGGCTGGTGATTCCAGCGGGGGATCGCTTCCCTTGGTTTAGATGGGTAGCCCCACTTGCAAGCTGCAGCTTGAGACACAAGGTTCACACTTATGGCCATCTCACACACACCCCTCCCTTCCTTTCAGTCTCAGGGGCTGCCTTTGTAGCCTTGTAGTCACAGAGCCCTGTCTGTGCAGAGTGCCACTGGGACTGAGTCCCCAGAGAGCAGAAGACAGGAGCTCGGGAAGGAGGTGCTGCTAGAAGATGAAGCAAAGCTTCCACAGCAGAGTCGGCTTTTCTGGCTTTTCCGTGGAAGCATGGTGATGGTAGAGAAGGTAGTAGTGATGGTGGTATTGACTGGGGAGCAAGGAGGACACTCACAGCTCTCTTGTACTAAACCTTTACCAGGTCTTGACTGTGTTACTGACTTCAGTCATCTTCGCAGTAGCAGGAGGCAGGGTATGGACCCAACTGGGCTACCAGAGCTACCAGGTCTCAGAGCTTGGGCTGGTTCTCCAGGAGGATTTTGACCCTTTGCCCTCTCCTGGGGTGTCTTCAGAGTTACAGGATGAAGCCCACACCGGTGCCCCACCGCCTGCCCCGCGAACCTGCTGATCCCTGCCTTCTTGGTCCTGATCATTCTCCCACTTGGTTCAGATGACTCCACCTCCCCTGAGTCCCCAGACAGAGTGCTGCCCTCCTCCCTAGTTGCCATAGTACCTCCTCACATCGTTATTGCGGCCAGCTCCCCATTAGGCCTGAAGCTGCAGGGGCACAGCATCCTGTTCATTTGGCTTCCTGGAGGAGGCACAGGCTTCAGCCCTTGGGAAAACTGAAGGGCTTGTGACAGTGTGTCAGTGGGAACCTTGGGGCACTTAAGAACAGAACAGGGTTGCGGGTGAGATGGATGATCAGCCCTCCCTCCCTCCCTCCTTGTCTCTCTCTCTCTCTCTTCCCCTCTCCCATTTATGTATGTGTTTTTCAGACTGGGTATCACTGTATCCCAGGCTGGCCTCGAACTTTTAACAGTCTTCCTGCCTCATCTGCGCTGGGATTGTAGGTGTATGACCACTCTTGGCCCTTCCATGTATATATATTTGTTTGTTTTTTAAGGTAAAGTCTCATGCAGTTCTGGGTGGCCTCAAACTTACAAGTAACTTGAGGATGATCCTGAACTCCCAACCCTCTTGTCTCTACCTCTCAAATGATGGGATTATAGGCTTTTACCACCATACTTGATCCTTGTATTATTTTTGAGACAATCTAAATATCTAGCCCAAGCTGGCCGGAGACTCAAGAGCTTTAGCCTCCTGAGTTCTGGGATTCAGTGTGTGCATCTGGAGCTGGGATTTGTTCACGTCTTTGTCCCCTCGGTCTTTTGGACCCTGCCATCCTGAGAGTAGCATAAGAGCCGGATGCTACTGTCATTACCACAGCAGCCTTGAAGGTCTTGAAAAGCAGCCTGTCACCTCCCTTTACTTCACATCATCCGTCATCCACCTGCCACCAAAGCCCAGAGCTCTGCTGTGACCCATCTCTGCCTGCCACCAAAGCCCAGAGCTCTGCTGTGACCCATCTCTGCCTGCCTTCCTGGCTGCCACTGAACTTGCCTGGCCCTGTAGCACCAGCTTCCTTGTAATGCAGAGTGCCTCACGTCACATCTGTCTAGATTGATAGCCCTGTGTACACAGCTGGCTCTAACCGACAAATGTTTTCTCTCAGTCTCCAGGGGTTGCTGTGGGACTCTTTGTAGGTCTGCTGATGCTCCCTCCTGCTTGAGACTGTCAGAGGCTAGAGGGCATTTTCTCTGGCACTACTGTTTCTTCAAAGTCCATGCCTTCACCAGAACTTGATAGGGTGGCAGGGGAAGGAAGTGCTGGATGGTGTTGGTGTCAGTGGCCTCAGGAACAGCAGGATGGCTCAAAAACAAAACAAAACAAAAAACTTGTAGATGGATGCCCCACCTTCCCGTGGTATCCCACCACTCTGCTGAAAAAATGCAATTCAGACCTGAGGTGCCAGGACACAGGACACCTGCTCTTAATTTGCCCTTTGTCAGAGACCAGGGTTCTGGTCCACTGCAGCAAGCTAGTATTCAAGGCCCTTTGCCAGTGTGTGTGGTTCCCAGTCCTTCCTCTGCAGGGAGGTTTCTGGAAACTGAACCGTCACCCCACCTATAGGACAGAGGTGCAACCCCCTCTTCCCCCAACCTGCCCTGTGACCCCTCTCTCAGCGACTCCCTGCCTAATGGGGCCAGAGCTGAGGTCAGAGACGGCTCCTCCACCAGGGACTTGAGTTTTCAACTCCCCAGGAGTGGACTTGTGAGCAATTAGGCAGCTATAAAACTTGTGAGGAGCAGCCACCCAGGTTCCAGGTACAAGCACCTATGAAAGACAGCAACACTTGTTGCTCTCTGTCCTCATTGTGCTCTGCCCTGGGCATGAAATAGAATGTCACTGTGTTGTGTCCCCTGGGGCATGAAATAGAATGTCACTGTGTTGTGTCCTGTTTACTTATTAAGAGTCTCTGGTAGACAGAGTTGACTTCACTAAGTGGCTCTTTCTGCCTGTGCCTCGAGAGTGCTGTGGTTACAAGTGGATGCCGGGGCTCCCAGACTGACCGTGCTTTTGATTTGTGTTTTCTAATGGCACATGGCCTTTGTGTGCACTATCAAAAGACACACACCTTTGTGTGTCTAAAAACACACTTGATCATCATCTGTAGGGAAATGGCCTTTCTCATCTTTGACTGTTTATAAATTGTGTTGTTGTCTTGCTAAGTTGTCTGAGTTCTCCCCCTCTCGACTCCCTCCCTCACACTAGCACAAGCACCAGCAATAGAGTATTCAGGGTGCTGGGCTCTTATAAGGTGGTCATTATTTCTTCCCAGTGTCTCTGGGTGGTACCCAGCCACAGAGAGAGGTAGATGAAACTGCTAGTCTATGGCAGGAAAGTTCAGAACTGCACCTTTTCATGCCATCTCCCCATTTTTATTTTTAATTTTTTCCTCCCTTGAGACAGGGTCTCACTATGCAGCCCAGACTGTAGATTAGATTGGCCTCAGTCAGAGAGCTCTGCATGCCTCTTCCTTAGGTGTGCTGGAATTAAAAGCACATGCCACCAGGCCAACCTTGTCTTCCCATTTTTTAAAAAGTATGGCCAAAGGGCCAAGCATGATAGCTTCTGCCTGTGATGCCAGCATTTGGGAGGAGACGAGGATCAAGGCTAGCCTGGGCTATGAGGTATGACTCAAAACTCAGGACTCAACCAGGTATGATAACAAAAAACGCACACTTTAAAATGCATCATGGACTACGGGGACTGCCACCCACCCCGCCCTGCTGCCCCTGCCCGACTTGCAATTCCTCTTTGCTGAGCTAGTATCTTTCTGTTTGCAGCCACAGAGATGACCAGCCCTGAAATAACCAATCCTTAAATCTTCCTCCTCCCCCTGAGCAGCCTTTGAGCAAGTTCATAGATGACTTTACCAGGTCACAGGTTGGGGACATTTGAAACATCAGGTTCAGTTTGTGTTTCTGGACAGTGACCATGAGGGACAAGACTCCATGATGTTCACCAAAGCAGTAAAGTAGTGCCGTGTTCATGCTGCTGTTTATATTTGGACGTCTTCTGGGTATGTGTGTGGTTTGGTTTGGTTTGTGTTTTTTTGGAGTAGAGTCTCCCTCTGTAGTCCTGCTGGCCTTGAATTCTCTAGTCCTTCTGCCTCAGCCTCTTGACCAGTTGACACCAGCATCCCTTGTGAAGTTTAAGAACTAAAGGCCACAGATAGCCACTCATTCATTACTGAATGGACAGAGGTGCAAAAAACAGAACTGTCCATCAGACTCTGTTAAGACAGAAAATGAGAGCTGGGCGTGGTGGTGCACGCCTTTAATCCTAGCACTCGGGGAGGCAGAGGCAGGCGGATTTCTGAGTTCGAGGCCAGCCTGGTCAGCAGAGTGAGTTCCAGGACAGCCAGGGCTACACAGAGAAACCCTGTTTCAAAAAAACCAAAAAAAAAAAAAAAAAAAAAAAGACAGCAGAGGAGTCCCGTAAATTACTAATCATACAACAATATGGCACAGGCCTATAGTCCAGCTACTTGGGAGGTGGAGACAAGAGGATCATAAGTCCAGCACCTCCCTGGCTGTAGAGTGAGCCCATTAGCCAGACTGTGTCTCAAAAAGTAGTGTGCAAATGGACTGGGGGCTGGATGTGGTGGTGTACACTTTTGGTCCCAACAATGGGGAGGCAGAGACAGGCAGATCTTTTGAGTTTGAGGCCAGCCTGCTCTACAGAGTGAGTCCCAGGTCAGCCAGGGCTACACAGTGAGACCCTGTCTCAAAAAACTAACAAACAAATAGACGGGTTTATAGCTTAGTGATGGGTGCTTGTCTGGCACATACAAGGCCTCAGGCTCAGTCCCAGCTGCTTTTAAGAAAGTGACGATGGCACAGACGTAGAGTTGAGTGAGTAGTTACTGAAGATCCCGTAAAAGAAGAATATTTAGGGACCCGAGAGATGGCTTAGCAGTTGATGGCACTGGCTGCTTTCCCATGGGAGCTGGGTTTGATTTTAGCTCCCACATCATTCAGCTCACAACTGCCTATAACTCCAGTTCCATGGGGATCTGGCACATTCTTCTAACCTGTGGGGTCCTGCTCAGATGTGAGACGTAGAAACTCATACCCTACATTTTATTTTTGTTGTTGTTGGTTTTTTCGTTGTTGATTTTGTTTTGTTTCTTTTGTTTTTGTGACAGTTTCTCTGTGTAGCCCTGGCTGTCTTGGAACTTGCTCTGTAGATCAGCTGCCTCCTAGTTGCTGGGATTATGGCGTATGCCACCACCACACAGCAAAATTTTAGGTGTTTCAGCATGAACTGGAGAGATGACTCAGTGGTTAAGGGCACAGACTGCTCTTGCAGAGGTCCTGTGTTCAGTTCCTGGCAACACATCAGACCACTTTAGCTTTGAAGTGGTTTAAATGCCCCGTGAGGGTGAGATCTGAATCCTCTGCTCTCTTAAGGCACCTGGAGTCACGTGGGACCCACGCATTAAACAAACACAGGGACACAGGGACAGAAGAGTCTTAAAAATAAGTCTTTAGGGGCTGGCGAGATGGCTCAGCGGATAAGAGCACCGACTGCTCTTCCGAAGGTCCTGAGTTCAAATCCCAGCAACCTCATGGTGGCTCACAACCATCTGTAATGAGATCTGATGCCCTCTTCTGGAATGTCTGAAGACAGCTACAGTGTACTTACATATAATAATCAATAAATCTTTTTTTAAAAAAATGTTTTTTTAGCCCCAGATGGTGGTGGCACACACCTTTAATCCCAGCACTCGGGAGGCAGAGGCAGGCAAATCTCTGAATTTGAGGCCAGCCTGGTCTACAGAGTGAATTCCAGTACAGCCAGGGCTACACAAAGAAAGGATGTCTAAAGGGCCCTCCATGTTTTCTTCCTTTTTGGTGATGAGGTAATGCATTGCTCCTGAGGCGCATTGGGTAGGCTCAGGGGCTGCTAAGGTAACCCAGGATCATGAAAGCTGTACAGTGGAATGAGGCCTGTTGCTACTGTAAAGGGAGTTCTGAAATGCAGGTTTTAGCAGGGAAGGGAGTAAGGTCATCCGTGGGTCATACACACAGGCCTCAGTTCATTGCTGCTTTAACATTCATATTTCAAATACCACTAGGTAAAGAAATGTGGAGTCCATACTTTTGATTCCACTTTATGCGTGTCCTGGGGATCAAACACCAATTGTCAGGCTTGTCCAGAAGCACCTTTACCCTTCGCGCCAACCTCCTGACAAGTGACACCACGCAGGCTCCAGCCTGAGGGCCTCCTGTCTCCTCCAGTGCTTCTCACCTTCAGTGCCACCTCAAGTGCATCTGACTTTTATTCAGAAAGACTTAGAAGAAAGATCTGTTCTCTGGTGGCCTGTCCTTCCTTAACCCCAAGCCCTGTTAGATGCTTTCCCAGGCTACTTTGAGGCCCATCACTGATTGACGGGTTGTCATATGGATACTAATGGCAACATCACCCTATAGGGTACTGTAGGTTCCCTGGTGAGGTATGGGATTAAGAGGAAGAAGTGGGTTTCAGTGTCCTGTTCTCATTGGAGTTGAATCTGGTTCAGAGAACATGCAAACTTCAAGCTCAGTCATTCCCTAAACATCTGAACCCATGTAATATCTGTGCTGGACTCTGGCAGAGGGAGCAGATAAGGCACTGATGTCAGCAGTCCAGAAGATGGTCACTGTCCACTGCACACTCCCTACTCTGGTCAGGGCTGCTACCTAGAGAAGTGAAAGGCCCCAGGCCACAGAGTCCCAAGGACTGGTCCAGCTATAGTTATGAAGAGGGGATGA
>NC_034608.1:15056110-15075715 GCF_900095145.1 Mus pahari | reverse complement strand
CAGAGTCCCAAGGACTGGTCCAGCTATAGTTATGAAGAGGGGATGACGCATGGGGATGGCCACAGAGTCCCAAGGACTGGTCCAGCTATAGTTTTGAGGAGGGGATGACACATTGCTTTGCACCCCCTTACAAAAGGTGGACAAGGCCAGCAGCAGTGCATGGAATTTTGTAGAAGCAGTTAGGGCAGCATGGGGCCGCCATGGGCCTGTAGATAAATAGTGACAGGGACTGGAGGTCAGGGTCAGACTTCAATCTCAGGGGCTGGCCACCGTTTTTTGAGACAGGGTCTTGTATTAGCCTAAAACTCGACAGGTAGGCTAGGTTGGGTGGCCAGTGAACCCTACACAAGTATGCTTGTCTCTACTTTCCCAGCGCTGGGATTACAAAGGCATGCTACCATACCCAGCATTTGGGGTTTCCATGTGCTATGTTGGTGTGTGTGTGTGTGTGTGTGTGTGTGTGTGTGTGCATGTGTTCCATGTGTGCATGCATGTGTACTGTGAAGTGTGCCTGGTGCCTAAGGAGACCAGAAGACTCAGTGCAGTCTGCCCTGCCTCTGAACAGCGAGCTTTTCAAGGCCTGAGCACGGAGCTTTACCTCCTGGGGCAGTGCAGTTGGTTTACTCTTTGACAAACTGAGAGGTCGTTCCTCAGTCCTACCCAGTGCCAGATCTGAGTGGACAAGCTGCCTGCTTGGGCTGCAGCCTTTTCCTTACCTGCGCACCCCTAGCCTACCCGCTGGCTCCCTTAGGGATCTTTTGTCCTGCCGCACCTGCCCTGGTGCTCACTGCCCTGCCTATCCCCAGGTCTTCCCTTGTGTACCCTCAGCTATCCAGCCCTGGGTAAATATTTAAGGGTAAATAGTGGGTGTGCAAGCAGTGTTCCTAGATGCAGCTGGCTCCCTCTCTCTGCAGGAAGAGTTGTGTTTGCTCTGCTCTTCCACTCCCTGGTCACCAAGGTGTCTGGCCTTGGACGGTGGTGATGACTGCTGCTGTTTACAGAGCACTAGCCCTTTGCGTCCACTCTTACCGAGTTGGCTCACTTACTCTTCTAGTAGTCTGTGTGTGTGCTCTTAGTGGTTTGCTGGATATGGAGACCCAAACATTAGATAAGATGCAGAGCCTACAACAGTTTGGATCTTCTGGCCATCAGGGATATGGGGCAAATGAGAGCGGTCAGTACCTTGCTATTGGACCACACTTCACTCTTTGTGTCTCTAGAACCTTCCCTCTGCTGCTGTGTCTCAGGTGATACAAGCCTGGCCATCCTGAGTAGTCAAGGTCCCTGGTCCAGGCAGCTTCTCTAGAAGGAACCAAGGTCTGACTCCCAACTGGGTGTCCTCGCTGGGTCACTGTTTTCTCTTTGTGAAGATGCATTCATGTCCCGAGGCAGAATGTCACCAGTAACTTCAGTTGCATGCATCCTGCTGGGGCTGTTGAGGAAGGCCTGCATGCACCCCAGCAGAAAGCTTTAGTCACTGACAATTGTGGTGAGCTTGGTCTCTCCTTAGCACCAGGCTAGATGTATTCTCATAGTTGTTCAAGCATTCACCCAGTCAGATTAAGTTCTGTGCCCTGTAACCAGAAGGGGAGCTGTGGGAGGCAGGACGAAGGGAAGGAGAATGCGCTCTCCGGTTGCCTGAGAGTTGTCTGAGTGCGTGCCACATGTCAGAGGAGAGAGCACTGGGACCACAAAGCTGGGGATACTGAGAAAGCAGCCAATGCGCTTATCCACAGAGTCGTGCTCTAGCTCCTACTGAAACAGGGCACACAGGATGGCTCAGAGGAATCCACCCAGGATTGCTGCCGAGCCTGTTTGTTGGTTGCTCCTGACCTACGTGGTAGAAGGAGAAAACCAGCTCTGTGGTCCTGTGGTTGACCTCTAACCTCTGCGTGTATACAGGAAGTAAGTGAAAAAGAAAACACTGAACCCTGTATGCTAATGGGATGAGTGTGCTGTTTAACACAGCACAACGACGCTACACACACTCTGCACCTGCTTCAGGATGATGGTCGGAAAATGTTAGCATATTATCATATTAAACTGCTCTGTTTCTGTATGAGCAGAAGGCCTTGTGTACATTGAAAGCATTCCAGCTCACACGTGTGATCTGAGCTGAGGCGTTTCCGGCATCCAGCGTGGGCGTTTACATGGTGTGACGGCATGAGTGTGAATGCCAGGCGTGCTTGTGTGTTCAGGGCTGAGGTTGCAGTAAAGGTGCAGGAGACAGCTCCAGCATGTGCTGCCGCACACTCATGCCTTACAAGTTTGGTTATTGCAAGTTCAGAAACTTTACTGTTTTTGCGACCCTACCCACATACTCAGCTTTGCTCTAGGACCGAAGTGAGCCACAGTCAGACCCTTACGGGCTGGATATGTGTGCCCAGGCTGTAAAGCCTCCGAGAGGAGGTGCTGTGGGAGCTGAAGCCTGAGGACAGGTGGTTGAGGGTACAGGACACAGGGTAGAAAGGAAGCCAGGTGCAAAAATAGAGGAAGTGAAGCCCCTCCTCAGCCAGAGCCACCCCTCATTTTGGGGTGTTAGTCCCTGTGCAGGGTACTTGTTACCATCACGGGTCATCTGCCAGCATCATGTCTGAACATGGATGGTAGTGACAAGAAGCAGCACCTAGTGTAAGTGACCCCGCTGGTGTCTTGGGTTCAGGCAGGCTTGGAGGGCTTGTGGGTCGGCAGGATGGCAGCAGTGAGATTGAATAGTTAGTCCCCTGGAAGTCGGGGCTCCTGATTGTCATGGCTGGGTCCTCACTCTCATTCCACACCCTGCATTTCATCTTAGCCTGTCTCAGACATTGCTACATTCCCCCATGGCACCGGAGTGCCCATCATATGAGCAAGCTACAGGCCTCATCGGTGCCAGTTGCATGCTTGTGAGCCTTGAGCATCACAGGTGTTCTGGATGAGATGGTGCCTGTGCACCTCGGACTGGCTTTGCCAAATGAAAAGGGTTCTACTTGGTTTTCCCAGTCTCCCCAATAGCATGTGCATCCCCCACCCCCAGCTTTTAGTTGTTAACACATTTGCAAGTATACATGATCAGCCTACTTCTGTGTAGCTATTTGTCTTACAAGACTAAGGTGTGGAGGCAGAGGATTAGAAGCTCAAGGCCTGTCTTAGAGGCACCAGGTTCATTCATGGCCACCTAGTTTAAAAAATAATAATGGATAGTCAATACTGAAGAGACTCTCCCCACAGAGGAGTTGTATCCTCCACAGCAGCCCCCCCCCCCACTTCTCCATCCCGCCCCCCGCTGACCCTCTACTCCCAACCCCCAGTGTCCTCAGGGATCCAGGAGTGAACCTTGTTTCAACATGTGTAGGAAAGGAGCTCTCTTCTGGTGGGGCTACAAATACCTCTCATTTCCAGAGCCGCTGGCAGCCCTAGTGAGGTGGGGCTCACAAGAAAGGCAAGTTCACAGTTTCTGCCATGTTATTTGAGACCTGGACTTAGCTGGGTGTGACATTGTACTGTTTGGGACTCCAGCTTCCCACTCTGCTCTGTTCTTTCACCTTGAGGTGGGTGTGGAGGTGGAGGCTTGGTACCTCTAACGCCCACTGCAGACCCACTGTGAGAGAGTATACAGTGCGCTCTGGATAGCTACCTGAAGACACGGCAGCAGGCAGAGTGCAGTCCTAGCCTGAAGGCTTGCTAAGGAACCTGGACCTCTCATTGAGCATGGTACCCCACTGCACCCCACAGTCATTCCTCCCTCAGAACCCTACCATGCTCCTCCCCTTTCCGTATCACATGACCTCACTCTGCCGCACTCTGCCATACACCTGACCTCCTCAGGGCAGCAGCTCCCAGCTGGGCAGAGAAGTTTAATTTGTTCTTCCCAATTTTAATGTGAAGTTGTTAATTCCACCAGATGAGAATAAGACCACTACCACAATTTTTGAGCCAAATGTTGAAGTAAGCTTTATTAAATACTGGCCAAGATGGTGGACACTGGCCAGGTCCATACCTGGGATTCCCAGAAAATGGCACCAAATTATGCTGATCAGAGGCTGTACAGGCACAGCCCACCAGGCTGTGTACTTCCCGTCTTCATCCAGCTGGGGGCACACACACAGCCTCAGGTGCTTCCTGCCTGTGTGTGATCAGGTGCATCCGGAGCAGTTGGGGCAGCCAAGCTTTTTTACAGGAGTGAAAACACATGGCTTTTATCTTATATGAACAACAATCCGCAACACTCCAGGAAGTTATCTGTCTTTAGGCAAGCGGGGATCACAGGTTAGTGGTGTTTTTGTTTTATAGATTTCTTAAGCACAGTAATTTAAACTTAAAACACATCATAACTTAAAGCTGAGTCATCACAAAGCCCCCCTTACTTTGGAACCTAGGCTGGCCTTGAATTTGAGGTAATCCTTCTGCCTTAGCGCTGTGCATGCTAGTAGTAAAGGTGTGAGCCACCATGGTTTTTCTAAGTGAGTAAATGTCTGAATACCACACAGGCCTCAGTGCTGAGAAGTTGGACGAGAATGGTGGTGGTCGCCTTTAGCCTCAAGATTTATGAGGCCTAGGTAGGAGGGTTGCCTGTATTTCAGGATAGCTCGGGCCATATGAATGAACGTGAGGATGTGACCAGTCCTCTAGCTCGGTATGACGTAGAGAAGCAAGCAAAGCATCTAGAAGAATCCAGACTAAAGAGCGAGCAGAATAGAGCAGGGTCACGGGGAGAGGAGGAAGAGAGGGGAGAAGGCAAAGAGGGGACCGGGAACCAAGATGTTGTGTCGCCAAAATGGCTGGATTATATAGGAACCTGAAACTGGAGGAAAGGAAGGCCAGTTCCTGGGCTGGAAAGGGTTAGGATAAGGGTTCAGGTAACAAGAGCCGTGGGTATGGAGAGAAGGTTTCTTTGGGACCTGACACTATATAGTGAGACACTGCCTTAAAAAGTAAACAGTCTCTTCCATGACGCCCTTCAGCTTGTCTAGCTCACCCTCCTAGAAGGCAGCTCCCTGAGAGTCCTTCCAGAGCTCAACATCTGAGCAGAAAACTGCCTCATGTTCTTCCTCCTCTGAAGCAGAGTGAGATCCTCACTTGAGGAAAATGTTTGAGGGGTTGACCCAAATTTGCAGAGGAAGCTCTTGAGACAGCCTGGCATGGGTGTATCAGTGTGTGTTGTTCACCTGTTGCAGCCATAGTTGTCTCACGCCGGCAGCAGGTCCTGTGGAGCCTGGCCTCTGCCATCGGCACGTCCTGGCCTTGGTGCAGTGAGCCTGAAGGACCTTCATGTTCCATCTGTGCCCCGCATTCTGCCTAGAGCCTTTGCTCTAGAAGCCAGCCTCCTGGAGCTGTCGGCTTCTGTGGTGCAGAGGGGGTGAGAGGCTACCAGGCCTGCTTCCCAGCCATACCCCGGGCCCCTTGGTAGCCACCAAAACCTTGGGTTACATGAGATGGCATCCCTCCACCTCAGAACACGCGTCACTGGATGCTTCTGGTTGCCATGGGGGACGAGCAGCCTGCTCTGTACTGCTCTGCCCTGCTCCCCTCCTCAGTGGCCCCTTTCCACCAAGGCCTTCTGTGTTGCCTCCTTCTGCAGTGGTCTGCCCTAGCCACACACTATTTCAAGGACTGCTGCCAGCTGCTGTGCTGTCCTCTATGTCCCCACCCCGAGGCTCCCACAGGGCTGGGGGTGGTGCCTGCTGCCAACCCAGTGTGCCTGCTGAATGAAGGAGCCCTGTGGCGGGAGCCTGGGGGACCACCCCCTTTCCACTGCCAGCTGGCCTCTTTTTTTTTCCGTTCCATAATAGCAACACAGTGTTGCCAAGTGTGGTGGGGGCTCTCAGGGTGGTGCCCACACATGATCACCTAGGGCCTCATTAACATCCAGTCAGGCCCTAGCTGGGACTTCCCAGGTGAAATAGCTCTCTCTGAGCCTGGCTCACCCGGTCCCCCATCCATGGTGGAGACCAGGGACCAGGGACCAGGGACCGGGGAAGATTGTTCCCAATAAGGACAGCATGGAGTTAGGGTGTGGGTTAGTGAGCAGCCCTGCCTCTGGGCTATGTGTACTCTACCCCCCCCCATTGTTGTTCTCGTGGGAACCCCTACAAGATGGCCAGTTCCTACTAGTTCCTAGGTGCAGGGGATGACTTGACAGTGCTGTGCCCACTGACCCTGCATTCCATCTCTACCCTTGCACCTGTGTGCACACGTGAGGCCATGTCTCCTGGCCACCTGTCACTTGATGCTTAGCATCAGATTTCTCACTGTTTCTCTAAGAGCCACAGCAGCCTATCTCTGGAGAGAGATGGCCCCACTGCTAAGGCTCTGCTTGCCAGCCAAGCCACAAGGGTCTGCTTAAAGAACTCAGATGTCCCTGGTGGCCCTTCCTCGAGTGACAGGGCCTATATTCCCACCCACCTTACTCCATTGCTTCGGCAGTAAGAAGATGGATCTGGCCTCTTGTTTCCAAGCCCTTTGTCTTCTGACTCTGGGCAGATGCTTGGCTCTTGGCAGGCTTCCTTGTATAAGATGGAAGTGTGCCTATCTCGGGGATCTGTCCCAGGCCTGGCTAGATAAAGTCACCGGTGGAAAGTCCTTAGCTATGCAAGAATCCCAGTGCTTGAGAGGTCAGGGCACAGGGGTCGTGGGCTGAGGCCGCCTGGGCTTTCTAAGGAGCTCCTGTGTTGTAAGGAAAAGGACAAACTAACAAAACCACAAGTGAGGATCCCACTCACTCTCCAGCTGTGTCCCTCTTGACAGAAAGCCAGCTGCTTCTCTGTCACCTCATGTCACTACCCCTGAGACTGGGTACCCTTTCAGAGAAGTTGCTGGGGTCATTTGTCCAGTCTTGGCAGGACAAAGATCAGAATGTGGCTTTTAATCTAAGTTGTCATCTCAGTGGGTCCACTCCAGCACAGCCCTCTCTGGAGCACACACAGTCACGCCCGTCTCCCCTTCCTCTCTGACAACACAGAAGGTTGAATTGAGATTGAGTGGACACACCTGAGGTGTGCCCCACAGAGTCCCTGCACTGTCCACCTGCCTGCACTGTGCCTCCAGCCTGACTGTCAAAGCCACTGTGTGGCTCTCCTATTCTATGGTATAGAATATCTCATCACAGCAAGCATTATACCAAGTTATATCTCCAGTCATCTTTTCCCCCCTAAGATGTATTTGTTGGTTTCTTTGTTTTCTTGTGTTGTTGTTGTTGTTGTTGAGACAGGGTTTCTCTGTGTAGCCCTGGCTGTCCTGGAACTGGCTCTGTAGACCAGGCTGGCCTCGAACTCAGAGATCTCTGCCTCTTCCTCCAGATGCTGGAATTACAGGTGTATGCTGCCACCATCCAGATTTGATTGCTTGATTTTCCGGGTATGTGCCTGAGTGTATACATGTACACCATATTCGTATAGGTACCCTTGGAGGCCAGAACCGGATGTTGGATCCTATGGAGCTGGAGTTGCAGACAGTTTTGGCTGTCTGTTGTAGGTGGTAGGAACCAAACCCAGGTCCTCTGAAAGGATGGCTAGGACTCTTGACCGCTGAGCTATCACCTGAACCCTGCCTCTCTCTTCCTTACCTTTAAATAATTACAGGTGCATAGTGATTAATATGCCCACTTCCAGGCTGCTCGTCAGTTTCTCCTTTCACCCCACTGGTGATGTTGTAGGTCACACTGATGCTTCTAGGTGGGGTGAAGCCAGCTGTGGTGGGCCAGGGCCACCAAGACACGTACATTGGGTGTTGGCTTTGAGCCCCTCCCTTCTCTTGTGTCTTTACCGTATCTTCTTTACTTAGAAGGTGGGAAAGTGATAAAATGTAGTTGTCATTTTTTTTTTTTTTAAAGATTTATATATTATATGTAAGTACACTGTAGCTATCTTGAGACACTCCAGAAGAGGGCGTCGGGTCTTGTTACGGATGGTTGTGAGCCACCATGTGGTTGCTAGGATTTGAACTCCAGACCTTCGGAAGAGCAGTCGGGTGCTCTTACTCACTGAGCCATCTCACCAGCCTGTAGTTGTCGTTTTTATTTGTTTTGTTTATGTATGGCTGTTATTGCCCGAATGTCTGTCTATCACATGCATTGCATATTTGGTGCTCATAGAGACCAGAAAAGGGCATCAGATGCCCTGGGACTGGAGTTATAGACACACACCCTGTGGTTGGTGGAAATTGGACCCCCTCCTCTGGAAGACTAGCCAGAAGAGCGCCCATCTCTCCAGCCATGGACTAATATCTTTAGTGTGGCACTGGGAGCTGTATTCACAGCTCGCTTTAATTTTTTCTTGGGTCAGGGTCTCCCTGAGCTGCCCAGGCTGCCCTTGAGTTTATTTTGTAGCTCAGGCTAGCCTTGAGCTCTTCCTGTCCCAGCCTCCTGAATACCTAAAATTATATGCCTGTGTCCCCACACCAGGCTCTGCTGTAGTCGGCTTCTTGTTGATGATACAAGGCTGAGAGTTACCAATGTTGCCCATATTAGCCCAGGCCCAGCTTCACCCTCCCTAATGTCGCTGGCCTGGACCTGTGGTCTTTGATTGAACCAGCTCACTGGTGCCCTCTGTAAACTCTGGGACTCCTCAGAGTGATCGTTAAAGACAGAATATTAAATAGACTTAGAAAAGATGTCAATTAATATAAGCTAGCTTTCTTTTAGATTGTCATCTGCTGTTGGTGTTTCTTCTCTTTATGGTCACCTGAACACCTCAGTGGAAGTGGCTATAGTTGCCGCTGTGTTCAGGATAGTTGTGAGCACCCAAAAGCTTCAAGTATGGATGTGATGTGAGAAAATTCTTGCTTTGGTTGTTTTGTTGGTTTGTGGGGTTCTGGAGATGTAAACTAGAACATTTTGTGAGCTTTTTACCATTGAGCCGCGCCCCAAGCTCCTCACTGGGGGTCTAGGCAGGGGCTCTACTAGTGAACTTTATTTATTTATTTATTTATTTATTTATTTATTTATTTAGGTTTTTCAAGACAGGGTTTCTTTGTATAACCCTAGCTGTCCTGGCTCTGGACTCAGAAATCCGCCTGCCTCTGCCTCCCGAGTGCTAGGATTAAAGGCGTGCGCCACCACGCCCAGCTTTATTTTTTATTTTTTTATTGTAATTGGAGATAGCCTAAGCTGGCCTTGTATTCACTCTGTAGTCCAAGCTGACTTTAAACTTTTGACCCTTCTGCCTCACCTTCCCAAGTGACTGCAATGCCTGGCTTAAATTTATTTTCTAAAAAGTCTGGACGAAGCAAATCTGGGTAGAGAGAAAAGTGTGTGTTAACCTGCCTCACAGGGTTGCCTGAGGTCCTTAGGGCTGTTCTGCTACATCTGCTCTGTTCCATCATGAATGTAACAGCTACTGCCCATTCTGTGAGGGCTCTCACAGGTCTGTTCTCTCCTTTATTCTCTGGTCCTTGCCCTTTGGACTGAGGGGTGTGGTTAGCCATGAGCTGAATTTCAGGAGAGGACCTGAGAGCTGGGCGGAGTTCAAATCCTGACTGTATAGTATTCCAGCTGTGTGCCCTATGGCAGGGCTTTTGATCTCTCCGAGCTTTGTCTTTTCATGGGGTTGAAGTGGGCACTTATTCTTCCATCAAATTAAAGTGAGCAGAATGCATTGGCACTACATCCCAGCATTCCAGAAGCTGAGGCAGAGGCAGGCAGATGTCTGTGAGGCCAAGGACAGCCAGGGCTACAGAATGAGACCCTGTTTGAAACAGATCAACCTTTAATTAAAACTTCCATTATTTATATTGTTTAGGGGACGGCTCTCCTCCCAGGGCATGGGTGGGATTAGAAGATAGTCTGGTTGAGCTGGCTCTCTCCTTCCTGTGGGTGCAGGGAGCCAGCTCAGGGCTTTGAGCTTGATGTCGAGCTAACCAGCATGGGGGTTAATTTGAACCAGTGAAGAGTTTTAGTGAGGGGTTGCCTAGATCAAGCGGGGCTGTGGCTACATGCGGGGGTTTTCTTGGGTGTCACTTGAGGAAGGATGGAAGGTCCACTTGGTGTGTGGACAACACGGCTGTGGACTGCGCCTTGATCTGTGTAAGGGGGGAGAGAGCTAACTGGCAGCATAGGTCATTCGCCTCTCTCTGCCCCTGGCTGCCAATGTGGGGTGTGGGGTGACTGGTTTGTCTCCAGCTCCTGCCTGTGTAGCTTTACTGCAGTGAGGGACTGTATGTCACCTGTAGCTGAAGCCACACACTCTTCCGTGGTGCTTTTGTTACAAAAGTGAAACTAGGGCACCTGCTGTTCCAGATGCCTGCCCTGAGCCTGGCCCTGTGCTGCTGGGCACCTGAGAGCAAGGGAGAGGTGTGATGCCTGTGACCGGAGCTCTGTCATGCTGCTGTCAGGAGGAAGGGGTGGGGACCCTGTAAGGCAGCAAGCGAGGGCTGTGGATTCTGAGCCTGCTCCTTTGCCCACAGCCCAGAATGTGACGGTGGACGAAGTGGTCAGTGCCTACAGGCAGGCCTGCCAGAAGCTGAACTGCCGACAGATCCCCAAGCTCCTCAGGCAGCTGCAGGTATGGGGGCTGTGGGCACTGACGGAAGGTGTGTGTGTGCGAGCGTGCGTGCATATGTGCATATATATGTAGCATAGCCCTGGACCCAGCCCAGCCTGCCCCAGCCTTACCCAGGACCTGTGTAAGGACTTCTGCAGAAATCCCTAGTTAAGTTAGCAACAGTCCAGAATTGCATAAAATTAAAATTACCAAGTCTTTCAGCCCTAAAGAAATTCTGTCCTCAAAGAAAAGCCTTAATCTTGTCAATTAAGTCTAAACTTCAAAATTCATTCCTAAGGTGTGAGAATTATAAGCCAAGTATCAGCCTGGGCTCTAGGCCTGATTCAACAAACAAGAACAAAATAGCAAAAACCTAAGTCTGGGCTTCAAAAATGATTATATACTCCCTGCTGTTTCGGAAGTTAAGACAAGCTGGTGCTGCTTGTCATTTCCAGCACTTAGAGGATGGCGGCAGGAAGATGGAGTTCAGGGTCATTATTAGCTACATAATGAGTTTGGGTGCCAGCCAGAGTTATATGAAACCCTGTGTCCAAAATCAAAACCGGCTGAGAGGTAAAGGTGCTTGCTGTCCAGCCTGACAGCCTGAGTTTGATTAGCCGGAAGCCACGTTCTCGCTAGAAATAGAGTACTACTACATTGCTCACATGAGCACAGTGACATGTGTGGTGCACACACAGTGCATGTGAAAGAAAGTTTTGAATATAGCCATGGGAAACAAAACTGATTTCTCATTTCTCCTGCACATCCCCGGAGGCTCCTGTGCTCAGCCTGTGAGCAGATTCACAGAAGCGGGGCTGCTGGCTAAGGAGTGCAGGCCCCAAGGGCTGTCCCAGCTCGTGTGGATGCAGGCACACTCTGCCCATGGACTCCCTGCTTTCCTATGGTCAGCCCTTGCCCTACCTCCACATGGGGCCCTTGTGGTGCCTGGACATGGTCCTCACTGAGTTCCCGGGCTAGTAGTCTGCAGAGTTGGCAAAGTAGGGCCTTGCCACTTCCAGGAAAAGACAGCCACTCAGTGTGGCATCTGAGGCAAGGATAAGGGTCAACTAGACCTGCACCTAACCAGACAAGTATGTTGTCCAAGCCAGCCCAAGCCTCTCTGTCCTGGGGCTTTGTCATGGCTCTCAACATTTGGGTGACAATGAAGCCCAGAGAGGGACCTGGCGCGTGTGTGGGGTTAGGTGGACCCCCACAGGGAATGTCTGGGAAAACACCTGAACAGTGCCTTTGCTAAGTACCATAGGGTGGCTGTCAGCCTGCTCATCTCAGTCCCTTGAGCCAGACTTCCCCGAGTCCAGGCATCTCCCTGGACATGCTAGACGTCCTCAACCTCAGTTCTTCAGCTGGAGTGATGGGTCTGTGGCTGCCTGGCTGCAGGCAGATTCCTCTCATGCCCTAGGTGCTCCCAACCAATTGCAGTGGCCCTCTGGGTCTTCATCCAGCCGCCCTGCCCAATCCCATTCCAGATGCCATCTCACTGCAGAGCATGACAGAGCCCGTTGAGCCTTGGCTCCCCCACTGTCAGGCCACCCCTCTCCTGGGGTGTCTTACCTGCCTTGACCTGCTCTGTCCTGCTTTCTTAGGAGTTCACAGATCTTGAGCAACGCATCAACTGCCTGGACCTAAAAGGTGTGTGTTCCCAAGGACAGCGGGGGTGGTAGTGAAGGGCTCAGTGGTCTCTGCAGGAGTCGGAGACTAGGGGTAGTGGTGTGGACTGTCCACCTAAAGATGCCTGCCCCTTCCCAGGGGAGAAGCTTGATTATAAGACCTGTGAGGCTCTGGAGGAGGTCTTTAAGAGGCTGCAGTTCAAGGTCGTGGACCTGGAGCAAACCAACTTGGATGAGGACGTGAGTACCCACTGCCCCCAGGCTTGCATGGGGAGAGGGCAAGGGCAGGGCCTCATGAAGACCAGAAGCAGGTATCTGATATGATGACGGCAGTCCTGAGACCCTGAAGGTGAGGTCTGGGGAGCAGGGCGAGGGGTGAGGGTGGCCACCAAGAGCTATCCTGGCTATCACACTAAGGGGACTGACGGGTATCTGGGAATCGCAACCTCTGCGGGCTGTGTTACTGAGTGTAGCTTGGAGAAGAGCCCCGCCCTCCCGGGTCATACAGAGCATACCTGTCATCCTGAGGCTGCTGTCTCCTCTGCACCCCATGTCCTTCCCTTGGCCCCCGACCTGAGGCCAAGCCCACACGTGCCTGCCTGCAGGGTGCCTCCGCCCTCTTTGACATGATTGAGTACTACGAGTCGGCCACCCACCTCAACATCTCTTTCAACAAGCACATCGGCACTCGGGGCTGGCAGGCTGCTGCCCACATGATGCGGAAGGTGGGTACCTCACAGGCCCATCTCTCCTGCCCTCCTATCCTACAGGGTACTACACCACCCTTCCCCTCCCTAGCATGACCTTGGGAAGTGGCCCTGGTGCCGCCCTGGCCCTCACTCAGCAGTGCAAGGCTGGGGCAGGGAGGAACCTACATGCCAGCTGGGACTATAAAATGGCCTATTCCCTGCCTTGTCCCCACCAGACAAGTTGCCTACAGTACCTAGATGCCCGCAACACACCCCTGCTGGACCACTCGGCACCCTTTGTAGCTCGTGCCCTGCGTATCCGCAGCAGCCTGGCAGTGCTGCACCTAGAAAATGCTAGCCTGTCCGGGCGGCCCCTCATGCTGCTGGGTAAGTCTGTGTCTGGAAGGCCTGCTGCTGGGCAGGTATCCCAGGACGTGAGCTGGCCAGTCACTCCCACCACTCCCCAGCCACAGCTCTGAAGATGAACATGAACCTCCGAGAACTGTACTTGGCAGACAACAAGCTCAACGGCCTGCAGGACTCTGCCCAGCTGGGCAACTTGCTCAAATTCAACTGCTCCCTGCAAATTCTGGACCTGCGGAACAACCACGTGCTGGACTCAGGTGTGTGCCTCTTACTCCTGTGCACGCCGTTACCCAGCACCTTCTGTGCCCATCTCTGTGCTAAGGTGGGAGGTGCCAAGTACAGTTGTGAACTTTCCCAGTACTGTCCTCTGGAGTTCACAGATGGGTGGCAAGGATGTGCCAGCAGTGATGGCTCTCATAGGGGCTTACACAGGAGATTCAGCCCAAGGGCTGGAGTCAAGTCAGGCCCGAGCCTCCAGATGTCTCTGATGCAGCATGAACAGAGGTGCTCCCAGAGATGGACGAGGCACTGACCTCCCCTACCTCCCCTAGGTCTGGCCTACATCTGTGAGGGTCTCAAGGAGCAGAGGAAGGGGCTGGTGACCCTGGTGCTGTGGAACAACCAGCTCACACACACGGGCATGGCCTTCTTGGGCATGGCACTGGTGAGTCTAGGGGCCCTGTTCATTGGCCTCATCCTGCCTAGCCTCTATGAATGTTTAATTTTTAAATCTTTTATTACATTTAGTGTGTGTGTGTGTTTGCATGTTTGCATGTGGAGGTCAGAGGATGGCTTGCAAGTTTTCTCTTTCCACCATGTACAAATATTTCAGGTTTCGAACTTAGAGCCTCAGGCCATCTCACCAGCCCTGAGCCCTGTTTCTTTCAAATTCTTTCTTTTTCTTTTTTGGGTTTTTCAAGACAGGGTTTCTCTGTGTAGTCCTGACTGACCTGGACTTGCTATGTAGATACAAACATCTACCTGCCCCTGGCTCCCAAGTGCTGGGATTAAAGGCATGTGCCACCACTGCCTGTCTGGACCACTGCTATAATTGCATACATTTTTGTAACAGACTGTGTAGGACAGTGCTTTGCACAAACTGAATATGTTGGCTTAAAAAGTTAATATTTCTGAAAGCAGTCAGTCAGTCTTTAGTCTTTTGATCACACATGACATATAAAGTAATTCTAAGATACAGATACTCTGAGAGGAGGGGCGCTTGTGTGCTACTGACCAGCTCATCTTCCAGAAGAGGGCTGTCTTTAGGGTCCTGGAAGCCATTGAAAGACAGGCTGGGTGAGGGCAGAGAGCCAGCCTGTGGTTTGGGGGCCACCTGGACTCTGATGAGAAGTGGGCAGTGTGGGCTTTGAGGGGACACTCAGCATAGGAGGAATTTGTTTCCCAATTTGTCTGTGGTAGGATTGGGTGTGTGCCTGGCTCCTTTTTCCAGCTCCTTTCCTGACATACCCTTCTGGCTTTTCCTCCACCCATGGCTCCCTTCCTCACCTTCCCTGTGCCTTGCAGCCACACACACAGAGTCTGGAGACACTGAACCTGGGCCACAACCCCATTGGGAACGAGGGTGTACGGAACCTCAAGAATGGGCTCATCAGCAACCGCAGCGTGCTGCGCCTCGGCCTTGCCTCAACCAAGCTCACCTGCGAGGGTAGGATGCGGGCCAGGCGCGCTGGGGCCAGCGGGGCTCGGCAGGGCGGCCGGCCAGCGGCCAGGCATGGGGCCCTTGGCCAGCCCCTGCGGTCCCCCTCCCAGGCGCGGTGGCTGTGGCAGAGTTCATCGCCGAGAGCCCCCGCCTCCTGAGACTGGACCTCCGGGAAAACGAGATCAAGACAGGCGGGCTCATGGCACTGTCCTTGGCCCTCAAGGTGAACCACTCCCTGCTTCGATTGGACCTGGACCGAGAGCCCAAGAAGGAGCCGGTGAGGGTGCTTGCTGTGTACCAGTGCTGTTGTGGGCAGGGGCGGGTGGGAGGGTGAGTGGGCCAGGGTGGGCAGAAGTGGGTAGAGGCCACACAGAGCCCTAGCCAGGCTGGGTCCCACAGGTGAAGAGCTTCATCGAGACGCAGAAGGCACTGCTGGCTGAGATCCAGAACGGCTGCAAGCGTAACTTTGCGCTGGTTCGAGAGCGCGAGGAGAGGCAGCAGCTGCAGCCGTCGGCCTCCACGCCTGAGATCACCATCACCGCACCCCGGCCCCTGGAAGAGTCTGGGGAGCTGCCAGCCACAGGATCTCAGAATGGGGCCCCTGGCCCCGAACCTGGCCCTGACTCAGACTCAGACTCTGACAGGGAGGACCAGGAGGAAGAGGAGGAGGACCAACGAAACCAGCAGAGGGACGAGGGGGGCACTGACCAGAGTTCCTTGGCCCCCTGCCCTGCCCTCATACCTTCTACAGACTCCCTAGGCCCTGGTGACAAGAGCCCGCCAGGCAGCCCCTCCTCTCCCACTGAGCAGCGTATTTCTGTCTCCAGCCCAGGCCGAGGCCACAAGGTATTTGTGGTGACCCGGGTGGAGAGTCCACCTGAGAGGCCAGAGCCCCCTGTTCCTCCCACCTTTGCCTCCTCTCCTCCACCCTCTCCTCCCTCCCCTCCCGCCTCTCCACCGTCTCAGACCATGGACATCCAGGACCCAGAGTCATCTGAGGCTCAGCCCCAGCTGGAGCCATCTCAGGCAGGGCAGCCGCTGCCCAATGGCCTGAAGCCTGAGTTTGCCCTCGCACTTCCCCCAGAACCTCCCCCAGGGCTGGAGGCTAAGGGAGGTGTCTGCAGCCTGGAGCATGGTAAGGGGTGAGAGAGGCGGGGGGGGGGGGGGGGCTGCCTGGAGGTGTGCTTCCCACAAGGGTGGGACCGTGTGCTCTGGAGGGACAAGGCCTGTCCCCACCTGCCTCTAAGGAAGCTGCCACCTATTGCCCACAGCACTGCACCGCTCCCAGGGTGTTAACAAGCTGGAGGAACTGCTTCTAGAGGCCAGTCAGGAGGCCCCGCGGGACACACTGTGACACTGTAAGTAGATGCCAGCTGTGAGGACTGGACAGAAAGAGCTGAGGACCCTGTTGTCACCATCCTCCACCTCTGTTCCCCCAGTTCTTTGTTCCGGACGTCTGTGATGAGCTGAAGCCATCCCCAAGGGTCTGCTGACTCCCCGCCTAGTTCCCCCCAGGAGACCAGGCCGGGCATCCCAGGCCTCTCCACAACACTACAGCCACCAGGGGCACAAGGCTGGGAGTGGCTTCCTGGACTTGAGCGCATATTTATGTCTGCCACTCCCCAGGGTGGGGCTTCAGCAGACTGGAGGAAGAGGATGCAAGGAGCTCTCCAGGGTCACCAGCCACAAGGCTGTCCTGGTCTTGGAGAGCCCAGTGACCAGCCTGTTCTGGGAGGAGTAGAGTCGGGGCGGACGTACGACAGACCCTGACCCCTCTCGGGACCTAGCTGGTGAGCGTGGTGGTAGTTTGCCAGCCCCTGTGGGGTGGGGCCAGCGAGAAGGAACAGAGCTTTTTTTTCTAAAGTGCAATAAAATCTATCAGGGAGCTGGGCAAGCAGCGGTGTAGTTCTGGGACCCTGCTACCCGGGCCACTGAGGCTGCGCCCTGGCAGGCACTACAGCAGTGGGCAGTGGGTGGGTGGACGGTGAGGGTGGGCTGGGCTGGGCCACTCCTGTTGGAGCAGCTCTCACACCTTTTCTAATAAACGGAGCTGGGTTCACCGATGCCTCTGTTTCCTGCTGGGCCCGGGTGGGAGGGAGAGAGCATGAGTGGTCACAGCACCTCTGTGGGTTTGGTGCCAGTGATCCCCAAAAGAAACCCAGAAGGCTGGACACACCTCTTCCCCCTCCCAATCAACCCACACCTCAAGAAGCACACTGTGGCTGCTTGCTCTCTCACCCCCTCGAAGCCAGCCTGGAGGTTCCCAAGGTGCAGGGTGAAGGCTGTCCGGGCTGAGACAGCAGCTCAGCCTGCCCTCTCTTAAGGGAAGAGTGCGCACAAGGCCTGTGAGCCGCCTGCCCTGCCCCTAGCGTGCTCCTGGCTTTGGTGGGATGCGTGTGGTTCAGCAGTGGGGTGCTGGTGGGATGCGTGTGGTTCAGCAGTGGGGTGCTGGTGGGATGCGTGTGGTTCAGCAGTGGGNGCGTGTGGTTCAGCAGTGGGGTGCTGGTGGGATGCGTGTGGTTCAGCAGTGGGGTGCTGGTGGGATGCGTGTGGTTCAGCAGTGGGGTGCTGGTGTGATGTGTGTGGTTCAGCTGTGGGGTGCTTACCTTCTTGGAAAGGTCGGTCTCGGGCACTACAAAAGAAAAACAAAGCTAGGAAGAACCGCCATAGGAAATGCCTGCCTGCCACCTTCCTGTGGATGCAGGCTGCCACCTCGTGGTGCCCCATGTCCTTTGGTGTCATAACCTGGAGTCCTCTGTACCTCACCATTGTATCTGCCAGAAGCATCTGCTTGTTTGGTTTTTTTCCCCTAATTAATTTTAGGCACATAGGTGTGGGTATACAAATCAGTATGTAAATGTAGTGCGTGCCTGCCGTGGCACACACAGCTCAGAGGAGAATCCTGGGTATTTGATCTATTGTCCCAGTCTCTTCATAGGAACACGGATTACAGACCCCTGAGCTACACTAGCTCTTTCACTAGCTGGGGTTTGAACTTGGGTCTTCAGGCTTGTACAGCAAGGTTTTGTTGGTTTGTTCCCCCCTCCACTAAACTGTCTCTCTCAGGCCACACTGGGCCCTTGTTTGGGAGTGAGGCTTGGGGAAGCACACATAGTAACCAAGGAAGTCACCATCTGTCACATTACATCCCTTAAGTACCCAGGAGACAACCAGGATGCCAGCAGCCATCCTGTCTGAGCTCAAAGGTGCATTCTTTCTTCATGGATGGGGGACCATGTGGGAGGGGATTGTGAGGAGCCCCACCAGGTCACACTGCTACCAGCTCCTTCTGGGCAAGGCTAGGGAGGGCTGAGGTATCCTGGGTTCTAGGGAAAGCCTGCCTGATGGAGGTCCCCAACCACCACAGGAAATATGTATGTCTCAGCAGCTCTGGCCTAGGAGATGCACCATCTGTGAGCCTGTGGGGGAGTGGGCTCCTCCTGGACCTGGCTGGCTCTGTTTACACCAGCTCTTAACATGGCGTGAAAAATCAGTTCTTCCCAACTGCTACAGGGTCAGTCAGATGTTCATCTCAGAGAGATGCTGAGTTCCTACATCCCAGGAGCTCAGCTTGCGACCCTGTCAGGAAGTATTCCTCACCATGACCGTGAGTCCCTCGGGATGACCGCAAAACAGTGTGACAGTGTGTAAAGGTGCGTCTGGGGTCCAGTCCTTACCAGACATGCCCCAGTTCTACCCTTAGCACGCGTGTACACACACAGACACCTGTAGACCCAGTTACGAGGATGGAACGAGGCTCACTGGAGCCTAGGAACTCCAGGCAAAGCCACAGGCTGGGAAAGTTCCTTCTCGTTCTTAGAGCCTCTGTATGCAGGAGACAGCATCTGATAGCAGCCACAGCCGCTCATGGTTTATCTCTGTTGGTGCAGCCTTTCGGGCAGGTGGGTCAGCTCTGTAGAGCTCACTGGGTTCCAGGGCCCTGGGGCTGCAGGCTGGAGGTAGAAGCCACATACCTCTTCCCTCTGAAAACTCAGCCACTTGTCTTTGTTTTGAGACACTGTTTCTCTGTGTGTTGGCTTGGTTTTGAAGCTGTAGTGAGTCCTACAGACCTGAACACCCTGACAGGAAATGTCCCTAGCCAGACTTCTGGGGCTCAGCATAGAAGCAGCCACTCTGCACCTTGTGACTCATGGACACCACCTCTGCAAGCATGTGCTTGCTGGCTGTCACCCTGAGGCCTACAAGCATCCATCCTGGAGCAGGCAGAGGGTCTTGTCTACTCAGCCCATTGCAGTGGCAGGAGAGGCACACATGGCACTGGACTTCCTTCTTGTTGGTGACAGCCAGCTCCTTGGCCAGTGTGAGTTCCCACAAAAGCCATGTGGTGGGGACAAAGTCCTTACACCCTGCTTGGATGCACCTTCTCAACTCAGAGAAGAAGCAAGCTGAACCTGGCAGAGGGGTAGAGAGACATCAGACCCCACAATGACACATGAGCCGGGCCTGATAGTCATGAGGGCCTGTCAGTCCACCCTTCAGCAACGTGATCTGCCTTGCTGCAAACATTTTGTTATTTTTTGTTGTTTTTGTTCTTTTGACACAGCGTTTCTCTGTGTCTCTGTGTCTCTCTGTCCTGGAACTCACTCTGTAGACCAGGGTGGCCTCTAACTCAGAAATCCACCTGCCTCTGCCTCCCAAGTGCTGGGATCAAAGGTGTGAGCCACCACCGCCCAACTGCTGTTAAAAAAGAAATACTTTTATTACTCCTGTTTCCTTGTCTTCATTTTTTGAGACAGGGTCTCTCTCTCTCTCTCTCTCTCTCTCTCTCTCTCTCTCTCTCTCTC
>NC_034608.1:15040955-15055942 GCF_900095145.1 Mus pahari | reverse complement strand
TCTCTCTCTCTCTCTCTCTCTCTCTCTCCCTCCCTCCCTCCCTCCCTCCCTCCCTCCCTCCCTCTCTCCATGGCCCTGGCTGTCCTGAAACTCAAGAGACCTGCTGGCATACTTACTGAGAGAGACAGGTTGGGAGGGGATTCAAAGGACAGCTTGTGGGAATCCTCTCTATGGATGTGAGCCTCGGGTGTTATGCTTGGGTCTCAGATCCGCACCGTCTGCCTCTGACCACTGAATGGTATCCCCAACCCTTCCAACCCTTTGGGGAGGGGCTTAAATTACTGATTTAGATTTTTAAGTTATATTTACTTTATGATTTTTGTGGGGGTGGGATTCATGTGACATCACAAATGTGGCAATTGGGTGGCAGCTTGCTGGAGTCGGTTTTTTCCTTGTACCCCGTGGGTCTGTGGTACTACACCTAGTTGCCACAGACACACTGACCATCTATCTCGCTGGGCTGTGGGACTGTGGGAGAGAAAGGGTGTAGAGGGACTGGTTGAAGACCAGGTTGGGTTCTTGGCTGGCACCCCAAAATATCCCATCTGAAGGTTGTTTGACCTGCAGGGACCTCATCAAGGCTGCCGTGGTGAAATGCACCTGCTGGCTCCCTATGTGCTCAGGATCTTGGGGGGTGGGCAGCAGCTTCCCGTCCTGGGCAGACTGGAGCTTTCCAAGATCTCCAAGGTGCAGGTAAGGCAGTCAGCCTGGGGCCAGGGGGCACAGTTGCCTGTTTCTGCCGCTTCTGCTGCCTGATGATTTGGAGGACTTCCCCCATGTACTATGTATACACAATATGCTTCTCAGAAACACAGTGGCCACAGACCGCACAATACTGCAGGGAGGGTTTGCTTTTAGAGATCTGTCTTGTCTGCCACAGGACCTCTCTGTAGTCCTGGTTATTCTGAAGCCCTTTATGTAGAACAGACTGTCCTTGAACTCACAGAGATCCTGCCTCTGCCTCCCAATTTCCTGTGTGTGTATTTGTCCACCATGTGCGTGCAGGAGCCCACAGAGGCCAGGCGAGGCTGCCAGATCCCATGGAAATGTGTGGGGCCAGGTTCTCTGCAAAAGCAGCAGAGGTGCTTAACTGCCAGACCTGTGCCCAGCATCCCTCGGAGGATGTCACCCTAGCCCTGATGCCACCTTTCAGCGCTGGGTGGAGGACTGGGTTCCTCGTGGGTGGGTGGGTGCGTGGGTGGGTGCTGAGGCAGATTTCAGACAGATGGATCTTGGAATAATGCTTCCCACTCCCACACCAAATATGGAAGTTTTACAGGGTGTGGAGAATCCCCCAGTCTTCCATTTATGTATGCATTTGTCATCTTGTTGAATATTTTATTTTTATAGGTGTGTGTGTGTGTGTGTGTGTGTGTGTGTGTATGTGTGTGTGTGTGTTGATGCATGTGAGAACAGTGTCCAGAGGGGTCAAAAAGAGGACATAGAATTCCCTGGAGCCAAAATTACAGGTGGAGGCGTCGGGACCTCCTGACATGGGTTTTGGGATCCAAGGGTAGGTCCTTGTGCTCTGAACCACCCTCACGAACCACCACATGGGGCATTTTCCTGTGTGTGTGTGTCCATATGTGGAAGTCAGAGGACAACTCGTGGGAGTTGGTTCTCTTTCTGCTCTGTGGGTCCTAGTGGTCTGGTGGTCAGTTTCGGCAGCAAAAGCCCGGATTGGCTGACGGAGATAGGGTCTCACTCTGAACCTCTGGCTAGCTTAGAACTCAGTAAACCAGGCTGGCTTGTTGGAACCCACAGAGATCTGCCTGCTTCTGTCTCTGCCTCCTCCTCAAGTGCTGGGACAAAGGGAGCAAGACGTGGCCATGTGTGACCCTTGGATCTCTGTAACTCAGTGTTGGACCTGCTGCTCCTTCCCCACCACACTGGATGAGAAACCCCAGGTTGAGTGTGTGGCTGCATATTTGGCCACAGGGGACTCAGGAGCCACCCACAAGAGGGACACTCATCCTTGATACCTGGGCAGGGAAGGGCCCAGCCCGGCCACACACAGTTCACGTTCTCCTGCCTTGCTTTGTTCTGACTCTACGTTCTCCTCATTTCCCAATCTGTTCCTCAACTCCCCTGCTGGTGATGTGTCTTCACAGATGGTAACCAGGCCCAGCCAGTGGCCCAGGAGTGACTTGTAAAACAAGTGCCTCAACAGTTCCTCTTGGACAGTTACCTGCCCATCTGGAGAAGGCAGTGCCACTCAGACCCACCTGGCTGAGGCCTAACACACTTGCTGAGGGTTGGAGCCACCTGCTGAGGTCACAAGCACCACCCTGGGAAGTGCCAGTTCCTGCCTTGCCCGCAGAGGGCAGGCTAGGGTGTGGGGACAAAGGCCTGGGATCCCCTGAGGCCTGGGTGCTCCCCTTTGCCTGAGTCAACTTGGCGTCTGCCCTTCATCATCCCTGCCCCCGCAGCCTCACCCACCGCCCTCGCAAGCCTCCTACCACCTGGGATGCCAACTTCAGTTGCCAGTCCAGAGGCCTGGCTCCCAGAGGAGGAAGTAGGTGGGTCAGACGGCATTCTCACCTAGCCAGAAATCCAGGACATGAAAGGAAGCCCTGGCTTTCCACAGCTTCCTTTATTGCTTCTTTGACTGTGTGTTCCTCATTGACTCCTCCGCTCGCTCAGACACTGGTGTAGGAGCTGCCTCCTCCAGGAAGCTATTAGTACCTGCTGCCCTTTGGCTTCCAAAATCATCAGGGTGTGTGGCCATCCCATACCCCATTGGTCTTGAGCCCCTCTTGCCCTCACACTCTCATCAGGTCAGGAGGGGTGTTGCTGTCTCCTGTGGTCAGTGTTCTCCATCCCGCACACAAGCAGCCTCTACAGTCCTGAAATGTAAGGACTTAGACCATCGGTCTTGGCTTGCCCCCATGGGTCCGGTCCCGGGTCTGATATGCCTCTCTACTGTGTCCTGATCCTTGGCCCGCTTGGGACGTGCCTGCGGCGATAATGGCTTTGGGACTGACCTGGGGACCATTCTGGGATGGGGACTTGGGTGGGCTGGGCGGCTTGAGGGCGCTGACCGCCCTAATGAGGCCCATGCGGCGGCGGATGGAATGGTCCAGGTTGACTGTGCAGCGCAGCAAACTCTGCGCCTCGGCCACGGTGAAGGGGAAATCAGTGCCCAGAAAGCGCTCAAAAAGCTCGGGGTCGCCATCCAGGTCCAGTACGTTCTGTAAGGCCTTGGTCATGGTGTGCAGCTCGCGACTGTTGTCGCAGAAGACGTCCCAGAGACGTGCGCGCCCCTCTGGTGCGCCCCCTGCCTGCTGCCGGTCCTCCAGGCATTGCAGCACCCAGCTGAGGCGACAAGGCCACTGGTTGGCGAGGACAACCCAGGCCACCGCGTGGCGCGGTGTGGGACCCACGCGGTCCGGCTGTTGCTGCTGCTGCTGCTGCAACAGACGCACGGTGATGGGCACCGTGTTGACGATGCGCCGCATGGACACCACGTTGTCGGGCACGTACTCGTACAGGCAGTCACTCTCGTCGTGCAGGCAGCATAGCGCCTCCTGGATGCGCCGCGCCGCCTCCGCGTCCACGCGGCCCTGCGTGCGCTCGGCGTCCCCCTGCGTCTCCACCGCCAGCAGCTGAGTACCCTCGCCTGCGCCCAAGTTCCCGGGGCTCTGCGGCTGCAGCTTGATTGTCAACTCCCGGAACAGCAGATCGTCCCGGCTACGCACCGCATCGTGCAGGAACTGCAACTTGGTGCGACGGCCCATGACCGGCACGGAGAAGGGTAGCGTGACCGTGCGGTTGAGGAACAGGTAACCGTTGTCCGCTGTGCCCTTCATGTTACCCGCACTCTCCAGGCACGCGGCCAGGATGCTGGGGTCCACCACCAGGATGAAAATGAAGGGAGCGTGGCTGTCGGACAGCAGAGTGTTGATGGCGTTTAGCACGCCCACCACGCGCTCTGGGTAGCACGTGTCCAGCCCGGTGACCTCGAGGACCACGCGCAGCCGGCGTCGCTGGTAGATCTCCAGGAAGCACAGGAAATCCGTGAGCAGTTCCACCTCCTTCTTCACCTCGCACATGAAGCCCAGCTGGCTGCCGAACTTCTCACGCGACACCAGGCGCTCAATCTTCTTACGCTGGCTCACGAACAGATGCTTGCCCACGGAGTACACGGCCATGAGCAGCCCAGAGCCGGACAGAGTGGTGGCCGCGCCGCCCAGCGCTTTGAGCACGCCACGCTCTCCGTGGCCCGGCGCATGGCCTCCCAGCGACAGGTACAGCAGCCCCACACCCAGGCACAGCGCGGCCAGCAGCGCCAGCAGCGCCAGGCACACGCGACGTCGGCAGTGCCACTCGCGTTGGCAGAGGCCATCGCGCGGGCCACAGGGCTTGTTGCCCAGCACCGAGTACACGCTGAAGGGCAGCGCGCCGTAGTGGTGGCGGATGCCCTCGCACAGCGTGGTCACCAGCCCCGCCCACAGCTTGTCAGTACCCGCATACTGCCAGGCGCTGAAGCGGATGAACAGGAAGCGCACGTTCCTGCGCCGCAGGTGCAGCTCCGTGATCACCGGCTGCAGAAACACCAGGTACCACAGCAGCTGCGGGACGCCCCAGCCGCGCACGCGCCGTGGCTGCCACTGCACGCGCTGCAGCTCCTCGCTCTCACGCTGCGCGGCCTCCTGCTGCATCAGTGCTGGGGAAGAGGAGGCAAGACGTCAGTGGAGACGGGTCAGGGAGAGGCTGGTGGTGCACGTAGGTGGAAGGACGAGGCCCGGAGGTTGAGGACAGAAGTAGGGACCTCCCGGAGAGAGGATGAGAGGGAGGTAGAAAAAGCCAGGACTAGGCAAGAGGGTGAGGCAGTCTGGATGTCACAAGAAAGACAGGACCTTAAGATGTGGCCACTCCGGGAATGAATGAAATGACCTGGTACAAGAATATCGATGGATAGATGAACAGATGAATGAAATGCTCCTATACAAGAGTATGGATGGATACATGAACAAGTGAATGAAATGCCAGGTGCAAGATGATGAATGGATACATGGATGGACGAATGAATGGATGGATGAATGAATGGATGAATGAATGAAAGAAATGCTCAGGCACAAGATGAATGAATGGATATGTGAATGAATGAGTGAGATGTGGGAGGAGAATGGACAAGGCAGCAAGTACGGACAGACTGTGTCCTTCTCTGGGTCGCTCCTGGATCCCCCAAATGCCAAGGAGGCGCTGGTGGTATCTGAACAATGGGTGGTGAGTACTCCGGGACAGGATGTGAGGCCCGTGATGAGTGAGCGGGACTGTCATCTCACCTGTGACCTAGCCCATGGTTGGAACTCAGAAACATCCTTCTCTGTTTCCTGACCTTTTTCTCTCCGGCACCTTTGTCACAGCTCGGGGGCAGAAATGAACAGTCAGCAGGGCCTGAACTCCAGCCATGACGGAGCATGGCCAAGGCTGCTATGTGGAACCCGTGTGTATGTCAGGAAGGTTCTTCAGAGTGGGTTTGGTAGGGATGGAGGTGACAGGGAAAGGGCGTGACTTGGAAAACAGGTCAGGGACCAGAAACCATGCTTCCTGTCCCCCACCCACGCTCAATGTATGCGGATACTCACTAGTGATTTTATCCAACATCAAGTGAAGACGGCAGCCGAAGGGAGCGTAGAAACCCACCGTCACAGGGACGGGCACGTGACACAGAGTTTTAGCCAGACAGCTGCAGTAGACATCATCCTCTGTCAGGATGTCTGGGGTGGGAAAGGGAAACTGAGTCACTGAGGCTGGCTGAGGGCCACCCTTCCTCCCCCCCGTGTGTCCTCCATGCCTTCAGCCCTGCACTGGCCCCAGCATCCTCTCCCCTAAATCCCCAAGGTGACCCAGGTCAAACCCCTATATGGAAGGGCATCTCTGCTCCTTCTAGGCTCTGACCCTGTGCAGTGTCCCCAGCTCTGCGGCCCAGAGGCTTATGGGATCTGGCTGTCCTGGTCCTGCATCTCGGCCTGCTCAGCCCTGTACATGCCTGTGTTTCTCCTAGGAAAACCCCATGGGCCTTTCTCCTGGCACAAGACCCTCAGCTGCCAAGACACCCTCACATCCTCAAAAGCCTCCTCCCTGTCCCCCACCCCCCAGGTCTGCTCTGTTCCTCACAGGGATTTGGGAACTGAGGCCTGTGAGCCTCTTGTCTCTTCTTGTGACAAGACACTGGTCAATGTCCCTGTGTTCAATGGCCACTTAGGAAAAAGTTCCTCCTCCAGAGGACGTCAGGTACAAGCACCATAATGTCCCCTCTGCAGGGGCACCCTGTCCCCTGAGAATTGCTTCTTGGACCTAGAATTAGGGTGTCTAAATGGTGGGGACCAACCGTGGAAGCTGAATCAGCCTTATGGGGTGTAGTGGGCTGCGGGATGGGACAGTGGCTGGCGACAGAGCCAGGAGGAAACCTGGGAGAAGGTGAGCCGAGGTGACAGTGACCTGCCTGGGCAGGCCTTGTCCCTGGCCATGCCTAATCAATGGGTGATCTCACTTCGCTAAGCCTCTCTTTTTCTGAGTATGAAATGGGCATCCCAGCCCCAGGCGCCCTGCCGTGAGTCCTCAGGAATTACCTGTTACAGCTGTGTCCTTACCTGTCGTCGCTACCACTCCCCAGCCTGGTCAGGCTGCCAACCCCTCCCTCCTCCTGAGAGACTCCTGGCCCCCTTCTCTGAGGGACACCCCAAGCCTGTGCTTGTCTCTTCTTGGCTGTGCCTGGAGCAGGCTACCTCAGAGCCTGTGCCTAATATGACCCAGCCGTCTGGGTTGTACCCTAATGAGGTTGGGGATGATGGCCCCCTGCCTGCCTCAGTGTGGTTGTCACCTAGAGACCTACAATTCCTCACTGAGCTGTCTTCCTATGGTATGCTGTATCAGGGGACCACATCCCCCTCATCCCTGAGTGCTCTCCCTCCCCGCCCAGTCCCTGCCTCTTCTTTAACCTCCACTCTAGACCTGTGTCACTCCCCGCCCCCCAGCGCCAGAGCTGGCCAACAAGCTGCCCCAGGTCCTCACCACCCCCTGCCCCTTGTCCTCCCTGGCCTTGTGGGCCAGTGGAGGGAGGCCTAAGAAGAGAGACAGCAAAGGCAGGGCACCAGCCAAGGGACAGGGGCAGAGGCACCAAACACAGGCCTGGCCCGGAAGTCAGGAACCCCAGTAGTTGAGGCAGAGACCCAGGAATTGGGATGAGCTCCCTCCTGACAGGGACCAGAGTTTGTGTGGAGTGAGGACAGGCTCAAAGTGCCAGCCAGGGAGCGGAAGGCCCAGGCAGAAGCAAGGCAGATAAGGACGCAGCCGCAAAAGGAAGGCCTCAGCTGAGCACCGGCGCCGTAGGAGGTGAAGGAGCCGCAGGCTGCGGGTGCAGGCAGGGGCCGCGCCTCGGTGGGCTCGCTGGGCTCCAGGAGGGCGCCGGCTGCAGAGGGCAGAGCTGGGCCGCTGCTGGCCGTGGCTGATACTGCGGTGGGTGAGGAGGTGACTGGCTGGGGGGCGCTGGCTGGTTCCATGCGTGCAGCGGCGATCGCGGGTGACCCCTTCTGGGCCCCGCGAACTGGACAGAGCCGCTGCCGCAGAGGGTTGGGAGGTAGGGGTGGGGGTTGTCGCTGCTGCTGCTGCTGCTGCTGCCGCCGCTGTCGCTGCGGAATGAGGGGCTGGGGACACCGGCGACAGCCGCTGCCACCTCGGTGGCTATGGTAGGTCTGCTGCCAGTGAGCCTGGGGGGACAGCTGATAGGGCCCATGGGTGTGAGTGGCCACTGGGTCCTGGTACCACTGACGGCAGCATCCTAGAAGGAAGGAAGTGGGGGTGACTGGGACTGAGTCCCAGTCCCCCGGGGAACGCTGGCTTGAACCAGGTCTTGTGCCGTTTGGTGGGGCTGGATTGGAGCATCCGTGGGAGCCCCAGACGCCCCAGAAGTTAGAGGGGCGCAAAGGACCCAAGGGAGGGCAGGGACAGAACACACAGGGTTTGTGCTTTTCAGGGAGGACAGAGAGAGGACACCATCGGATACCCGTGCATCTTGGCATCCCAAAGCCTGAGACTAATTTCCTATATTCCACAGGGGTCCCCACTACAGTCTCAGGGTGAGGATGGTTGAGGGCCTGGCTAGCCAGAAGTGGCCAGAGTGGTAACCATGGAGGAAGGAGGGTCGGGCCAAGAGCTGGGAAGGCAGGTGGGCCCTGAGCTGCCAGACCCCAGGAGTCTGAGACAGTCTTAACAGGAAGTCACCGGCCGGCCCCTCCTCACTTGGTTATTGTGGGAACCTGAGCCACCGACTCATACACACCCAGAGGGGGCCTCCCCTGCTGCCCTCCCTTCTCCCACCATATGGCTCCTCTGGAGGCAGGCCCCTCCAGCATGGAGATTTGCAGCAGGGCTTCCCTGCTCCCACCCCAGGGGAACACTCAACCTTTGGACTCTACAGGAGAGACAAGCGTGGCGGTGCATACCTGTTGCCTCAGGTTCATGGGAAGCTGGGACAGGAGGAGTGTTTGAACCTAGGTCAAGGCCAGCCTGGGCTATAGAGTGAGACCTTGCCTTATCCTTTTCAGTAAGACCAGGCCCACTCTGTAACCCAGGCTAGCCCGGAACTTGAAACAATCCTCCCATCTCAGCCTGGAAAATGCTGGGACTCCAGGCGGTGTGCCACAGTTGGTTCTTGTGGCTTTTCTCCCTGGAGCCTTTTCTTCCCTTGTACATAAATTCAGCACCCAGCCACCCCTATCTGCCTCTCCTGACACAACCCGCCCCCTCAAAAATGAATCCTTACCTTTTTGGTGCCCCAACTCGGGATCCAAAAAGTATCGTTCATTGGGGATCCGGGCATTCTTGGTGAAGTGCACATTGTAGTTCTTCTGCATGGCGGGCCGTGACTTCGGTGGCCCGGTCCTACATAGAGGGGTCAGTGTTCAGCTTGGTGGGGCCCCTGGCTCCCTGGTTCTAAGATGGCCATTGGAGTGAGCACAGAAGCGAGAAGTGGCATGGTCTTATGAAAGACGATGGCCAGATGGCTGGGGGGTTACTGTGGGGCCAGGCGGGGAGTACAGAGGTGGTGGGGGAGGGCTGGAGGATGCTCATGCAGTCTGATCTGAAAACCACCAAGCTAGACTGAAGTCTGAGAGTTAGAAACTGCCCCACATGGTGGCACATATCTTTAATCCCGCACTCAGCAGAGGGAGGGAGACCTCTGAGTTTGAGGCTAGAAAGCTACACAATGAGACTTTCTCTCACAAAGCAAGAGCATAAACAAACGAATATGGGAGGGGGCTAAACAGGGAGATGGAAAGAAGGGGGGGTTCTGGGAAACAGTGGCCTTCTGCCGAGTCACAGGCAGCCTCTGGAGGGCAGCGTGTTACGGGCTGGGAGAATGAATCAAAGCTGAGATGGGAAAGATACTGTCTGGCCCAGAACGATGAGAATCTGCGTGATTGGGCTTGGGGGGCCAGGCCAGTGGCCCCACCGTACGCGCCCCCCACCCCCGCCCCCCCCCCCCCCCCGCCGATCCCCACCCCCCACCCCACGCCCATCCCAGCCTGAGCTCTCAGTACCTACCTGGTGGTGGCCCGGTGGCCCCAGCTCCCTGCCCGTGGCCCTGCGCAGGCCTGGCTGGAACCCAGTGGCGCCCCGCTCGCTCGGCCGGTTCTCCTGCGTGTGTCCCCGCCCTTTGGGCAGGCGCCCGGGCTGCTGCTCTCTAGGACTGGATACCCCTGACAGGATGAACCCAGGAGGGGGTGGAGAGTCCACAGCAACCCTCACACCAGGTTTCTGGGCACTTCTTCTGATTGGGAGGAGGCGGAATGAATCTCAAATAGACCCGGTCTGCGAGTTCCTCTGTCTCCCAGCTGTGTGACTGTGGGTCAGTGACTTCATCTCTCTGAGCCTCAGCTTCCTCATTGCTGAATCGGCCACGTTGGCACCTGCTTTTTGAAGTTGTCAAACAGATGAGTCCGCCCAGCGTGGGGCTGGCCCTTCCATACAGGACCAGCTGACCCATTTACCAGGTGTTGCTGTGGGCGCTTCACATAGTACCCAGGCAACAGCACATACAGGGAACGGCTTCTGAGCCTGGCCACTCAGTAGCCCCCCTTTATCATCACAGCCAGCAGAGATGTGCCTACTTCACAGATGAGAAAACTGAGGCCGGAGACACAGAGCCCCTTCCTTGCCCCAGAGACCACACAGAGTAGGAGTTGAAAGCAGGCGGTGACTTCTGAGGCCCTGCCCTGTGTCTAATAGGACCTAGGTGGTGCTGGGCAAAGGGCACTCTATCCTGTTGAGCCCTTCCCTCCCATCAGCTGGGGTGGGGTTGGGGAAGGCTTCCTGCTGACAGGGTCTGGCCACCTTCCTCCCATTGTGAAGTTTCTTTTCTACCAGCTGTCCTTCAAGTCCCTTCTTTAGGGACTGTCCCCTGGGAGACAGGGATTGTATCTAGAGGTGAACCGTGGGGTGGGGGTGCCAGACCCTGCCCACAAGGCTGTGCAGCAAAGGGGCAGAGATCTGAGGCTCTGGGTCCTGAGAGGGGTATCTCTATGCAAATTGGGGGGCAAAGTTTAGTTGTAAGAAACTGGGGGAGGATCAGGCTAGGGAACACAGCATCTGGACCACACCCCACAAAGGTGGATGTCCTACCCACAGGGACCCAGCTGAGCCTGGCAGCACATATCTGTCATCACTTAGGAGGCTGAGGCAGGAGGACCATTTATGAGTTCAGGCCACCTGAGCTACATAATGAGACCTGATCTTTTTATCGCCTTTTATGCGTATGAAGGTTTTGCTTGCATTTATGTGTGGTCAGAGCACGTCATTGGATCCCCTGGAACTGGAGTTATGGGTGGTTGTGAGCCACTGTGTGGGTGATGGGATTCGAACCTGGGTCCTCAGCAAGAGCAACAAACACTCTTGACTTCTGACACATCTGCCCCACCCTGAGAAGCCTTGTCTTAGGGGTGGCAAACTGGAGCGAAGGCTTAGGAGTTAACATGACTAACTGCTCTTGCAGAGGTCTGGCTTCAGCACTTGCGTGTGCACACACACACACACACACTCACACGAGCCAGCAGCACTTGTTACTTCTCAGCCAGCTCAGTTTGCAGTCCCTGGGCCTGGGCCTTACCCATGCAGCAATGGGCAGCAGAATCCAGGCTTAAGCCCAAGGGCAGCCCAGATGCTACAAATACAATCAGAATGAAGTGGCAGGGTGTCACCTGCTGGGCTGGGGGCAGCCCCAGACTTGTTGGCTGGCAGAGCCCATGAGCTGGGCCAGGTGTGCCCAGAGCTCACAGGGTGGTGTGGGTGCGGAGTAACATGTGATAAGCCACTGCACAGGTCTGTTTGCACATAAAGAACCTTTACTGAACGTCTGTCCTCTGGGTGATGCCCTAATGTCCCTCCATGCCAACTTTGAACTCAGGGGACGGACAGCCCCATGTCCAGGGACCCTCCCGGCCCTTTTATTCCCTTGTCATGTGACCTCCCCAGAGCCTGTGACCTCCAGCTTCAGGGCAGGCCACCTGCAAAGGTGGGCAGTGGGGCAGGGCCAGGTGCCACGTTCTGAGGCTGAGCTTAGGGAAGGGCAAGGGGTCCTCAGGACTTCTGGATCACCACCTGGAACTTACCTGGAACAGAAGAGCCGAGACATAAAGCCCGTGAGAGGCCTCTCTCTACACCCCACTCTGCACCAACAGCCCGAGTGGCCCCAGCAGTGAGTGGGTCGCAGGGGTACCGCCCCACCCAACTGGCCCGCATTCCAGGCCACAGGGGAACCCAGAGCAGAAGGGCTAGCCTGGCTCCTGGCATGTCTTGCCCGTTGAGCCCAGCTCCTCACAGTGGCAGGAGGAGTCATCTAGGCCCAGCAGTGCCCTATGGGGTCAAGACAATAGCAGAAGGGTGTTGAGTCCACAGTCCCAAGCCATCGGGAACCTGGCCAGGGTATGAGATGTCCCACTGGGTCCTATGCCCACTTCTTTTCTTAGAGGCACCCCAGGGACGCAGGCTGGTACCTGTCTCTGAGCCTCAAATTCCATGTCACATACAATTTGGTAATCTGGTTCCCCCTCCCAGCACTGATGAGGGACCAAGGATGCGGAAGCCCCAGAGCCTACCCCCCCCCAAACCCCAGTAACTTACAGGCCCCAAAGCCTCCCCGCCCCCAGTAACTTACAGGCCGGCAGGGACGTCACGGCGGCGGTGACCAGGCTCTGGAAGCCCAGTGTATGGAGGGCGCCGCACAGAAGGCCACAGGTGAAGGCCAGGAACTGGGTGGGGGCGGGGGACAGAACACTGTGGGAAGAGGGAGGCCAGGCCCCAGCCCCATGAGAGGCCTAGCAGGAGTAGGCAGTGGGGCATGTCCCGTCCCTCACCCAATACCTTGGGGGCTTCCTCTAGATACTGTGGCCCCGAGCCCATGGTGACGAGGAGGGGGAAGCTGTTGTCCTGCAGCACATAGGTCCCCTGGCAACAGAAAAGAGCCAGAGGGCAGGGAAGGACCCCAGTACACCCACAAACCCAGCATCCAATCCTCTGGGGGCATGTGGGACACCCTGTCATCGGCATGTGGGCCATGTGGCATCAGGAAGCAGTCTCAGCCTGGATGGGTGCTGGGAGAGGCCCAATCTCTGGCCCTTGATGTGGTGGCAGGAATGAGAACAGGGTGGGTATTCAGTGGGGACTACTGGGACTTGCCTGGACGAGCCCACTAGCTGACTGTGTAGGGGTCACTCCTGAGGGGCAGGTTGAAGTTGAAGAAACAGCCCTGCCACCCACTGCAGTCCTGGCCTCCCTTAGGGGCTCCAAGGAGAAGGGCCAGGTGGTAATGGCAGTCTAGGGTTCTTGCCTCCCACATCCCCAGTGGGCCCTTGTAGAGTTTCCAGTGCCCCCAACCTGGAAGCCAGATGCCGGAGCTGGGCTCGCACACCCACCTGGTGGTTGGTGCGGAGTCCGTCCATGTGCTTTTGGAACATGGCCGCCCACAGATCTTTGCACAGGAACTTGAGGGCATCTAACTCCTCCCTAAAGGCCGGTGTCTCCCGGGGCAGCCTGGATGAGGATGTGGAACAAAGCCTGGCCCACACACACGGTCCGTGCGTGGGCCATGCATGAAATCTTCCCCACCCTAGGTCTTGTCAGCAGGAACCCCAACGTCAGGTCTGCCCACCCTCCCAAGCGCGGAGGAAGGCAGGTGGGGCTGGCTCTCACCTCTCACCCAGAGCCTGGCCCACGCGGAAGCCCAGGCCCTCCAGGACGGACAGGCTCTTCCTCTTTCCCTAGAAGGTCGAGAAAGGGAGGCTCAGGAGGACACCACACAGGTCTCTTCCCCAGTGCTCAATTCTCTAAGCCAGGAAAGCTCAGCTTCCAGATCCTTCTATCGGATCCCTGGAGGCAGTGTTAGTCTCCTGCCCAGGCCGAAGGTTCAGTCCCTCAGCCCAGTCCCTTTTGCCTGCCCCAACCCCATGCTGTCCCTGTGAGGTTGGGGTCCGGCTGCCAAGTTCACCTAGGAATGTCTTTGCCTTCAGCCAGGCCCCCAGGAGATAGAAGATCGGAGGGTGGGGGAGGGTGTGGATGGACAACTAAGGCCAGCTGGGCTTCAGAAGGGTTAAGAAGCTGCCTAGTGCCACTGCAGGCAGACCTGTCACCTGCCATCGCCGCTCTCTGGGAGGAAGATCACAGGTCCCCAACTACAGAGTGTATCTGTGGCCAGCATGGGCAACAAGGCCAAAACCTATCTTTAAAAAAAAAAAAAAAAAAAATCCACAAGACTCTAGGCTACTCCTATAGTCCCAACATCAAGGAGTCGGAGGTGGGAGGATCCGGGGCATGAGGTCATCCTCAACCAGAGTGAGCTGAAGCCAGCCTGGGCTCTGTCTCACACAATGACAGAAAAGGGTTGGGGGCATGGCTCAATAGTAAGGCGTTCACCTAGCACACCTGAGACCTCGCATCCAGTCCAACCCCAGCACCACCAGGTTCAGACGAAATGCCAGCTCAGTGGAGGGGGCCTGGGTGAAAGGCATCTACATTTCAAACCAAGGCGTAAGCCACGCAGTGGTACAGGCCGTGAGCGCAGAGCTTGGGAGGCTGTGGCAGAAGAATGACAAACTGGAGGCCGGCGGGGGCTACATACTGAGACCTCCCAGCACTCTGGAGGGAGAGGCAGGCGGATCTCTGTGAGTTTAAGGCCAGCTTGGTCTACAGAGTGAGTTCCAGGACAGCTAGAACTTCAAAATACAAAACTTTGTCTAGAAAAAATAAAATAAACAAGTACAAAAATCAAAGCAAGCCGGCAAAATGCCTCAGTGGTAAAGATTCTGGTTCCCAAGACCCAAGTTGCACTCTGGGGTCTCACACGGTAGGAGAGAAGTGACCATCAGAAGTAGCCCTCTGGCCATATGTGGTGTTGTGGCACACGCCTTTTATCCCAGCACCCAGGATGCAGAGCAGGTGGCTCTGAGTTCAAGGCCAGCCTGGTCTACAGAGTGAGTTCCAGGACAGTCAGGGCTACACAGAGAAACCCTGTCTCATCAACAACAAGCTGCCCTTTCACATCCATGCTGTGGCCCATTCCCTACAAAATAAACGGATGTAATTAAAGTCATATCACTGAGGAGCCAGGCCTCTCCCAAACAGGCAGAGACGAGGCTTCCCCTAGGAAGATGGGGGGAGGGGCTGTGGTAGCACATTGGAGGAGGAAAGGACTGGCTTTGATGGTAGATCATGTGCAGAAGACAGACAAGGACGCATGCGCTGACTGACCGGCAGCACCTGGAAACTCCTGCTGAATCAGTCGCTTTGTGCTGGTGTTATCTGGTGTTCTGCGTGCTTGGGGTGAGGTACACCCTGATACTTCCCACATGTAGGGAGTCCGTCAGCAAGATGGGGTGGGACTAGGTGTCTGCATCTTAGTTTCTTTGTTTTGGGTTTTTTTTTGTTTTGTTTTTTTGAGACAGGGTTTCTCTGTATAGCCCTGGCTGTCCTGGAACTCACTTTGTAGA
>NC_034608.1:15038778-15040890 GCF_900095145.1 Mus pahari | reverse complement strand
AGTGCTGGGATTAAAGGCGTGCGCCACCACACCCGGCTTCTTAGTTTCTTTGTGTGCAAAAGGAAGGCAGCCCTAGTAACTCCCCCTTGGGATCCTCAGTGTCACAAATCACTTTGTCTCATTGTGACACTCTGCACACATCTGTGTCCATCAGAAGAGGTGACAGCCCCTGGCCAACGTGACACCATTAGCTGGAGAAAGAGCCCCATTAAGGAGGTGGCTGTGTTCCGAGGCTCTAGAACCTAGAATTGCCTGGGGTTGGGCGAGCCTGGGGTACCTGGGGGCCAGTGCTTCCCTCAGAGTTCACACCAGCTCTATCACAAAGCTCCGTCACCTGTGCCCATGTCCCCTACCGTGACAAACAAGGAAAGTCTAACTCTCGGTGGCTCAAGCTGTCTCAGTGTCCCCCAGAAGTTCTACTGCCAGAGGGTGGATGTCTGCCCAGCTCTCGTGCTGATTAAGGCTTATTATAAATATAAAAGTGTCTTCTATCTGCAACCCCCAATTAATATTAAATATTTAACACAACAGTGACAGAGACACAGAAGGTACCCCCAGACACCCTGGATGCAGACACAGGGCAGGCCCAGCAGCCCAGCCAAGAGAGCAGAGAGGCCAGGAAGGCTCTTCAGAAACTCAAGCCTCCTCCCACAGACTCAACACTCCCTGGGGTGGACATCCTGGACGTGTGACCTGGATACAGTGGCCTCGCTTTCCCACACGGGCACCACCTCCTCGCAGTGATGGCGACAGAGACACAGCTGAGGTCAGTGCTTAGCCTCCCTCTGCCTGACCCTGGGCAAGGGTCAATTAAGTACCTGCTGAGCTGAAAGGACTGGAGTGGCAGGGTCAGGGGTGAGGGGGACAACAGAATGCAGGGGGAAGAGGCAGGGAAGGCGGGCAGAGGAAGGAGCGCCTACCCCAGCCACTGTCCTCACTGACATGGGGACAGCACAGTCTCCAAAGGCTCTTGGATATTTTGAGTCTCTTATTTCCTGGAGGAGACAAAGCAGGCACCCTACTGCCCCCCAAGAACAGACCAGAGTGGCCAGTCACTCAGTTTCTAGGGCGGGCCATACTGGTCACGTGATCAGGGGTGGGAAAACCAGGCAATACATAAAGAGAGCATGGTGGGAGAAATGTGATCCATGCTGGGATATGTGACGTACAGTAAAAAGCAAAGATCAGAGCCGGGCAGTGGTGGCGCACGCCTTTAATACCAGCACTCGGGAGGCAGAGGCAGGTGGATTTCTGAGTTCGAGGCCAGCCTGGTCTACAGAGTGAGTTCCAGGACAGCTAGAACTTCAAAATACAAAACTTTGTCTAGAAAAAATAAAATAAACAAGTACAAAAATCAAAGCAAGCCGGCAAAATGCCTCAGTGGTAAAGATTCTGGTTCCCAAGACCCAAGTTGCACTCTGGGGTCTCACACGGTAGGAGAGAAGTGACCATCAGAAGTAGCCCTCTGGCCATATGTGGTGTTGTGGCACACGCCTTTTATCCCAGCACCCAGGATGCAGAGCAGGTGGCTCTGAGTTCAAGGCCAGCCTGGTCTACAGAGTGAGTTCCAGGACAGTCAGGGCTACACAGAGAAACCCTGTCTCATCAACAACAAGCTGCCCTTTCACATCCATGCTGTGGCCCATTCCCTACAAAATAAACGGATGTAATTAAAGTCATATCACTGAGGAGCCAGGCCTCTCCCAAACAGGCAGAGACGAGGCTTCCCCTAGGAAGATGGGGGGAGGGGCTGTGGTAGCACATTGGAGGAGGAAAGGACTGGCTTTGATGGTAGATCATGTGCAGAAGACAGACAAGGACGCATGCGCTGACTGACCGGCAGCACCTGGAAACTCCTGCTGAATCAGTCGCTTTGTGCTGGTGTTATCTGGTGTTCTGCGTGCTTGGGGTGAGGTACACCCTGATACTTCCCACATGTAGGGAGTCCGTCAGCAAGATGGGGTGGGACTAGGTGTCTGCATCTTAGTTTCTTTGTTTTGGGTTTTTTTTTGTTTTGTTTTTTTGAGACAGGGTTTCTCTGTATAGCCCTGGCTGTCCTGGAACTCACTTTGTAGACCAGGCTGGCCTTGAACTCAGAAATCCACCTGCCTC
>NC_034608.1:15024506-15038740 GCF_900095145.1 Mus pahari | reverse complement strand
GCCACCACTGATGCAGCACCGTGGGATGCAGAGGCTGACTGTACCACACTGGAGGCACAACGTGCAAACCAGACACAGGAGGGCCCATAATCCATAATTCCAGACAGAAGCAGGAGGATCACCAGAAGCCAGCCTGGGCTAAACAGTGAAAACCTACTTCAAGAGTCGGGTTGGGTTAGGGATACTCAGGGAAGAAAAGAGAGGAGGTAAAGAAAGAGAAAGCAGAGCAGCCTCTGCAGCAGGTCTTGAACTCACACACAGCCGTGAAAGGTCAAGCTGCCATGTAGCCTATAAAATCAGGGAGGATCCTGAGACCTGATGATCAGGCCACACTCCCACCAACTCTATTATCTCAGCTGTAGGACACCCCCCCCCCAGTACAGACACAGTTAGGAGCCCCCCGGCAAGCTCCTATCTGTGCAGACTCACAGAAAGCTATTTTAATCTCTCTCTCTTTTTTTAAAGATGGAATAATTTTTTATTAGATATTTTCTTTATTTATATTTCAAATGCTATCCTGAAAGTTCCCCATACCCTCCCCCGCCCCTTTTAATCTCTTTACTAGAGTCGCGGTGACACAGAGCAGAGAGGAAGCAGGCTCTCCCCTTCCCCGAGCCTGCCTCTGCACAAATCAGGTTCTTCATGACCTCCTTAGGATGGGAAGAAAGACAATGGGAGTATGACACACAGGAAGGCACAAAGAAACACATAAGTGGTAGGAATTATTATGGGTTACAATATTTCAGTGATCCCAGCGCCACCTTCTTACATTACCGGGTGGGGTCTTTACTCATGACAGGGGCAAATCCATACTCAAGGCACACGCCTTTAATCCCAGCACTTGGGAGGCAGAGGCAGGCGGATTTCTGAGTTCCAGGGCAGCGTGGTCTACAGAGTGAGTTCCAGGACAGCCAGGGCTACACAGAGAAACCCTGTCTCGAAAAACCAACAACAACAACAAAAAAAACCTCACTGTGTGCTGGGGTGTAGCGCGATCAGCACTTCCCCCCAGCACACAGGCAGAGGGGACACATGAGACGGGGTCCCCTCGGTTACGGTGCATTTTCTAAGGAGGAAACGGAAGGATAGGAAGGTTACGATGTTGAGTTGCATACTCAGTGGGTGGTGAGGCGAGTCCTCATCCGAGCCCAGTAACAGCCAATTACCCTAATTATCAATGGCGCCCCAGGACGAGGCCTGGAGCTGAGCGCCTTGCCCCGAGTCATCTCGTTCCGCCTCAGCAGGGACCTGCCCTAAGGCTCGATCCCACCCCACTTCTCCACCCCGAGGCCACGGCGTGCCGCTCACCCCCGAGCCAGGGTCCGGGTCCGGGGCCCACAGCTCCGCCACCATCTCGGTGTGCAGAAACTCGAATAGCACCGCGTCCGCCATACGCCGCCTGGCGACCCTCACACCTGCCCAACGCCCCCGGCTCCCATTGGTCAGCTCGGGAGGGAGACCCGATCTGATTGGTGATCCTCTGTAGCCCCGCCCACTTCTTGAAAACCGAGGGGGCGGGCCCACCGAGCCCCTTCCTTGGCCGCGCTGGTAACGTCTTCCGCCCTTACTTCGCTTCCATCCCTGTTCCCGAGTCTTCGGACATCCGATTGGCTGAGTCTCTGATTCCTGTGAGGGTCCAAGTGTAAAAATATAAATATATTCACGCGTTACACAGAATTTTCCTGAATAAGCAAATAAATAAATAAACCCACACTACGGAAGCGACTTGTCTAACCGCTTTCCTATTGGCCATACCTCGGCTCACGTGACGCTACGAGAGCCCGGTTCACTTCCGCCAGGCAGCGGACCCCTCGGGCTCGGAGCCTCGGAGACCGGGTATGGCCTTCCTTCCGGGACTCTGGTGTCGGTGGCTCTTGTGAAGTGTCCCCTCGGGCGGGTGTCCTTTCTGTGTTTGTCCTGGTGCCTATGCGGCCTGGTGCTCGCTGGCCAGGAGGACAGTGGAGGGTGTGGCCTGTGCGGGTGGGACCCTGGGAACTCTCGGTTACAAAGCTTTCAAAACTTACTTTATTATCGTCAGTATTAATTTGAGACAGGGTCTCGCTATGTATGTAGTGCTGGATGGCCTGCCACTATTGTAGGTCAGGCTGATCTCGAACTCAGAGATCTTCCTGCCTCTCCTCCGGTGCTGGGAATTAAAGTCGTTATTATTTTATATTATCTAATGTATATATAATACGCGCGCGTCTCCTAGCACGCGTGTAGAGCCTCAGAGGACAACTGTACCAGTTCGCTCCTTCCACCATGTGGGTCCCTGGGTTCGAACTCTTGGCGTCAGGCTTGACTGCCAGTGCCTTTTCCCAGCTGAGCCATCTCGCGGGACCTAGTTCTAAGGCTTTGCCTGGCCGGTCCTGGGTTTCCCCGGTGTGCACGCGAATGATAACAGGGGTGCACGATTCCAACCCATGGGTACACAAGAGGAAACTGAGGCCAAGCCAGGACTCGCTGGGGGTGGCGGTGAAGGGGCTGGGACTCGGGACCTCACGTCCGCTCGACTCCTCTTCTCCAGATCCGTGCCATGTCGTTGTCCCAGGGTCGGCGGAGAAGGCCGGGGACGGTGGTACCTGGGGAAGCTGCGGAGACCGACTCGGAGCTGTCCGCATCGTCTTCCGAGGAGGAGCTATACCTGGGTCCTTCGGGCCCTACGCGCGGCCGCCCCACGGGGCTGCGTGTGGCCGGGGAGGCGGCGGAGACCGACTCGGAGCCGGAGCCCGAGCCCACGGTGGTGCCGGTCGACCTGCCCCCGCTCGTGGTGCAGCGCGAGGCGGCGGAGACGTGGGGCGCCGAGGAGACCCCTGCCAAGGCGCCTGCGCGCTCGCTGCTGCAGCTCCGGTTGGCTGAGAGCCAGACGCGCCTGGACCACGACGTAGCGGCTGCGGTGAGCGGCGTGTACCGCCGTGCGGGTCGCGATGTGGCCGCCCTGGCCGGGAGGTTGGCGGCTGCTCAGGCCACCGGGCTGGCAGCCGCCCACAGCGTGCGCCTGGCGCGCGGGGACCTCTGCGCGCTCGCCGAGCGCCTGGATATCGTGGCTGGCTGTCGCCTGCTGCCGGACATACGAGGGGTCCCTGGTATGGAGCCCGAGCAGGACCCGGCGGGGGCCGAGAGCCTAGGCTGTCACTCTGTGTCCCCCACCTGACTCTGCCTCTTGGTGGACATTCGTATCACCCGTGGCATCTGACTCTGGTTTTGTTCCTGGATCACCGAGGCCTCCAATGTGTGGTAGCGTTTGATCAATGCCGACAGAAGCCGAATCCTCACATCTTCTTTGATTTGATAAGAATAATTATATTCTTAGCACAATTCTGGGATCCCCAAGCTAAGACTCGGCCCAGGTTCTGTGGCTATCAAGTAGCTTAGCCCCTACCCCTTCACTCTGGCCCTGTTTCCTAAATTCAGCTTTACTCTTAGGCAAAGCCGGGGGGTCGCTTTCTTTTGTTGAACCTCTCTGAGTTTAGGCTTTGGGGGGTAGGGGTGTCCCTCTAGTTTACATCTCTAAATGATGATCATTCCTGATCCGAGGATAGCTTCCTCTTACACACAGACCGCTGTGGCCAAATGCAGACCAACCTAGGCCTGGGTAGCAGTAACCCTAATTCTCAGGCGTTTGGGTCGGGCAGCGCCTCCTGGTGTTTTGATCGCTATAGAGATGTGACTCCACAGATAGGAATCTATGACTCAGTGTCTCTTTCTGGATGCTAAAAGGACTTGGATTCTGACCTCAATGGGCACCGAGGATAACAGGATCTTTTTGCCTCTTTGGGTTTGGCTTCTTTAGTCTTTTGTCTCTGTCTTAATGAGGATTCTCTGACCTTATGTGGAAGGGAGCTCAGTGGTATCCTGTATGCTTAGTGTGGGCAGCCCTGGGTTCAATTCCTAGTACCACCCTGCTTCAAAAGGAACAAGCTAACACAGTCTTAGATGCCTATGTCCCCTTTAAAAATTACCCGGCTTGGGGGTGGGACTGGAGAGTCTTAAGAGCACCGACTGCTCTTCCAGAGGTCCTGAGTTCAAACCCCAGCAACCACATGGTGGCTCACAACCATCTGTATTGAGATCTGATGCCCTCTTCTGGAGTGTCTGAAGACAGCTACAGTGTACTTACATATAATAATAAATTAAAATGAAATTTACCCTCTTAATTAATTCTAACTACCAGCTGACATGCTATTCTGTTTTTACATCAACTAGAGTCAGGGTTTTTATTGGAAATTAGGCGTGGAGATTGGGGGTTTAGGTCAGGGTTACAGCTCTTGCCTAGCAAGTGCAAGGCCCTGGGTTTGGTCCTCAGCTCAAAAAACAAAACAAAACAAAACAAAAACCTAAACCCCTGCCCTCCTCAAACACAAAGCATGTAACTGGTGCATGTCAGGCAGTGGTGGCACACACCTCAGTGCCAGCACTGGGTGGGCGGAGGCAGGCAGAGCTGAGTTCGAGGCCAGCCCGGTCTGTAGAGCCTGAAGTTCCAGAACTGTCAGGGCCACGCAGGAATCCTGTCTCAGTTTAAAAAGAGAAAAAGATTGTGTGCGTGTGTGTGTGTGTGTGTGTGTGTGTGTGTGTGTGCGCGCGCGCGTGTGTGCGTGTGCGTGCGTGTGTGTGTGTGTGTGTGTGTGTGTGTGTGTGTTTGCAGGCATGTTTACCTACTATGTGTGCTATATGCAGGTATGCCTATATGTTCAGGTGTGTCCACGTGTGTGTGTAAGCAGGTGTGCTTGCTTGTGTGTAGAGCTTCCTGTGTATGTGTGCTATATGCAGGTATGCCTATATGTTCAGGTGTGTCCATGTGTGTGTGTGTAAGCAGGTGTGCTTGCTTGTGTGTAGAGCTTCCTGTGTATGAACAGGTATGTCTGCATGCATGCAGGTGTGCCTGTATCGGGGGCTCAGGTGTGCCTGGGTGTACAGATGTGTCTGCAGATGTCAGCAGCTGTGCTTGTGCATGTAAGGGCCTGTATGTGACAGAGGTGATGTGCAAGACTCTAAGCCCTGTCCCCTCCAGAAGCTCTGCTGTGCCGCTGGCAAAAGACCACCACAGAGTGGACTTGCTGACCTTTCAGTTCCCTAGAAGAAGGGGGGATAAGGAGGCTGTGCCACCTCACCTGAGGGTCCAGCCACTCTTCACAAGCAGGTTTGGTTTTTTTGTGTGTGGCTTTTTGAGACAGGGTTTCTCTGTGTAGCCCTGGCTGTCCTGGAACTCACTCTGTAGATCGGGCTGGCCTTGAACTCAGAAATCTGCCTGCCTCTGCCTCCCAAATACTGGGATTAAAGGCATGTGCCACCACGCCCAGCTACAAGCAGTTGTTTATAACTCTGCCCTAAGTCCACCTGTGTCAGGGACCGGGTAGATGTACACAGACCGGGAAAGGAAAGAGAGGGGGCTCCATGTATGCAGCCACATGCAAGCCATCCCTACTGTGTGCATACCTTCCAGTAGGACTGCTCCTTCTCTTAACCCCTCACTCTTTTTTTGTTTTTGTTTTTCGAGACAGGGTTTCTCTATGTAGCCCTGGCTGTCCTGGAACTCACTTTGTAGACCAGGCTGGCCTCGAATTCAGAAATCCGTCTGCCTCTGCCTCCCGAGTGCTGGGATCAAAAACCCCTCACTCTTGCTCCATAAAGTGTGGGACCTCGAAAGGTACCGTGGTGCCCGGTTGAACTAAGGCTAGAAGCCGCGGAGACCCTGAAGGGACGGTAGGAGGTTTACCTGCTCCTGGGCACCAGACCCATCACTAGCAGCAGCTCCCATAGATTCGTGGCCATCAGTCATGTAAGGGCAATCATGTAGATGAAGAAAAGAGACATGATCGCAGGCCACACAGGCTCAGGACAGATCTCCATTTTTAACAAAGTTCCTAAAGGCCTGGAGGACATGGCCAATAAGCTTTCCTTCCCAGACACTCTTCCCTGCAAAAGGCCCACCCTGAGAAGTGGGGTGTGTTGGGTTTTTTTTTAAGATTTACTTATTTTATGTATGTGAGTACATTGTAGCTGTACAGATGGTTGTGAGCCTTCATGTGATTGTTGGGAATTGAATTTTAGGACCTCTGCTTGCTCCAGTTGGCCACGCTCTCTCCAGTCAACTCCGCTTGCTCAGTCCCTGCTCGCTCCTGCCCAAAGATTTATTTATCATTATACATAAGTATACTGTCTTCAGACACACCAGAAGAGGGCGTCAGATCTCATTATGGATGGTTGTGAGCCACCATGTGGTTGCTGGGATTTGAACTCAGCACCTACAGAAGAGCAGTCAGTGCTCTTACCCTCTGAGCCGCTCTTACCCTCTGAGCCGTCTCACCAGCCCCCAGGGTGTGGTTTTACATATCCACTTTCCGCCATGACAATAAATGCCTCAGCAGTCCTCCTGCCTCAGCGTCCCAAGTGCTGGCTTGATTGTAGGTGTGACCCATTCCCTCCAGAAGATAGTAAGAAACCAGGGTACTCGTTTGGTTGGGAACAAAGGTGAGGGCCCTGAGAAAATGGCTCAGAGCTCTTGCTTTGGACACAGGTGAAGCTGGGGTCCAATCCCCGGTGCACAAGAACAAAGGCAGGCACAGCTGCACATGCCTGGAACCCAAACTGGGGGTGACAGAGACAGGAAGATCCTGAGAGCTTGCTGGCCAACCAGCCTAGCAGAAAAGGCAAGTGTCCAGTTCAGTGGGACCCCATCTCAAAACAGCAAGGAAGTGCAGGGTCACAGAGGAGGACACTCAGCAGCCAGCTCTGATACTCCACATGCATATGCACACATACAGAGGTTGAAGCTGGACAGGGTCTCCATGGAGGACCTGCGTGGATCCAGGTCGAAGGTGAACCAGGCCACAGGCAGCCTCCCTGTGCACATTATTTAGATCTCATTTTTATTTTAAAATTTTAAAATTTGAGTGTCAAACTTACTAAATGCCTTATAGCATCCTAAAACTCGACATACTCATGTCTAGGCAAAATAAAAAGGATCTACTTATCGACTTATGGCTTAATACTAAACAGCTACCCTTATGGGGTAGAGGAAAGCTTGTGTTTTCTCCACAGAATGCTGCAAAGTATGACAACTTGCAAAAAGGTGTGTATGCCAAGCTGACCTGTGAGTTAGCTGAGTCACAGTGGGTGCAATAAAACTGATTTAAAATTATATTTTTAACACTCCCTTGCTTGCCTGCCTTGGTCCAAAATTGGACAAGCTAAGCTGCCTTGTTTCAAGCTTTTAACTTTTAAAATAAGAACATTAGAAACTGTGAAATCTGACTTATAAAGATCAGTCTTAGGAGGAGTTATAATAATTCCCCCTCCTTCCTCCATTGTGACCAATTACTCTAAATTCAATCTTAGACTGGTCTAGTAATAATTCCAATATTTATAAAGATAGCTAAAAATCTTTATTAACTAAGCAGAGTTAAATCTAGCTCAGCCTCCTCTTGTAAGGAGCTCACAGCGGTTCTGTAATTCTCAAGCCGCCCCTTCCCCCACANACCTGGGGGCTATTGTCTGAACCTGAGAGTTGCTGATTTGCAACTGAATAAAGTACCTGGCCTTTCCCCAAAAAAGTTTGTTTTCCTGTTACTGTTCAACTGTTTGGCTTTTGTTTTCAAGCAGGTCAACTACACCCGGACTGAACCGTGTGTAGCCAGTGCTATTCAGACTCATCTTCCTGCGTGGAGTGGTGACAAAAACCCTTCGGCATCTAAACATATATATTGTGGTTTGGTCTGATTTTTCTTTATAAACAAATTTGGACGCCAAGGTTAACGCCCTTAATAAGTGGTGCTGGCATTAGGGCAAGATGTTAAAAATATCATGGTTAGGCTAGCTACTAAGTGTCATGCTTCCTTCCATTCTGCTTGTGTCTCACCATTACCTTATAATACAACCTTTGATTGGAATAATACTAAAGCTCAGTTAAAGGCATAAAATTTCAGATATTAGCAAGAGTCATTTGGACAATTAAAACATTGATGATTTGGCTACATTCTAAAACTTCGGCTAAAACTAAAATTGTAGGGAGAAATTGCCACCGCTACTCTAGTAGTGACTCACATCAGGCCTAAAAACCTAGAGGAGTTCTGAGAAAAAGAGTCTCAAAAGACACTCAGCCTCCTAATTTCCAATCACATATTACACGAATCCTATCCGCATGTTAATAATGCCTCTGGCAGAGCCAAGCCCAGGACATAGCTTAGAGTAAAATACCTGTGGAAGTTATGTTCATATTCTAGTATTTACCAAGGCCTAGAAAATAGGGGAATTGTGGTATTGCTTTGGCAGAAACACCCAAATCAGGTTTTTCTGCTGGGCCCTAGCCTTGCACCGGGCTTCCTCCTAGCTGTCTGGTTCCACCCCTAGACTATAGATCAGTTCGGGAAAATCTGCATCAGGTGTGGTCGCCAGCCACCACGGTTCCTGGGCAGGACGATAGAGCATAAATATATTTTGTGCCAGTCCAGCAAAATTTTTTTTAAATATTAAGGGCACCAGCTGTGAGTTTCTGACAAAACACACTTTAATCCGGTCTGGGTTCATCCTGAGAGGCGGGCTGGCTGAAATGGANTGTGCGAGAGGAAAAATGGAAGCCTAGACAAATTTTTCTGATCAAAGCTCCAAATTTTAATAACCGAACTCCGTTTAAATAACATGGAAAGATTCCCAGCCCCCTCCTCAGTCTTTGAAGTTGCTGGCAGCGGTCCGATCTTAGGCGGGTCCAAGGATCGAGGCAGGGACGAATGTCTGTTGGCGTAGGTGGTCCAAGGATGCTGCATTCTGCATTCTGGGAGATCGGGGGGGGGGGGGTCCTCTTGGTAGGCGGTGGAGGCGCAGCAACTCTCTAGTGGGTTTCAGCGCCTGTAGGGGGCTGGCGCTTTGAAGGAGAGTGGTTAGTGTAACAGCAAGGTAGGCCTGGCAGCAACAAGGAGGTGGGAGACCCCAACAGGCAGAACCCCTTATCGGTGCAGGAATGTAGCTGGGGCTAGAGGCTAGAGGTAGTACTAGATGGGGACAGGGGTGGGGTTGAGGGCCCAACCCTCCCGCTTCTATTCCTTCTGCTCAAAATGCTTGACAACTTCCTCTGGTACTTGGAGATCTATCAGAGGCCCCGAGGTAGCCCCATCTATGCAGGTGGCAGCCCCATGCCATTCTCTGGCATGGGCACAGTGTCTCTGAGTTGATCTCCCTTGGGTGGCTTCAGTGACTCAGCATGCCTCGCTTGCACAGTGAATGCAACAAGCAGCCTAGACGTGTCTGTAGATTCCAGGGTGTGATTAAGCCAGTACCCGGTGATGCTCTAGTGCCCAGCTATCTGGGCTGCTCCCTGGCTCTCTGCCGCCCTCTGTTGGAAATCCTGAAAAGACACGCTGTTGTTGCTGGTGGGAAAATCACAGTTCACCTTGAGCCTAGTTCTGACCCTTCAGAGTCTCTGGTTCCGTTTTTTAAAGAATTACTTACCCAGGGTGGGGGACAGTACTGCCACCTGGAGCTTATGGGTGATCTAACTTTTTACTGGAATTTTTTTTTTGGAGGGCGTGAGGGCTGGATCTCAAGTATCCCAGGCTGGCCAGGAACTCCCTGGGGATCACTTTTAGATCCTTGTCATTTTCATCTACTCCTGTTTTCTGGGATTATAGACCTGTGCCACCACAAGTCTTGGTTTGTTTGTTTATTTTTATTACATCACACACACACACACATATATATATATATATATATATATATATATATATATATCATGCACATAACACGTGTATATACTCTATCTATATGCATATATGTTTGTTTGGGTTTTTTTTGAGACAGGGTTTCTCTGTGTAGCCCTGGCTATCCTGGAACTCACTCTGTAGACCAGGCTATCATTGAACTCAGAGATCCACCTGCTTTTTCCTCCTGAGTGCTAGGTTTAGAGGTGGCACAACCATACCTAGTCTTATTTTAGTTTTTAAAGTGTTCTCTGTGTGGGTGTTTTGCGAGTGGGTGCGTGTGTGTGTGCGTGCGTGTGCGTGTGTGCATGTGCATGTGTGTGTGTGTGTATATTCCACATGCATGCCTGATGCCTGAGGAGGCCAGAAAAGGATATCAGATCCCCTAGGACTGGAGTGACAAAGTTGTGAAGGTCTATGGGGATGGTGGGACAATTAATGGCCAGTGTTCTTAATTGCTGAGTGGTCTCTCCAGCCCCAGGAGGATACATTGTCTTTTAAAATCATTTTACTGAGTGTACCCAGAGCAGCAGCTGGAGACAACCACACAACTACCTGCTTGTTTTTAAAAAGATGTGTGTGTGTGTTTGTGTCTATGTATGTATCCTGTTTGTGTATGTGTTATTGTCTCTGTGTCTGTGTGTATGTATGTGTGTTTGTGCGTGTGTATGCGTGTGTATGTGTGTGCTTGTGTATTGCTGTATGTATGTGTTTGTGTGTATATGTGTGTGCGTGTGTGCATGTGTGTGTGCATGTGTGTGCTTGTGTGTTGCTGTGTTTGTGTGTATGTGTGTTTATGTGTGTGAATGTGTATGTGAGTGTGTGTATAGTGTGTCTGTGGGTGGTGTGTGTGAATGTGTATGTGATTGTGTGTGAGTGTGTGTGATTGTGTCTATCTGTGTATGTACTCTTCTTGGGCCACAGTGCCTGGATAAATAGCAGAAGACAACCTTGGGGTTGGGTCTTGATTTCTACCTCGTTTTCCACAGGGTCTCTAGTTCACTGCGGCGGACCTCGGGTCGGCTGAGCCAAAGGTCTCTGGGGATTCTCAAGTCTCACCAAAGGAGGACACCGTGTGGATGCAGATGCCCTGTGCCTGAATTTATGTGGGCTCCTGGGAGGATTCAAACTCAGGTCCTCCCGCTCATGATTCACCCTCTAGGGCCCTTGGTTCTGACCTTCCAGGCCCTCCATCTGTGACTGATCAGAGGTGACCCACAGGGACATAGCGGTGCCTCACACAGGGCAGGGGAACCTCAGGCCACAGTCTCCATTCTCTGGCTCGGGACCTCCTTCAAGCACATCGCCCTCTTGACCCTGCCTCAGCCCCTGAGTGCTGCGTAACAGGCATGCGTTTCTCAGTAAATAATCAGTTTGGTATAAAAGAGATTAAGTAATTAGAAGACTGAGGATGGTTTGTGTTTCTTCACAGGGCTGCCATGTCTAGGGCTCCCCCATTCCCCATCTGGTAGCTCCTAGGCCTTCCTGTGGCATTCCACGGGCTGTAGCTGTGGATATGGTCCGGAACCTTCGGTATGCCTGAATATCCTATTCTGTCTCCTGTTTTTAAAAAAAATTTTTTTAATTGGGTCATCGAGATGGTTCTGTAAGTAGAAGTGCCGCCAGAGTTGGGTCCTCAGATCCCACATGGTGGAAGCTTTGCTGTCTGGCCTTTGCTCTACATGTGCACGCACACAAATAAACAAACAAAAAAAATGTAACATAAATATTTAAAGGGCAAACTTGGAAGACTGAGAGACAGAGGAAAAAAAGCAAGCCATGGCTCTACACACTCTCTAAAAGATTGCAATATCATGAAGTATTTTCTCTTACCAGAGCGGAAATCAAAATCAAGAGGATATCTCAAAACACCACAAGTATTTGGAAAGTAAATAGCCCAGAGGTCAAAAAGGAAGTAAAAAAAAAAAATTATATAAAACTAAATAAGAAAGAAAATAGGAAGGGGGGGCACGGGGTGAGATGGCTCAGTGGGGGAGAGGGCTTGCTGGAGGGGGGTGAGACTGCTTGGTGGGGTGGGAGGTGTGATACTGCTGAGGGGGAGGGGGTATTGAGATGGTGTGCTGGAGGGCGTGGTGGAGGGGTTGGAGGAGGGTTTGAGGTGAAAAGTGTGAGGGGGAGTTGAGGAGGGTCGATAGGCTGGGAGACCGTTTGTGGGGGTGAGGGGGGCTGAGACGGCTCAATGGGGGGCTCTTACAGTGGGGGAAGGGGGTGAGACTTGAGATGCTTGGTGGGTAAAGGCACAGCCAAACCTGAACCTGAGATTTGATGCCTGGGACCCACATGATGAAGTGGCCTGGCCACAGGACATCATCTCTGACCGCAGCCAATACAGAATGAATAAATACGTGAAACACAAAACAGAACCAGGCCGGGCGTGGTGGTGCACGCCTTCAATCCCAGCACTCGGGAGGTAGAGGCAGGTGGATTTCTGAGTTCGAGGCCAGCCTGGTCTACAAAGTGAGTTCCAGGACAGCTAGGGCTACACAGAGAAACCCTGTCTCGAAAAAACAAAAAACAAACAAACAAACAAACAAACAAAACAGAACCAAAGCCAGGCATTGAAGTTCATGCTTATGATCCCCACACTTGGCAGGTTCAAGGCCAGCCTCAGCTGAGTATGGATCATCAAAGTCCTAAATCCAAGTGTACCTCACAGAGCTGAAAGGTGGGCTGGCCCTCCTTCCAACTCTGTGCTGTCGGGCTCAGGGAGTGTTGTTAGGGTTCTGTGGATTTCAACAGTGACATGCCCACCCCCACCCCCTCATATAGGAAGTTGGGGAATACTCTAGATCAAAACAGGAAGGCTGGAGCTGGAGAGACGGCTCAGCGGTTAAGAGCACCGACTGCTCTTCCAGAGGTACTGAGTTCAATTCCCAGCAACTGCATGGTGGCTCACAACCATCAGTAATGGGATCCGATGTCATCTTCTGGTGTGTCTTTAGATAAAGGCAGTGTATTTACATACATAACAATAGAAACCAAAAAAATAAACAAACAAACAAAAAACCCAGGAAGTCCACTTCCAATCTTGGGGGAAAAAGTGTTTATTTGTTTGTTTATTTAGCTCAAGTGATGTGTTTATAAAATGATAGAGAAAAGGAGGGGACATGTTCTATGGGGTGTGGTGAGGTATGGGGGGAGGGTGTGCCTCAGTGGGCCCTTGCTGAGGTATCCTTTACCCCTGAGGGACCAGGCAGAGAGAAGGAGAGAGTAGAGAAGTAGAGAGGACACAGGACGAGTGGAGAGAGGGGGAAGGGAAGGGGAAGGAGTGGGAAAGGGGGGAGGGGCGAGGGGACAGAGTGAGAACAAGAGGGAAGAGCAAGAGGGGAGCAGGAGAGGGAGGAGGGGCAGCAGCCCCTTTTATAGAGGGTCAGGCCTACCTGGCTGTTGCCAGGGAACTGTGGGGTGGAGTCCAGACAGAGTGCCAACCACAAGCACACAGTGGAAGTGTTTCTAAAATTCATTCCTTCAGAGAATTGTAAACCATGTCTGCCTCCTACCAAGGTCCCAGTGACAAACTAAGGCACATTTTGCCAAAGTTCACCTGGGGAACAGAAATGCTAGGCTTCCTTCCAGAGCAGGGGGACGGCTTACTGATGACAACTCGGCTTGGTGTAGATGGAGCCCCACCCCCTAGCCCTTTCCAGCCATGTCCTTCTCTGAGGCCACGTAGGACAGAATTGCACACAACTGGCCAGGAGGGGCTGCTGGCCACTCAGGGGAGGTTCCCATCACCTTTCTTCTGCAAGGGAACGCCAAGGGCCAACTACCCCAACTGTGGTGATGTGTTACATCTGCCCTGCCTGGCTACGGTAGTCTGGCTTGTTAGACGCTCCAATAGAAAGCACAAAGTCTGGAAAGGGTGATGTCCTGCCTGGAGAATCCTGAGGACCAAATGCAGGTTGTAAGTGGAGGCAGCAAGTGCCACCAGGCCCTGGTCTCCAATCTTTACACACCACTTACGTGATATTCTCTTTAGGGCCACTTCAGACCCTCACCGGACCATTTGCCTGTTGGTGTTCTGTGATTCCCTCCAACAACCATGATGTTAACCTAAGTGCTCTACCACAGAGTCACTCCCTCAGCCCTTCTGAGATCTGAGGTAAGGTGTAGTCACAGGTCGGCAACCTGGACTGCTGGCCTTCGACTCCGCAGCATCTCAGCCTCTGGCACTATGGTCCATCTGACCTCAGGTCTCTTTGGATCCCGGCTCCAGTTTGTTGACAGCGTGAATGACTGTGACCCGAAAACTCAGTGAGAGAGGAAGGCTGCGAGGTCGATGTCTTCCCTCTGCCATTTAGTTTGACAGATGGACACGGAGTCAAGACCCACTTTGTGTCCAGCTTCTTCAGTTCCATTCTCTTGGTGTGATATTTCCAAGGCTAATCTGGATTACATCTGGTACTGATCTCCCGCTCCCAGTCTCTTTAATGATCGACTTATTAACAGTTTTTGTTGTTGTTGTTCTTTGTTTTCGAGACAGGGTTTCTCTGTGTAGCCCTGGCTGTCCTGGAACTCACT
>NC_034608.1:15023375-15024477 GCF_900095145.1 Mus pahari | reverse complement strand
AATCCGCCTGCCTCTGCCTCCCGAGTGCTGGGATTAAAGGCGTGCGCCACCACTGCCCGGTAGTCATTTCAAAATTTTAAGTTAGATTTATTCATTTCATTTTATGTGTTTGGCCAGCAAGTACACATTCACCCCATTCATGCCCGTTGTCTGAGGAGGTCTGAAGGTGGCGTCAGTCTCTGGAACGGGAGTTACTGGCAGTTTTGACCCACCACCTGGGTGCTGGGCACCAAATCCAGGTCCTCTGGAAGAGCAACAGTGCTCTTAACTGCCAAGTCATCTTTCCAGACAGTTAAAATCAATGGCTTATTTATGTTTACGAACGTTAGTATTTTGTCTGCATGTGTGAGGAGTAGCAGAGATGTCCAGTGTAGGTGCTGGGGACTGAACTCTGACCCCGAGCTGTTTGCCAGCCTCCCTTCTGTTTTGAGAAAGGGTCTAACTTTGTAGCCCAGGCTAGCTTAGAACTCACTATGCAGATCAGGTTAGCCCCTAATTCACAATCCTGCCGAAACACCCCAAGTTGGATATCTAAACATGTGCTGCTACGCGCATCCCTGGTTTGTCATTTCTGTTTGTTGACAAATGGCACTCCTTGGCACATATATGCACCCATTTTGTTCACCTGTGTGTCGGCTACTGGACAGTGAGGTGGTCTCAGCTCTGACGGCAATGGCCTGGGTGCTACGCAAAGCTGTGCTTAGCAGTCAGTGGTTGAAGAGTTCCAGGCCGGCCAAGACCCATACAGAGCTGACTCAAAAGGGGGAGGGATTCGTGTCCATAATCTCAGCCCTTGGAAGCCTGAGGCAGGAGAGTAAGCCACACAGCATAGACCACATTCTAGCCCGGTGTGGTGGTGGCGGTGGTGGTGCATGTCCTTAATACCCACTTGGGAGGCAGACGCAGGTGGATCTCTGAGTGTTCGAGGTCAGCCTGGTTAACAGAGTTCCAGAACAGACGGGGCTACATAGAGAGACACTGTCTGGAAAAAACAAAACCGGGCGTGGTGGTGCACGCCTTTGATCCCAGCACTCAGGAGGCAGAGGCAGGCAGATTTCTGAGTTCGAGGCCAGCCTGGTCTACAGAGTGAGTTCCAGGACAG
>NC_034608.1:15005647-15023364 GCF_900095145.1 Mus pahari | reverse complement strand
AAAAAAAAAAAAAAAAAAAAGGAAAAAAAAATCATCAGTATTTTCTGGAGCTGGGGTCTTGGCTCAGGAGAGAGAGGACTTACTTGCCTACACAAACCCCACACAAGGTATGTTGGCCTACACCAGTCACTGTAAGAGGATCTAGGTCAAGTACATCCTCAACGATATAGTGAGTTCAAACCCAGCCTAGGCTACCTGAGACCCCCCCCCTCCAAAAAGCTTGGCCTGGGAGACAGGGGTCTGACTGTAAATATAAATATATAAGACACAGAAGCCAGGCATGCCTTCAGTCCCAGCACTCAATAGGTGGAGGCAGCTGGGTCTCTGAGTTCAAGGCCAGCCTGCTCTGCATAGTAAGACCTCCAAAAAGAGCAGTGGGACTCTACATTGCGTTTGTTATTCCATTTTATTTAGCATGGGTGTGTAGGTCAGAAGACGTTTAGGACTCCGTGTTCTCCACCATGTGGGTCCTGGGACCAGGCTCGGTCCGCTAGGCTTGGTGGCAGGCACCTTTCCCCTGCCTGATCCCACACACTTTGTGAGGTGGGGTCTTGAGATGCAGTTCAGTCTAGCCTAACACTTCTGTCATGTTGCCTCAGCCCCCGACTGCTGGGATCACAGCCCTGCTGTCGCCAAGCTGATTTTAATGACGGAGATAGCAAGTCAGAGAATGACAGAGCATGGCCACGCCGAGATTAAATACATGTGGAATTGTGTAAGTGCCCACAGACGCAGTCAGTTCCCTTCTCCTGCTCGTCAATGACACCGCGGTGTCACTTTCAGAAGGTCGAGGAAGGAGGAGGGACATCCTCTGGGCAAAGAGAAGTTAAGCACAGGAAGGACAGGAAGCACAGCACAGACACTGACACCTTCCCCTCTGCCGGCACACAGCCCAGAGGCTCAGAGTCTAGAGCCTAGGGCCGCCATGTTGTTACCAATGTCCAGATGTTGCGTGAGGTTTCAACCCCGGCCCCTGTGCTGACCCCTGGCTGCCTCCTCTTTCTGACTTCTTAAGGAAAAAATAAAATAAAACATAACCCGGGCCAGGAAGCATCCATCATGAGCTGTCCAGCTGAGGCCGGAGGGGCAGAGGTCGGCAGGGAGGTGACCTCAAGGACTCTGTGGGGATTCGGATCCGGCTAGGCTCCGGCTTGAGAGGCTGGAAATTTTCCCATCCTGAGATTTTCCTGCATCAATCCAGGAGGGCGCCCTGGATGCTGCCAGCCCAACCCCCCAGCTCCTTCCTCTCTGGGCAACGTTTCCCCCCACTCGCTAAGCACGGGTGGGGAGGGCCGTGCCAAGCAGACCTAGAACATCAGACACCGGGATGGATAAAATAGTGTTATCTGGCTCAGGACGGACAAGTGCCAGCCTCAGAACCACAGCTCAAGGACTCGGCATCAACGGGCAACTGAGGAGTATCTGGTCATTTGTGGCTTCCCTAGGAGTTGGACCCCAGCCCTTGTGGCCTTGGGTGTGTGCAAAAGAGCTTGGCCCTGGGCCCTGTTTTCCCGCCCCTGCACTTGGGACTCAGCCCTTCCTAGTGTTAAATAGAAACCTCTTTATTCTAAGTATCTACCATTCCTTAATACGTTGGATTGGGGCCAGACCTTGAGGTGAGGGGAAAGGAGGTGGGGCTGGGATATTTCTGTAGAGCCTTCCAGAAGGCTCCCCGCCATGCTGGGATACAGGGGAGGAGGGTGCGGGGAATGACCCTGGCAGCCTTGGGGAACTCTTCGCTCGTTCTGGCCTCAGTTTCCCTTCTGGAGGGGATGCTCCGGGCTGGGTGGGGTATCTAAGGAACCTCCTATCCCGGAAGTTGGTGTCTCAGGCAGGGAGCCACATGGAAGGGAGGAGGGTGTATCAGCAGCAACACAGGCACCGGGCACTTCAGCGATCAGCTCGGGCTCTAACTGGTGATGGAGGACGAGGCCGCAGGGGCAGACAAGCCAGATTGGGCCTGGCCAGCCGGGACACTGGGAGGCGTCCCAAGAGGAGAGGGAGGCCAAGACAGAAAGATGTGCGGGGCACCGGGATGTCGGCAAAGAAGGCACGGTCCCGAGAGGGTGATAGGGCACCACCTTCAGATAGTTCCAGGTCCCGGGCCACGGCCAGGATCTCCTGTCGGGCAGCTGTGTTTCGAAGACCTCTGATGTCAAGGAGGGCTGCCACATGCTTCCGCCTGTTGGGAGGGGACAGAAAGACAAAGGTCCATGGGGATCCTGGGACCCAGACTGGTCCCCAGCCCATCAGTGTACTCTGCTTGAACTCTGGAACTCTTTGTCTCATTTCCTGGTGTCATCTTGTCCCAATCCCTTGCAGACATTTCCAAATTTTCCATGTCGAATCATCCAGAACTCTCATGTCAGTAATAAAAACTTTTGTTCAGTGTCTCTAATCCTCATTAACTTAACTTTCAATCTTCACCCTAGCTTACCTCAGCAGTCTCCTTTAATAGAACATTTACAGTAATGGAGGCAAAGGATCTCACATGTAGGAGGTTCTAGGCTCTAGCACCGAGCCATGCCCCCAGCCCCTCACTGGGGGATTCTAGGCAGGGTTCTACCTCTGAACCTTATCTCTAGCCCCCCTTTAAGTTTTATTTTCAGATAGTGTCTCACTAAATTATCCAGGCTTTCCTTGAGCTTCTGATTCTCTCAGTCTCCTGAGTAAGTATATTTAAACACTCCAGTTGCCAAGTCCTAAATTCGGTCCAGGTGTGCTCACACTTGGCGGATGCCACAGCCAACGCTTAGTTCCCTCATCCAAACCTCACTGTCTCTTCATTTAGATCATTCTTGATCATTCCTGAGCTTTCAGCCCCTAGGATACTCACTCCACTAACACAGTCTGCAAATGGGGGCACCTCTGAAAATGTCACAGTACAATCCACCGCCTAATCATCTTTGCACTCAAGAGCACCTCTGCTCCACACGCCCTTATCCTAAGCCCCAGCTACTAGAAGTTTCCCCTGCACTACCATCTCAACTCCACATCAAACTTCCACAGCTGGTGTGATGGATCACACCTGGGGTTCCAGCCCTGAAATAGGAGGATGGCCATACACTGGAAGACAACCTAGGCTGCCTCAAAACAAACAAGCCCCAAGCCAAGGCTGGCAAGATGTCTTCAGTTACTCGCTGCCAAGCCTGAAGACCCAAGTTCAATCCCCAAGACCTACATGGTGGGAGGAGAGAACTGACCTCTTGCAAAGTGTCCTCTGTCCCCTGCCCCATGTGTGCACTGTGTCATGCATGCTCTTCCCTCACCCAAATAATAAATAAGAATAAAGATGTCAGGCATGGTGGCACATGCTTTTAATTCCAGCACTCAGGAAGCAGAGGCAGGTGAACCTCTGCAAGTTCAAGACCAGCCTGGTCAGCCGGGCAGTGGTGGCACAAGCCTTTAATCCCAGCACTCGGGAGGCAGAGGCAGGCGGATCTCTGAGTTCGAGGCCAGCCTGGTCTACAGAATGAATTCCAGGAAAGCCTGAGCTACACAGAAAAACCCTGTCTTGAAAAACAAAAAAAGGGGCCGGAGAGATGGCTCAGAGGTTAACAGCACTGCCTGCTCTTCCAAAGGTCCTGAGTTCAGTTCCCAGCAACCACATGGTGTGGTCTGAAGACAACTACAGTGTACTCATATAAATAAAAATAATTCTTAAAAAAAAAAAAAAAAAAAAAAAAAAACAAAAAAAAATTTTTAAAAAAAAAAGGGCTGGTGAGATGGCTCAGTGGGTAAGAGCACCCGACTGCTCTTCCGAAGGTCCTGAGTTCAAATCCCAGCAACCACACAACCATCCGTAACAGGATCTGACGCCCTCTTCTGGAGTGTCTGAAGACAGCTACAGTGTACTTACATATAATAAATAAATAAATCTTTAAAAAAAAACCAAACAAACAGAAGAAGTAAAACCCAGCCTGGTCTACAGAGAAACCTTTTCTTGGAAAAATAAAATAAACATAGCCAGCTCTAAGAAGAGCTTAGCAAGGGCCCATTCACTGGACCATTTTGCTGTGCCTGAACTCTGAGGATGCTGGGAAGCCTTGAGATAGAGTGTCCCTCCAGGACAGAACCCTCTCCCTCCACTCCAAGCCTCCAGACCTGGAACTCAGCCCTCCCCCCACCCTGCTCCTGTGGTGTCTAGCTGCCCCTGCCCTCCACAGTGCCAGGAAGTCACTCCTCCCATGGCTACTTCATTAGACCACTGTCTGTCACTCACAGGTGACAATGTCCTGCCCTGGATTTGAAATCAGGTCTGCTGGTCTGCATTCAAATCCCAGACAGTGCCACTTGACAATTGTGTTTCTCTGTGTAGCCCTGGCTGTCCTGGAACTCACTCAGTAGACCAGGCTGGCCTCGAACTCAGAAATCTGCCTGCCTCTGCCTCCTGGAATTAAAGGTGTGTGTCACCACTGCCTGGCACTTTCACCATTTCTACCATCCCCCTGTGGTGCTGTAGATGGGACTCAGCATCTTGTGTATGCTAGGTGATTGATCTACCACTGAGCTATCCAGCCCCTCCTTGGGGGTTCCAGGAAGGGGCCGCCTATTAGCCACATCACCAGCTATCAGTAAGTTTTATCAAAGTCAGTCTTTCTTTCCTTCCCTCTGTCCCCCACCCCCACCCCTTTCTTTCTTTCTTGGCTCTCTTTGTAGCCCTGGCTGTCCTGGAACTCAGAAATCCACCTCACCCCTGCCTCCAGAGTGCTGGGATTAAAGGCATGCGCCACCACCCCCTCGCTGGACTGCAGCTTTTACTGTCAAACTGTCCTAGATAATGATGAAGGTTTAATTCCCACAATTAGGGTATTACCATCCGTGGGCAGCAGACAAGGAAGATCTGGTCAAAAGGAAGTGGCCCACCTAGATTTGGACGTGCCCGCTGCTGTCCCTTGAGTGTGCGCCCACATGCCCGTGTGTGTGTGTGTGTGTGTGTGTGTGTGTGTGTGTGTGTGTGTCCCGTGTCCCCGGCGGTTCCCTGCAGGGCCAGCCCTTCCTGCCGCCGGGCGGCCTGCGCCCCCCTTGCCCCAGCTTCCTGTGACCGCTTGTTTGTTTGCGAACCCTGGTGGCGGTGGCGGCGGCAGCAGAAGGAGGGAAATCTTATTAAGAATGCCCTGGTCCCAGCAGGAAACAGCCGTCAGACCCGCTCTCCGCCGCCACCCTGCCTTGGCGCAGACCAGGAAACGCTGGGACAGATGCCAAGGAGACCCGGGGTTGGCTGCACCTCACCTGATGTCTGGGTAGTCCCGCACCAGCACCCCGACCTCCACCTGGATGCTCGGAGTGTCCTCCAACTGCAGGATCTCTGCCAAGTGTGGCACCACTTGGTCAAGCCAATAAGCCTGGGACTCCTGTGGGAACAAGGGTTTCAGGGTCACCCAATGCAAGCCCCTTCTCCCCAGTACCCTTTCCATGCTGAGCCTTGCTCCTCCCTCGCCCTTTAGTCTTCCCCATGGGTAAGAGGGCTCAGAAGGCAGACCATCAAGGCATTAGTAACAACCTTTGCTTATACGATGGAGAATCAATCCCTTATATGATCTGAGTTTTTACAGATAATCCTAGATTGGGTAACAGGAATTAAAGTCTGCCAGTTGTCTGGGCAGTGGCAATAGGAAGGCAGAGGCAGGCAGATCTCTGTGAGTTCGAGGCCAACTTGGTCTACAGAGCCACAGGTCTTCCAAAACAAACAACAACAACAACAACAACAATCTAACCAACTCCATCCAGGACTGGTAGCAAATACCTATAATCCCAGCACGGGTGGGGTGGGGGCGGGGCGCGAGCTCAGCCATCTTCAGCCATAAGGAATTTGAGGCCAGTCTCAGGTGTGTGAGACAACTCCAAAAACCAAAACCAAACAAACTTAAAAACACCCACACTAGAGAGGCAGAGGTAGGGACATTTGGGGCTGGCTACATAGTCAGAGGCTATAGCTCAAGAAACAAGAGCTAGGCCAGGCAGTGGTGGCGCACACCTTTAATCCCAGCACTCGGGAGGCAGAGGCAGGCGGATTTCTGAGTTCGAGGCCAGCCTAGTCTACAGAGTGAGTTCCAGGACAGCCAGGGCTACACAGAGAAACCCTGACTCGAAAAACCAATAAAATAAAATAAAATAAAATAAAATAAAATAAAATTTCTATCTATAAAAATGAAAAACAATCAAACAAACAAAACAAAAACAAAAAAGAAAGAAAGAAAGAAAGAAAGAAAGAAAGAAAGAAAGAAAGAAAGAAAGAAAGAAAGAGACACTTGATGGGGGAGGGGCGTGTAAGACAGAGTTATTCCAGGTGGGGCTGAGGGCCAGCATGGGCAAGGCTCTCAGTTCTGTCTTCTGCTCTGCCACCAAAAAGGGGTAGAGTGTCATCATTCAGAAAGCATGGCTAAAACGTCCAGAGGGCCACCCTGTGCTCTTTCAAAGGGCTGCCTGTAAGTCCACAACAATTACCATGAAAATGTTTCAGTAAGTGAAACTATAAACTCCCAAGGACACACAGGCTATGAATCCCTAGAGCAGCTCGTGAGTTCGCGGGCCACCCTTCCTGCCCGTGACAACTGGACAAGAAAGATTTGGGACTGCAAATTCTTGGATTTGGTGATATTTGGATTCAGAAAATTGTTTGGGTTTTTTTGTTCGTTTGTTTTTTGAGACAGGGTTTCTCTGTGTAGCCCTGGCTGACCTGGAATTCACTCTGTAGACCAGGCTGGCCTCAAACTCAGAAATCCGCCTGCCTCTGCCTCCAGAGTGCTGGGATTAAAGGCGTGTACAACCACGCCCGGCCCATTTTGTTTGTTTTTGAGACAAGGTCTCACTGCATAGTTTTTTTTTTTTTTTTTTTGGTTTTTCAAGACAGGGTTTTTCTGTGTGTAGCATTGGCTGGCCTGGAACTCACTCTGAAGACCAGGCTGGCCTTGAACTCAGAAATTCCACTGCCTCTGCCTCCCAAGTGCTGGGATTAAAGGTGTGTACAACCACGCCCGGCCACTGCATAGCTTTGACTGGCCAGGACCTCAATGTGTAGACCAGGCTGACTCTAAATCATGATCCCCCTGCTTCATCCTTCTTAGTGCTCTGATTACAGGATTACCATATCTAGAATATTTTTTTTTCTTTAAAAATACTTTAGGTCTGGAGAGATGGCTCAGACATTAAGAACACTGACTGCTATTCCAAAGGTCCTGAGTTCAATTCCCAGCAACCACATGGTGGCTCACAACCATCTGTAATGAGATCTGATGCCCTCTTCTAGTGTGTCTGAAGACAGCTATAGTGCACTCATATACATTAAATAAATACATAATTCTTTAAAAAGAAATACTTTAGCTGGGCAAAGTGGTTGCACACCTTCAATCCCAGCACTCAGAAGAGGAAGAAGGCAGAAGAAGGCAGATCTCTGTGAGTTTGAGGCAAATTTGATCTACATAGCAAATTCCAGGACAGTCAGGCGTGCATAAACAAGACTTGTTTTAAATGTATGGGTGTTCTCTCTGCGCCGTGTGAGTGAATGCCTGGAGCCCAAGAAGCCAGAATACAGTGTTGGATGAATTAAGGAGCCGCCATGTGGGGGCTGCTAATCGAATCCGAGTTCTTTGCAAGAAGTAACCAGGGCTCTCTAACACCCTGCCCTCGCCCTTTTTCGGTCTTCTTGGACTTGAAATTCGCAATCCTGCCTCTGCATCCCTAGTACTGGGTGACGGCAGGTGTGCATCATCACGAACCGAACTTCCCTGTTCTGCTTTGGAAGCCAAGCTGACCCCCCACCCCACCCCACTCCGGACAGCCCCACCCCCAGCTCTCACCTGTCTCTCCCCCCACCCGCCCCGGGTTTGCCCAGCCCAGCCCAGCCTGGCACTCACCAGCCGCCGAAACAACCGCTGCAGCTGCGCCGCGTCTTCGCGGAGCCTCCCCGCCACACGGCTGCGGGTCCTCGCAGAGCGACAGCGCAGGCGACCGCGGAGCAGTGGCCGCACGTACTCCACCAGCGCCCGTCGGTGCAGCTCAGCCACCAAAACCTGGGGACGGTGGGAGACCGGGACACGCTCTAGATCGCTCCCACCCAGTAGGCTTTCGGGGGACCCTTGTTTCAAGCTCTGCCCACACAGGCGGGACACTCCTGACACACGTGGGAACCCTCCGCTCCTCACGGAGTGCCCGGCTCCTTTAAAGTCAGACTCTCTTACGGATCCCCTCATCCTAACAGATCCTTAGTCGGATCCTACACACAACACCACTTTCCCTAAGGTGTGCCACACCCCAGGCTTTCCCAAAGTCTTCCTAGCAGAGGCTCCAACCTGTCCCTGCACCCCGTTTTCCAGGGCTACGCCTCCCTCTGCAGGCCCCAGATGAGGAGCCACCTATGTGTTTCTAGAAAACACTCCTCACTTGGTAGGGTCTCCCCCAGGACAAGAGCTCTCTGGGCATCTCTGGCCCCTCCCATCCGCTCACCTGGTACGGTTCATCCTGCATCCTGCGCAGGGCCAGGGCCTGGGCGCCGAGCGTGCCCACGATGCCATCCAGAGCTTCGGAACTGCTCAGCCACTTCCTGCGCATCAGCTTGTTGAAGTGAGGCTGGTAGGACAGTGCGGAAGGGAGGGTTTCAGCCTCCTTCCACCACTCCCACACTTCTCTTAGGAAAATCTCCCCCGACCTATCCCTTTTGATGCTGGCAATACAGGCTGGCCTTGAATTCTTGATCCCCTTGCTTCCATCTCCCAAATCCTGGGATTACAGGTGTGTGTCACTTCAAACTCTTCCCAAAGGAAAACAAACCCCAACCCCCCCCCCCCCGTGGTGGTGGTGGTTGAGGATCTAGCTCCCCAATGCTGGGATTTACAGGGCACATTCTCCTTTAATCCCAGCACTTGGGAGGCAGAGGCAGTCGAATTTCTGAGTTCGAGGCCAGCCTGGTCTACAAAGTGAGTTCCGGGACAGCCAGGGCTACACAGAGAAACCCTGTCTCAAAAAAAAAAAAAAAAAAAAAAAAAAAAAGAATTCCTGGAGGGGGAAATCCAGTTAGATCAATGTGTCCTGAGAGACCATTAGCATCATGTCCCAGGGCTTAGTGCAAAATGAAAACTAGAGACCCATTGCTGAGTGGTTGCACACCCCTTTAATCCTGGCACTCACACAGGCATGGTGACTTTAATCCCAGTACTCAGGATGCAGAAGCAGGCATGATCTCTGTGAGTTCAAGGCCAGCCTGGTATACTTAAGGAGTCTCAGACATAGTGAAACCCTATCTAAAGACAACAAAAACTGGAAACCATCCTTCAAAAACTACTAGGACTTTCAGAACTTTGTCCATTGTTTTCATCATCATCATCATCATCATTATTTTGGTTTTCTCTGTGTAGCCCTGATTGTCCCAAAGTCTGTCTGTAGACCAGGTTGGCCTCAAACTCAGAGATTCAAGTGCTGAGATTAAAGGTGTGTACTAACACACCCTGCTTGATTATTATCATTATAAGTTCAATCTCTCCATCACTGAGTCAAAGTGGCAACTTCTAGTTTGTTTGGAAAGTCAGTTATGTCAAGTGATGGTTCGCTGGGATACACAGGTGAAAGGATGTCTTGCTAAAGCAGACAGGCGAAAGAATGTTTTCCTGAAGCAGACAAAGATAAAGGGATGTTTTTCTATAGTGTTCACGCAAAGGGACCTGCGATGAAGTTGTATAGCTATGACCCCACAGGCAGTGGGAGATGGGCACTGAGCCTTGGTTTGCTTGGCTCTGCCTTGTTATCCTTCGCCAGTGACACACATGGATTGATTTGCCTTACATAACGTTGTTGAGCTCAATTTGTGGTAATGTGGCCATTGAGAGAAACTTCTCATGAAGTTCCTGAGGCAGTTTGCCACTCCCACAACCTCACCCTGGATCAGTTGGTGAGCCTGGCAGTTTCTTCAGGATTGCACTGCATCCGACTGCTGGTTCATGCATGGTGTCTGCCTGCCTAGAGGACTGGACTGTAGCGGCTGATTTGTATTTGGTGTTTGCTAGGGGACTGAACTGCTGACAAAGAAGTACATCCCCAAAGAACTTTTGCTGAACAGGCCCATTTCTCCCACACCCTAATAACGTTTCTATTCCACTACCTCTGCTGGGTGGTGGGCTAGCGGAGAGGTTGATAAAATGTGTGCCTACACTGAGTGATATCCTAGTCCTCAATTTTCAGAGTGTCAAGTACCCCAGGCTAACTCTCAATCACACAACGTGACAAGGAAGAATTAGGCCTCGCCTTGCCTTGAATACACGTGTTCTGGGGAGTTGTGTGACCCCAAAGTCCAGACTGTTGCATAATAGAGATTGGAAGGATGAGGCTGGCCCAGGGGGTAGGACTGGAACAAACAAGGCCTCCTGGATGTGAGGGGGGTCGGCTTCCCCTTGACAACACAAGGGACCCATAAGTAGGGGAGGGAGAGGCCAGATCCCCACCCTACCTGGCATATACCAGTATTTGTGCTTGCGCAGGCACAGTCACTTGTATGTGTGCACAGCTCGGCAAACGTACAGGCTAAGTGGTCACGTCTGCCCTGTCTGACTCCGTGTGTCTCCCTTCCTGCTGTGCCTCCTCGGTGACCAAGTGCCAGGTTTATCTCCTAACCTCGCTCCTTCCCTTCCTTTCTTGCCTATCAGCGTTCTCAGACCTTCCGTGCCTCTAATTTCGTATCTCAGAACATGCACTGAGTGAAGGCGAAGACAAAGGACCTCTTTAAAAACAAAGACTCCTGTCTGGAAGCCTGATACTGGGAGGGGGGAGGCCAGCCTGGACTACATGTTGAGTTACAGGCTAGCCAGGGCTACATAGAAAGACCCTGTCCCAACTACCCACACACATCAAAAAAGGAGTCAAGCTTGCTATGGGGATGCACACTTTTAATCCCACCCTGAGGAAGCAGGCGCAAGTAGATTTCTGTGAGTTTCAAGCTAGCGTGGGCAATATAATGAGACAGGCATTCAGTGGGGGGAGTTGGAAATGAAGCTCAGTGGTAGAGCCCCTGCCTAGAATCCCCCAGTGAGGGGTGGGGGTGGGAAACTCTGAACTTGGTCTCCAGCTCCTTAAAGAGGCAGGAAAGCAAAGGTCTGGCATCCCCTGCTGCAGTAAGTGCTTTGGGAGAGAAACCCACAGGGAATTAGTACTAGAATCTCCTCATTTCTTCCTTCCCCACATGGGGGTGGAGCTACGTGGCACAGGTTGACTCTGAATTCCTAGATTCAAGGGGTCCTTCCTGCCTCCGCCTTCCTAGTAGCTGGAAGTACAAGTGTGCACTCGCACACCCCCTGACGAGTCACTATCCAATATGTATGTCTGTATGTCTGAATGTCTGTCTGTCTGTCTGTCTGTCTGTCTGTCTGTCTGTATTTGTATTTAGAGACAGGGTCTCATTCCTTATCTCTGGCTGGCCTGGAACTCGTTTTGTAGACTAGCCTGGCTTTGAACTGCCTCTCAAATGCTGAGATTAAAAGCATGTGCTACCGTGGCTGGGCAGACAAGGTGCTGTATTTTAAGTGGAATAATCAGGCTTTTGTTTTGTTTTGTTTTGTTTTGTTTTTTGTTTTTGTTTTTCAAGACAGGGTTTCCTCTGTGTAGCCCTGGCTGTCCTGGAACTCACTCTGTAGACCAGGCTGGCCTCGGACTCAGAAATCCGCCTGCCTCTGCCTCCCGAGTGCTGGGATTAAAGGCGTGCGCCACCACGCCCGGCTATAGTCAGGCATTTCTGCAAGGAGGAGGGGCCACAGGGCTGTAAGGTGAGGAAGGGGCACCCAAGCAGAGGGATCCAAGGCCTGGGACCCAGGGGTGGGGATTTGATCAGGAGACTCAGAAAGGGAGGGTATGAGGTCTCAGGACAGCTGGGTGCCTGGGGCGAGGGCGAGGCTTCTGGCTTTTTCTACCAGGGAGCTGGGGGTCTAGGATGGCTTCTCAGTGGAGATGGAATACATGGGGTCTGTTCATACCACCGACTGAGTGGCTCCCTCCCTGCTGCCCACACCCACACGGGTGCTTACCCATCCTATTACATCACCCCCTCATGGCATTTAAAGAGGCCCTGGGGGTATAGGGTCATGAATTTGTGGGACCTTGGAGGACAACACAGTACACAAGCCGTCGGCTGGCGGCTCTCAGTCCATCCCACTCAGCCATGCCCTCCCCCCTCTTCCTTCCTATGCCCCCCTTTTCTCCCCTCAAACAGTCCCAACTCGGCCATCATCCCCAGTCCCCCACCCTTGCTTCCCCGAACACTGAGTCATGGGTTAGAAGGAACTGGGGTGTGGAGAGTGATGCCAACCCATCCTGGCACAGCCTCACCCCAGGCCCCCACCTCACTCACCTGTAGTTCCTGGAACAACACTTCAGTAAGGACACGATGGCAGAGTCGGGTCACACGGTCCAGAGCGACGGCTGAAGCTTCCCGGGCCGGTTCACTCTCAGGGGGCCCCACCCTGGCCAGTCGTTCAGCCAGAGACCTGTGAGGACCAACAGGCTCAGAGTCAAGGTCTTCTAAAACCTGAACACCCGTGCTGGGACCAGCTGGGCCTGGGGTAGCAGAGCTGTGATCCCAGTTACAGAAGAAGCTGAGGCAGGGGGATACAAAGTTCAAGGTCAGCCTGGGCTACAGGGTGACTTAAGACTTGCCAGAATAGGGCTGGAGAGATGGCTCAGTGGTTAAGAGGACCCAGGTTTGGATCCCAGCACCGACATGGCAGATCACAAGCATCCATAACTCCAGTTCCATGGAATCCTACATCTCCTTCTGACCACTGAAAAGACTGTCCTCACCTGCACATGTGTGAGCACACACATGCATACACACAGTTATACACGCATACACATGCACATGCACACAAGCACATAGACATGCATTCACACACACACTCATGCACATATGCATAAATACACACATACACATGCACATGGACACACAAATACACACGTGAATACACACATGCAAACACACACACATGCAAACACACACAGGCACACACACATACAGACACATGCATACAGACACATGCGTACACACATGCACATATTCACACACACACACTCATGCACACGTGCATACACAAACTCATACACACACATACACATGCATACACACATGCACACGCACATACACACACAAACATGAAACACACAGAGGCATACACACAAAAGGACTAAAATAAATCTTTTTCTGAAAGACAGAAAGGGTAAAACTCTTGCCTCGCCTGTTACAGCTCAGATTGGATATATTTAATTATATATGCTGGGAAGATAATTCTGATTGCTTGTGAGAGAACTCTAAGAAACCAAGACAAGAGTCTTGTGACAGCTGTTTCTTCAAAACAACACAACACAACACAGCATGTGTATCCACGTCCACCTTTGCGTCGTGTGCCTTTGGAGGCCAGGAGAGGGCGTCAGCTTCCTTGGATCTGGAAGCCTGCGAATGTGGATACTAGGAATCGAACCTTGGTCCCTTGGAAAAACAGCTGAGCCAGCTCTCCAGCCCCAATCTTGTCATTTGAGACAAGAGGTTCTGGACTCTGCACTGACGTCATAGATGCGTGTCCCTTTGCCGGGCTTTTACAATGGCTCCTGGGAATCCACACTCAGGCCTTCATGAGCGATATCGTCAGTCTTTCAGCATAGCTTCTACATTTCTCCAATTCTAACACATCAATGTTCTCCTTAAATGGTTGTGCGCCACAATCTGGGCAGCCATGGGTTTCCCCAAGGTCCGCCAGATACCACGCCTCTAAAGTTCTACGCATGCTCCCTCTCACACTCAATGACACCCACTCAGGAACCCCCCCCCCCAAATCCAGCCGTCACCCAAGACTTCCACACACTGTCCCCATGGATGTTCTCACCTCAGGGGGGGCCCACAGTTGACCATCGAGATAGTCCTGCTGATGTAGGTGTCAGAGGGTAGCTCTCGGATCCCCGGGTTCTCGTGAAATCGTTCCACTCGCTGCTGGAAGCTGGCAGGAGAGAGGGAAATGGGCACAGATGGTACAGCCTGCTGCTCAGGGTCCCATGTGGGCATTCAGCCTATCAATTAAAGCAGATCCTGCTCCCCAGTGTCTCTGACCCTCCTATTCTTATTTCCAATCACCCACCCCAAGTGCTGGAGATTGAACCCAAGAGTCTTACACCGTCAGGCAATCTGTCTAGGACTGAGCAATCCCCTCAGCCCCTTATTAAACCACTGAGCCATCTCTTGAGCCCCAGTATCATACATATTTGAGGTAAGTGCTTTACCATTGAGTCACAGCCCCTCACTGGGGGATTCTAGGCAGGGGCTCTACCACTGAGCCACGCCCCCAGCCCCTCACTGGGGGATTCTAGGCAGGGGCTCTACCACTGAGCCACACCCCCAGCCCCTCACTGGGGGATTCTAGCAAGTGCTGAGTCACACCTCCAAGATTCTTGTTGCCTTTCTGTTCTTTCTTCTTTGTAAAGATTCATTTAATATTAATTATTAGTACGAATGTGTCTTTGTGCCTGAGAAAGACTATAGATATTGGATCTTCCTGGAGCTGGAGTCACAGGTCGTTGCAAGCTACCTCACGGTGGGTACCGGGGTTAGTCCTCTGGTCCACAGCTTACTGTGCCCTCTTGCTGCCATTTATCCTGACCGGCTCAGTGTGAACCGGATTCCGATGGCCAGCCTGTCAGCCCATCCTCTCCCCACTGTCCCTCACCTCTGTAGGAACTCTGCCAGCCCTCCCAGGCAGCAGTAGGCCATTCTCTCCACGAACTCCTGACTGATGTGGGGTGCTCTCTCCGTGTGCTCTTCTAGCAGCTGTGTGGACCAGGAGGAGGAAAGGAGACACATTGTGGGTCACCTTCCTCCCCTCTCAGGGGCGGGGCGAGCCTACCTTCGTCCTCCCACCTCACAAACATCCTGGGCCAGGTTGCTGGGTCGGTAGTCCATGCTGCCCCACTGTTCCTCATCTTCCTGCAACACTCGAAGAAGGGCTGCTCGGGTCTGAGCCTGCAACAGGGGGATGGACCAGCAGAAGTCAGGCGTAGCCTGGGACCTTGCTCTCTCCTCCCACCATCCTCACCTCGATGCCTCACTGTGAAGTTCTGGGTTCAACCCACAAACTCCTAGGTCAAAGTGGTGCTTGGGAAAAGAAGCTGACCACAGACTCCCCAGCCTCCTCCTTCCCTGTCTGGGGTTGAGGATGACAGACTAAAACCCTGTGAGTTGGTTTTAGAGTTTCTTTCTTTCTTCCTTCCTTCCTTCCTTTCTTTTTTTTCTTAAATAATTTATTTATTTAATGTATGTGAGTACACTGTCGCTCTCTTCAGACATACCAGAAGAGGGCACCATTACAGATGGTTGCGATCTACCATGTGGTTGCTGGGATTTGAACTCAGGACCTCTGGAAAAGCAGTCAGTGCTCTTAAGCACTGAGCCATCTCTCCAGCACCTGGAGTTTCTTTCTTTTTCCTTTTCTGCTCTTTTCTTTTCGTTTGTTTGTTTGTTTTTTTCTGAGACAGGGTTTCTCTGTATAGCCCTGGCTGTCCTAGAACTCACTTTGTAGACCAGGTTGGCCTAGAACTCAGAAATCCGCCTGCCTCTGCCTCCCGAGTGCTGGGATTAAAGGTGTGCGCCACCACGCCCGGCTTTTTGTTTGTTTGTTTGTTTGTTTTTGTTTTCTTTTCCTTTTTCTTTTTTTTGGGGGGGGGTGAGTGGGTGAGGAATACATAAATCAGGCAGTGGTAGTGGTACACACTTTTAATCCCAGCACTTGGGACACAGAAGCAGGCAGATTTCTGAGTTCAAAGCCAGTCTGGTCTGCAGAGTGAGTTCTAGGACAGCCAGAGCTACACAGAGAAACCCTGCCTCAAAAAAACCAAAAAAAAAAAAAAAAAAAAAAAAAGCCAAAGGCTAAAAGACTAAAAGGTTAGGGGCGTGGCTCAGTGGTAGAGCCTCTGCCTAGAATCCCCCAGTGAGGGGCTGGGGGGCCAGGGTGTGGCTCAGTGTAGAGCCCCTGCCTAGAATCCCCCAGTGAGGGGCTGGGGGTGTGGTTGTATAGTAGAACTCTTGCAAAAGGCCCTTTTCATTCCAGTAATATGTGGGGGACACAGAAAGAACTGCAAAAGTTTGAGTGTCTGATTCCCTGGTCCAGCAGAGTGTCTTGAACCCAAGTGAGAGTAACTTGATGTGTGTGATTCCAACAGACCCACCATTAACTACTGGGTTTTTTTTGTTTTTGTTTGTTTTGTTTTTTTTTTTTTTGTTTTGTCTTTTTGAAATAGAATCCCACTGTGTAGCTTCGTTGGTCTGGAACTCCCTAAGTAGACCAGGCTGGCCTGAACTCATCTGCCTTGCTCTGCTTCCTGGGGGCTAGAATTAAGGATGTGCCAGCAGTGAGAAGGAGCCATCTGTTGCTTTCTCGGCTCAGATGTGTGAGCACATTACGTGGATGCTGGGCTCCTGTGAGCATCAAGCCTTGGCGTGAGACGCTGCGCCCAGCTTTCTCTTGTTACTAGGGTTGAAATGTCTGAACTGATCATATTTCTTTGTGTTGTGGTACGGCATGCTGGAGAAGAGACACAGAATGTAGAAACAGCAGGCACGGTGGTATGGGCAGAGGCTGAGACACGATAAGGAGTTCAAGGCCAGTCTGACCCTGTGTCAAAAGAAAAAAAGTTAATAATAAAGAGATAAGAGAGAAAAAGAGAGAGAAAGATGGGGAGGAAGGGGAGAAGGGAGAAAAAGAGATAAAAGGGGGAGGGAAGAAGGAAGGGAGGGAAGGAGAATAGATGGAAGGAAGGTCTGCTATGGATCTGTGTGTCAATGGCCATTAGACAGAACTCAGGTCACCACAGGGAAAGGGAAACAGCTAGTGGGTGAGGGGAGGCCTTCCAGGCCCATAGTGCCCTCCCTCATTCTACAGAGCCCCTCCCCATCCCAAGTGGCCACTTTGGAGGTACCTTCACGTCTGTGACACATTCATCTTCCAGACCCCGAAGCGTGCCAGCAGACAGGAGGGGCCCCAGCTCTCCGTTCTCCAAGGCAACCAGGTCTACCAGGCCCAGGATCTCCCTGTGATGGGAAGTAAGAGACAGAGAGGTCTGTGAGAGGTGGGGCTGGGTCCCGGGCCCCTCCACGTGCCCCACTGCCGCGGTGTTGGCGACCCTGGGCCACTCCCTTCCTCTCTCGGGTCAGCCTTCCGCAATTCTCAAAGGAAGCGTTTAGAATTATGTTTCCCTCGGCTCTGGCACTCTGAGTCAGATCCCCTGATGGATGGTGTCCGGGCAAGACGCAGCTGTCAGGTTGAGACTTGAAAAGCTGACAGGGAAATCTCTCCCAGGATCAGCCTCGCCAGGAGGAGGCTCCTTCCCCCACCTGGCTGGGGATGAGGGTGGGGATAGGGAGTGGGGGCTGGTGGGGGCTTCCCAACCCAGCTCCAAACTGGACCCTCTCAGGCAAGCTGAGCAACATCTCCATCGCCCACTTCCCACCTTCCAATCACGAACCCTCAGAAGACTTTTCCTTGTGGGATCTGCCTGCTCAGAAATGCCATCTTCCTCTGATTCTTAGCCCATGCCTTATCGCTTCCGAGAGCTTTCCGGACCCATATCCTGCTTCTACCTGTCATGGACAGTCTGAGACTTCACTGACAAGGGTTCTAATGGCTACCAGCTTTTCCCTTCCTGCCCTTTTCGGGACAGCATTCCGAGCTTCTCTCTCTCTCTCTTTTTTTTTTTTTTTTTTT
>NC_034608.1:14990172-15002707 GCF_900095145.1 Mus pahari | reverse complement strand
GAGGAGAGAGGGAGGAAAGGAGAGAGAGGAGAGAGAGGAGAGAGGGGGGAGAGGAGAGAGGGGGGAGAGGAGAGCACTACTATTTTTGTTTGTTTTGCTTGGTTTGTTTTGGTTTTTGAGACAGGGTTTCTCAGCGTAGCCCTGGCTGTCCTGGAACTCACTCTGTAGACCAGGCTGACCTCGAACTCAGAGATTGCCTGCCTCTGCCTCCCAAGTGCTGAGATTAAGGTGAGAGCCACCTTGTAGCTCCATGAGATCTCCTTATGTACTCATGGTTAAGGGGGACAGGCATGCCACGTGCATGTGGAGGTCACTAGCCACCTCTGTGACATCTGCTCTCTCCTTCCACCCGTCCGCGGGTCCCAGGGTCCCCACTCAGGCATAACAAGTGTCTTTACCACTGAGACACCTTGCTCGTCCTTTCTATTTTATTTGAGACAGGATCTTTCCTATAGCCTTGCATGTCCTAGAACTCACATTGACCAGGAGGTCCTGAGGCCCCTCTGCCTCTACCTCCCCAGTGCCTGGAATGCAAGCGTGGGCCATCACACCCTGCTGTACTAGAACTCTAAGGCTCAGTAGTACTGAATCTGAAGGTCTGTGGGACAGAGATTTACAATGCCAAAATCTTGGGACTGGCATGGTGGACAGCTGCTCCCATTCATGTCCTGAGTAGCTCATCGGGAACCAGATGAGTCCACAGCACTGAGCTACTAGGAGGGCTATGGACGATGGAGCTGAGAACTCAGAATGAGAACACACCATGGTGTTCTAGGTCTGGGTATGGAAGGACCACAGGGTTAAGATTTGAGGTCCCCAAGAGGCAAAGCACTAAGATGCAGAATGTCACTGAGTACAGACAGCGCTAATGCCCCAGGCCTTGGAGGATGAGTGCTTGGATGCAGGGAATGAAGAAGAGCCAGCCAGGAAGGGGACCCCAAGGCCATCGGCACAGCCTACCAAGGTTCTGAGACTGGAACAATCAACAAAGCTGGTGTGGGGTAGACATGAGTAGGGTAAGGTCAATGAGGGTCAATGTCATATAGATGGCCCCACACTTGCTGGGGTCTAATAAGTCAAGCGTTAGTGTTAGACCTGTAATCCCAGCACTAGGGATGTCTTAGCTTTAACTGCCAACTCAACAAAACCTGAACCGGGAGAGGAGAATCCTCTGCTAAGGAATTTTTCAGATAAGTCTCCGAGGGAATGTCACGACTGTTAACTGACATAGGAGGGCCCAGTCCACTGTGGGTGGCCCCATTCCCTAGGCAGCTGGTCCTGAGTTAGTTAGTTAGCTGAGACACAGGCTGCCAGGCTGGCTGCAAACAGCATTTCTCCTCGGTTTCTGCTCCACTTTCTTGGCTGTGCATTCCTTGGTCAGAGGTCATGCTGTGTGAGAAGAACAGTTAGCCAGTCTGCTTTAAGTTCCTGCTTGAGTTCCTACGCTGGTGTCCCTCAGTGAGGGACAGTGTGACCTGTGAGCTGAAATATACCCTTTCTTCCCTTAAGTTGCTTTTGGTCAATGTGTACTTTTTGTTACAACAAAAGAAATTAAAGAATAAGGGAAGTAGAGGAGGATCTTTTCAAGGTGAGTTTCTGAGGTGTCAGTACTGCAGCCAATGATAGTTGTTAGTTGGGGGCGGTGTAGGAGGGGGAGAGGGGGGAGGAGGAGCTGGGGTGATGGGTCAGTGGTTAAAAGCACTTGCTGTGGATTTTTGTTTTTTTTGCAGAGATTCCCAGAACCCATATTGGGCAGCAGACACTGGGCTGTAACTCCAGCTCTAGGTGAACACAGTGCCTTCTAGTCTCATGGCCCAGATACACATGCATATAAACAAACTTTTTTTTTTTTTTTTTTTAAAGAAAAAGGAAAGAAAAGAAAAAAAGACTGGGTGCAACGGTGCTCGCTTTTATAGGAGCCCTCAAGAAGCAAAAGCGAGCGGATCTCTGAGTTCAGGGCAAGCCTGGTCTACAGAGCAAGACCCTGTCTCTGAAAACTTCAAGTCAGCCTGGGCTACAGGAGACCCTATCTCTAAATCCAGTATCTTGAACAAAGTGCTTGGGGTTAAGGTGAGCGCGTCCCGGGGCGACCCGGGCTCACCTGGGGTACACATGATTGTGCCAGTGCAACAGCGCGTAGCGATCCGCCAGCGGGAGCCTGCGGCGCGCGGCCGCCCCGAGCCACTCGGCCAGTGCCTCCTGGTAGCCGCGCAGGTAGACGGCGCCGGCGCGCAGCCCCGCAGGGTAGGCGGGCGCCAGGCGTCCGCGCACAGCGGCCACGTCCTCCAGCAGGCGCGCGCGCAGAGCCTCCAGCTGCCCAGCCAGCGCCCCGCGCGCGCCCGGCGCCACCGCCTCCTCTAGACGTTCGCGCGCGGCGCGCGCCACCGCCTCGGCCCAGTGCGCGCGCAGCTTGCGGGCCGCCTCGGGGCCGCGGCGCGCGTCCGCCTCCTCCTCCTGCAGCAACACGAGGCCCAGCTGCGCCACCGCGCCGGTGCCGGGTCCCGGGGCGGCCAGCGACTCGCGCACCAGCGCCCAGAGCTCGCGCTGCAGCGCCTCGTACAGCAGCGCCACGTCCCGCGCGCGCCGCCCCGCGCCCGCCTCGGCCTCCGCCGCCGGCGCCTCCGCCTCCAGCTCCAGGATGTGCTCGTCCGCTCGCGCCAGCTCGCGCCTCTGGATCAGGCCCAGGATCTCCAGCACTGTGCAGTGGGGGGAAGAGAAAAGGTGTCGGGAAGCGGGGCACATGCCCAGTACCCGCAAAGGGAGAAGCGGGGGATGAGGAGTCAGGGCTTGCCACCCAAAATGAGAGTGTGTCCGGGCTTGCGACAGGTCCACTAGTTTCCCCCAACATGAGAGAATGAGGGTGGCACTTGCCTTTGACCTCAGCAATTGCACTCAAGAGAGTGGGCTACAGAGTTGAGGACATGTCACAACAAACAGGCAAATGAGATGGTTCAGTGGACAAACGTGCATGCTGTCAAGTTTAACGAGTTTCACCCCCATTCCCAGGGCCCACATGGTAGAACCGATTCCTGCCAGGTTTCCTTTGACCTCCACTTATACATGCACGGTGGCACATACGTACACACATACCCATACGGGTGCGCGCCCAGAGGGGAGGGGGAGGAAGGGAGGAAGAGGGCTGCCTACAATCCCAGCTCTGGGGAGGTGGATACAGGAAGATGAAAAAGCCAAGGTCTGTCTTGGCTACATAGCAAGTTTGAGGCTGTCCTAGGAAACACAAGTCTCTGTCTCAAAATAAATTAACAACGACGACAAAGACTGAGCGCCCCCAGGAGAGAATAAGATGAGGAAAGTCGAAGTTGGAAGGGAGAAGATGGAGGACTGAGGCCAGGGGCTTTGGAGATGAATCTGCCTGGGGGGCAGAGACCACAAGAACAGCAGGTGACACGGAGCGAGAAGAGAAGAGGCACTGGGCAAAGCTGAAGTGGTCTTGTGTCATCCTAGCACTTGGGAGGCAGAGGCAGAGGCAGGAGGATTGCCTTGAGATCCAGGCTATCTTGGGCTGTGTCCTGAGCGCCAGGCTAGGCTGAGCTGCCCAGGCAGGAAGCAGGAGGTGAGGGAGTCAGGGGAATGGGGTGAGGAAGAAGGGAACAGTGACAGAAGTGGCCCAGGATGGAGGAGCGTTCGGCCACAAGAAGGGAAAACACATCGGGGTGGAGGAAGGGGCTGGGACACAGAGAAGGGTCTCAGGTGTGACTTGTGGGGGAGGGGAGTGAGAGAAAATTAAGGATAGAGAGCCATAGGAGATGAGGCAAGGGACAAGCTGGGCAGGGAATAACCTATACTGAACGGAAATGGGGTCTTTGGGGGTAAGATGGCTGTGAGGGCAAGGTCACACTCTACGAAGATGAGAGGCTCATTGTAGAAAGGGGAGGCATAGGTTTGAGAGGACTTAGGTAGAGGCCAAGGGGGAGGAGGGTCCCGTTGGCCAAGAGTTACCCTCAACACCTCCCCCCCCCACCCCGCTTCCTCCCTGGCAGAGAAGCTGTTTCCTGAGCTGGGCTATTTCTGCCCATCCGTTTCCAGAAGGCGGGGGCCCTAGTCACCCCCTCCTCACCTCTCTGCAGTGCCCTCCCAGTCCCCAGGGAGACGGAGCTGAAATAGCCTCTGTCCAGGATGCGGAGGGCATCAGAGGACAGAAGAGGCTCCAGGAAGGTCCCCTGGCTCTGATGCGTGAAGTGGGGGTGGGGCTGAAACGAAGGGGGTGTTGGCACAGGGCTGGGGAGTAGGACGGAGTTTGGGGGAGACTGGGGAGAAGGCAGAGCGACAGGGGACACTTTAGCAATGGAGTGAGCTGGCCATTGGGATTTGCAGACTGAACCAGAAAGCCAGGTCCCACTGGAGCAGATACTCAATCCTGTCTACTGGGGGGCCGAGGCAGGAGAAAACCTGAATTCAAGGCCGGCCTGGGCTGCTCAGTGAGACTCTGTCTCAAATTTTGAAAACAATACAAAAAAAAAAAAAAAAAAAAAAAAGCAAGTGTGATGGTGTACACCATTAATCCCAGGACTCGGGAGCAGAGGCAGGAGGATCGCCCCCTAAGCTGAAGGTTAGCCTCATTCACACTGTGAGACCACAGCTACACAGTGAGACCCTCTCAAGAACCAAACAGGGGCCGGAGAGACTGTGGAGTGAAGAGCACTGGCTGCTCTTGCAGAAGACTCAGGTTCAGTTGCCAGCACCTACATGGTCCTCCCAACTGCCTAAAACTAGTTCCAGGGGAGCCAATGTCCTCTTGTGGCCTCCGGGGGCACTGTATGCACATGGTGCACAGACATACATGTAGGCAAGCTCATATAACAACAACAACAACAACAACAACAAAATCCCCGACACAAAAGGGTAGAAAGCCATATATTCACTCTCCTGTACTGCAGACAGAAAGGGCTGGGCAGCGGCGGTGCATGCTTTTAATCGCAGCACTCCAGAGGTAGAGAGGTAGGTGGAGTTTGAGAATAGACTGGACTACAGAGTGAGTTCCGGGATAGGCAGGGCTACACAGAGAAACCCTGTCTAAAAACAACAACAACAAACAGAACAAAACAAAACAAAAACAAAAAAAAGAAAGAAAGATAATTGAATTCATATCTTTATATTTTTGGTTGCAAGCCTGTCCTTTAATGGTTGAGCCATCTCTCCAAACCTTCTGTTTCCCCCTGGATTCTGGAGATGGAATTCGGGTTTCTCCCGGCTTTCTCAGCTAAGCTGTCTCACGGGCTCCAGGAACTAAGAACAACGTGGTGATGACCGGTCAGGAAGAGAGAGAGACGCTGAAGCAGCATTGTGGTATGACATGGGAGTGGGGTTGAGGATGGAGAGGGGGTGCGATTATAGGTTGGCTGTGTCCCCTTTAGCAAAGACATGGCTCTCAGTGTTCCAGTATTCCAAATGTGACCTCAGTTGGAAGTCAAGGACATGGGTCCTAACTCAAAGAGCCATGTTCTCTACACTGAGGGTCAGGGAGACAGCTCGACATATACAAGCATTGCCACCCACCCCCTGGGTTTACACAGTGGAAGGAGCGAGTTGACTCTTAGGAGTTGTCTGACCGCCCCTCCTCCAGAGACAGACAGACAGAGACAGAGACAGAGACAGAGAGGGGAATGAGAGGAGTCACAGGAACAATCCCATACAAGAATGGAAGATCCGAAGGATGGATCTAAAGTTTCAAGGTGCCCAGATGCTCATCAGCCCACCACAGCTGGGATGAGGCCCGGAAGGGCGGCTGCAGGTTGCCTGAATGGATGGGGGGTGGGGGGNGGGGAGTGGGGAGTGGGGGGTGGGGGGTGGGGTGGGTGTTTTTGAAAAGCAAGCCTGGACATGATGTCGAAGGCGGAGGCTCGACCTGAGGTTCGGAAAAAGGGGCAGGGATGAGGCTGAGCAGCCTGAGCTCTGACTGGAGTGGGGGTGGGGCGGAGCTCAGCTAAGGGCCGGGCTGTTTGAGTCTGGGGTGGAGGTGAACCTGGCCTGCACTGAGTTCAGGAACATGGGGGTACATGCTAGCTGCAGTTTCATTGGGTGTAAGACATGACAGGGTGACAACGGCCTTTGAAGTTACTGTTAACACTTATTTAGTGTGTGTGTGTGTGTGTGTGTGTGTGTGTGCGCATGTGGGGGTCAGAAGCCAACTCGAAGAGTCAGCTCTCTCCTTCCACCACTAGATCAAACTCGGGTCCTCAGACTAGCGGCTAAGTACCTCCATCAGCTGAGCCATCTCCCTGGCCCCTTTTCCTTCTTTTCCTTCCTCTCTCTTTCTTTCTTTGCTTATGTGATTTCTTAATAAATTTTTTTACTTATTACTATTGTATGTGTGTTGGGGAATGTACGTGCTCTCTCTCTGTGTTCGTGCGCGTGCATGAGACGTATCGAGACACAACCCCCCAGGGTTGATAGATAGACCTCGAATCTGCATCAGGGGTCGCCACTCACCTGACAGTGGTTCCTTTATTTTGGGGGGCTCCGGGACTTTGGGTGGGGGCTCAGGGGCTGCCTCGCCTGCAGGTACCAGTCTCTCCGCTAGGGACGCCCGCCGGGGCTTGGGCCCACGCCCGAGTCTCAGGAAAGCCAGTCTTCGAGCGGCTTCCCCAGCTGGCTCCTCGTCGCCATGGGTTCGGAACCCCTGAAGCCGGTTTAGGAGGCCGAAATCTGCTGAGCTCCTCCGTATGCCCGGTGCCAGCACACGGCCCAAGAAAGAGCGGACTTGCCCGTCCCCGGGGCTGCCTGCCCGCCTGCCTGAGGTCCAGCCCAGCCGGAAGGGGGCCAGACCAGCTAGCTTCTCCAGCGTGGCCCGCCGGCGGCACGATGTCCCATTGGGCAGTGTCCCCAGGTCCCCGTCCTCTTCTTCCAGCGTTGGGGTGTCTTCAAAGGGGTTGCGAGAGGATCGCAGGGGCAGAGTCCCTGCTCGCGGCACCTTAGGGTCTCCCACCCCCAGGCTCTTCAGGATTGGCATTTTTGACAGGCTGGCACCTGCAGAAAAATAATGACCGAGGTGGTGTTAGTGACATTGCCCCTGTGTGCTGAGGACTCGGAATAGAAGGTGCCAGGCACAGATCCCACACTTGGAAACATTAGAGGCTTTAAGTCAGATATCCTGGTACATCCTAAATTCCAGCATATGGAACTGAGGCAGGAGAATTGAGAGCTCGCTCCAGGTAAACCAGGGATGGTATTGAATCTCTCTCTTTTTTTAAAAAAAAAAAGATTTATTTATTTATTATATATAAGTACACTGTAGCTGTCTTCAGACACTCCAGAAGAGGGTGTCAGATCTTGCTACGGATGGTTGTGAGCCACCAAGCCACCATGTGGTTACTGGGATTTGAACTCTGGACCTTCGGAAGTTCAGTCAGGTGCTCTTATCCACTGAGCCATCTCACCAGCCCGGTATTGAATCTCAAAACAATGAAAACAAAGCTGGGTGTGGCAGTAACCCTCTGTAGTCCCAGCCCTGGGGAACTGGAGGCAGAAGAATCACCCAGCCTTGGCTACACTGTTAGTTTTTTTTTGGTTTTTGTCTTTGGTTTTTTTTTTTTTTTAGACCAAGTCTTGATTTTTATTACTTAAAAAAGTTGCATATTTATTTTGCTTTCTGACTCTGTGCTTGTGCCTCCAACACGTTCTTTTTCTTCTTTTTTTCTAAAATGGAGGTCTTTTTTTTTTTTTTTTAAGGTTTATTTATTTATTTTATATGAGTACACTGTAGCTATCTTCAGACACACCAGAAGAGGGCATCAGACCCCATTTCAGATGATTGTGAGCCACCATGTGGCTGCTGGGAATTGACCTCAGGACCTCTGGAAGAGCAGTCAGTGCTCTTAACCACGGAGCCATCTCTCCAGCCCCCTTCAACACTTTCATAACGATTTTCTGCCCCTCAGTAAGGAAAGTTTGCTTGATCCTGTCGCCGCGGATACACGGCGCACATGGGACTGCCACAGGCCCTGCTGGTGTGATGCTTCGTCTTAAAGACTCTCATAAGGTTCTTGTTCTCACAGCAGGAACCCCTCGCAGTCCGCCTGGACACACACCGTGTGTGGACTTAGGTGCTTTCCCAACCTGTCACCAGGGGTTCGAGGCAGCTTAGTTTTGTTAGAGGCTGTGTTGTAGGAAAGCCTAAGACAGTATATCAAACGCTGCACTGTCTCCAGAAGAACCAATTAGGTTTTTTGGTTTTTCTTTTTTCTTTTTTTTTCCCGAGACAGGGTTTCTCTGTTGGCCCTGGCTGTCTTGGAACTCACTTTGTAGACCAGGCTGGCCTCGAAATNAGAAATCCACCTGCCTCTGCCTCCCAAATGCTGGGATTAAAGGCGTGCGCCACCACGCCTGGCTCACAGTTAGTTTTTTAAAGCCAGCTTGAACTAAACTATATGCCTTTCTTTCTCTCACACACATAATCTCTCTCTCTCTCTCTCTCTCTCTCTCTCTCTCTCACACACACACACACACACACAGAGACAGAGAGACAGAGAAACAGAGAGACAGAGAGACAGAGAGACAGAGAGAATATTTAGGACAAAAGGAATATGTGTGATAACATAGCCTTATAATCCCAGCTCTCAGGAGACAAAACAGGAGAATTGACACCTGTTCAGCAGCATGGGTTACATACAGGCCAGCAAGACCAGATGAAACCCAGTCTCAAAACAAACAAACAAACAAACAAACAACAATTATGAGCTAAACAAAAAATATAATGGAGGTTTGGCTCAGTAGAAGAGCCCCTGACTGCCTAGAATCCCCCAAGGAGCGACTAGGGGCGTGGCTCGGTGGCTGGGGGCGTGGCTCGGTGGCTGGGCGTGGCTTAGTGGTCAAGCCCCTGCCCAGCATGGTCATGGCTTTGAATGTGATGATATTCAACACTGTCAGAAGCAAGGGACTTACTAGGTCTCGAGATCCGCTCTGCAGGCAGTGGCACAGCTGTGAGTAGGTCATAGCTCTGCCCTCACAGGGTTCACACCACCCGGAGTCCTGTCCATCTCTAAGTCTCCCTCTCCGGTCCTTTATCCCCTTTTCTGTCCACCTCGCAGTTGGAACCCATAACTGTTTCTCTGCCCCAGGCTCCGGTGTTTTTGAGATTGCAGTACAGGCTGCAAAACTCATCATGTAGCTTAGGATGACCTCAAACGTGATCCTCCTACCTCAGGTTCCTAGGTGTGACTGCAGCTGTAAGGTTCTTTTCATTTCTGAGGCAGAATTCATTTAGCAGAGGCTAGCCTCGAACTCCCAATTCTCCTGCCTTCCACTTCCTGGATTACAGCAGTGCACCACCATGCCCTTTCAGCTTCTTGGATCTTGTAGCTCAGCTTTGAAAACTTTGCATAAACTGGGCTTGGTGGCACATGCCTTTAACCCCAGCACTCGGGAGGCAGAGGCAGGCGGATTTCTGAGTTTGGGGCCAGCCTGGTCTACAAAGTGAGTTCCAGGACAGCCAGGGCTGTACAGAGAAACCCTGTCTCAAAAAACCAACCAACCAACCAAACAAACAAACAAAAACTTCGCATAGCAGCAATTTGATCTTCCCTCTCCCTAACTTTCTATAGGTCCCCACAGTCCTTGGTGCAATGCTCAGGCTACCCCTGCCCCCCATCATAGCCAGGGGTCTGCCAGCTATACACCTCACTGGAACAAATAACTCTTTTGGTTCATTTTCTCTGGGTCTCATGTCTGCCTGTCTCCCCACAGGGAGCCAGCTCTCCACACTTTGAATCTCTCAGTGCCAAAGCTGCCTCCTCCAGGAAGTTCCCCTAATTGTTGGGTCTCTTATAACCCTTGGGCTCCCTGAGTTCTCTCTGTGACTGTCCCTACATCCGGACTGCTAGCCTGGCAAGGGCAGGGCTGGGCCTGTGTCATTCACGCCTGTGTCTCTGGCTCAGAGCATAGCTCAGGCACTCTGGAATGGGTGCTAACAGGAAGCAAAGGAAGGAAGGAGGCAGACAGTCCATTCCTTGGGGGGGGGGGCAGGTCATGAGGAGCAGGCCACACAGGACCTGAACTCTGTGACAAGAGACTTGGATTGTTTCCCAAGGGCATTGGTGAGCCCTAGAGGCACTTCATGTTATACCTTATTTACCGTATTGTGTTGTGTATAGGACTCAGGGGGTCTGGTGAATGCTGGACCCGGATTCCAGCACCAAGGTAAAGCTCAGCCTTGTGCCATCATTTTATTTATCAGGTGTGTGTGTGTGAGTGTGTGTGTGCACGTGCGCGTGCATGCGTGCGAGCGAGCGAGCGAGTGAGAGAAAGAGAGAGAGAGAGAGAGAATGCAGTCACCAGAGTGCCACAGTGCTCATGTAAAAGGTCAAATGACAATGTGGGTCTAACTCAGGTCATCGAGATTAGCAGCCAGTAAGTACCTTTCCCCACCAAATGTTTAGAAAAGCATTAAAAACAAAATTAATGTTCAGTGCAACAGCTCACATATGTGATCTCAGAGATTAGAAGGCCTAGAGGAGAGGACGACCTCTAGGATAACCTGGGATTCAGAGTGAGACTTTGTCTCACAAAACAACAAAGCTGGAGGCTGCAGAGGCAGCGCAGAGGTCAAGAGCGCTCGCTGAGGACCTGGGTTCAATTCCCACCACCCTCAGCAACTCACAACCATCTGAAACTCCAGCGCTAGGGGACCCAATGGCCCTATTCTGGCCTCTTTGGGCACCAGGCATCCAAGTGGTGTACAGACATATGTGCAGGCAGGACCTGTGCACACATAAGATAAAATTTAAGCAGAGAAGAGGGAGTGGCTTTCAGCGGCTGTATTTTGCTGTTCGGGCGCTTCCCTTTCCCTTCGCTTAGGTCACAAACTTGTGATCTTTATGGATGGGTAGGTAGCAGCACTGGCTCTGGTTCACTTGGTTTAAGGGCTGCGTAGTATTCCAGACAAAATTGAGTAAACAAACCATTAGCTGTCCACTTTTTCTCCCTCCATGGACTAGATCCATAAGTGGTTTTGAACTGAGCAAGGGGAGACTGGAGAGGCACGGACCGGTGGGCTGGCTGGTGGAGGGGTAACTTCCAGCTTCCAGGCTCTTAAAGCTCCACTACAGCGGCTTAGTCCTTCTGTTTCTAAGACATACTGTTGTCAACCTCCCTCCAGTCTCCTCGGTTCCCTACCCCCAATGAGGCAGTCGTCATAGTGACGCTTTGCTTGGAGCCCCCATGGTGGTGTAAAATCGATGCGCACCGACACCCCCCCCCCGTCCCATGCGCACGCACACTCGTGCGTGCGGACACACACACACACACACACTATGCACACATCGATTTATTAGTTTTCCCTTTTCTGGATGGCTTCGCGTGCCTCACCTAAAATTGGCTGAGGAGGGAGGGGGAGCTGGGGGAGAGAGGACAGCGGGTGGCTCAGTGGATAGAGCCATTTGTCACCAAGTCTGACAACCTGAGTTTCATCTCTAGGACAGGTAAAGTAGAAGGTCTGAATGAACCGCAGAAGCTGTTCTCTGACCTCTACCTGCGCAATGTGGCACGTGAGGCCACGCTGCACACAAAGAGTAATAAAATTGGTTCCCTCCCTCCCTTCCTCTCTCTCTCCCATCCTCCCTCCCAGTAATATCCCCACAAACTACTTTCATCCCCGAAACTGCTGGATCCAACTGAATCTAGTCCTGCCCAGACTTTATCTGCCACTCAGTCAACCGGTCTAACCCCCACTCCCAGAGCTGGCTCTGGTACCCATCAAACTGTTCCCAACATATTCCCAGCATACTCCAGAACTGGCAGCAGCATTTACCCCAAACCTCCCCCCCTTCCCCTTCCTGGCTCCGACACCTCCCTCTGCAACCTGGCTCCGACATCCTGCCCTCTCCAACGCCCTCCGCTGCCTCCCGGTGCCCAGGCCCCTGACTCACTTCCGAGCCTAGCGCAAGCCCCCAGCCTCCCGCTTCTGCAGGATGTCTAGGCCACCAGCGTTTCCCTCTCCCGGCCCCTCCTCCTCTTCCTCGCTGCCAGCCTTTCCCCAAACCCTCCTCCTCAGAATTCCTGACACCCTCAAGCCCCCAGTATGGAGCCGGGTGTGGTGGCGCAGCCTCCTGTAATCCCAGTCCTCGGGAGGCTGGAGCCGGAGGACCACATGCTTTTGAGATTTTTGAGGCCCAGGTTTCCTAGTGAGACCCCCCCCCCCCCCCCCGTATACAGACAATCCCTAAATGCGAAGATTATGCCTTTAATCCTGGCAACTCGGGAGGTCAACCTGAGTCATGTGAGGTCAAAACATCAAAAGCCAAGGCAGGGGATGTGGCTCAGTTGGTAGAGTGCTTGTCTGGTTTGCAAGAAACCCTGGCTTCCCACCCCAGCAGTCGTTCAGGGCTGTAATCCACGCACCGTGGAGAGGGATGGCAAGACCAGAGCGTCGATATCAGCCTTGGGTATATAGAAATTTGAGACCAGACTGAGCAACGTGAGACTCTGTGGCAATGTTTTGTTTTGTTTTGTTTTGTTTTCCTTAGTTTTTCTAGACAGAGGTTCCTAGGAGCCTTCGATGTTCTGGAACTTACTCTGTAGA
>NC_034608.1:14985668-14990102 GCF_900095145.1 Mus pahari | reverse complement strand
AACTCACTCTGTAGACCAGGCTGGCCTCGAACTCAGAAATCTGCCTGCCTCTGCCTCCCGAGTGCTGGGATTAAAGGCGTGCGCCACCACTGCCCAGCTGAAAAATTATTATTATTAAAAAAAAAAAAAAAAAAAGCTCTAAGGTCCATGTTCGGAAACTGATCCTTTTAGGTTACACATCCTTGAGCCTGACTCTGACGGCTGCATCACCTCCATATCCTTCCCCAGCCTTGCTTGCTCACTCTCTCACTCTCTCTCTCCCTTTATTTTAATTAAATTAACTAATTAATTAATTAATTAATTTTGTATGGGGGCACACATGCCGTGGTCGGTGTGTGGAGTTCAGATGTGAACCCCCAATAGTTAGTCCTCTCTGCCTTATGGGTCTCAGGGACGGGATTTAGCTCTTCAGGGCAGCAAGCATCTACCTGCTGAGCCATCCTGATAGCCCTTCCTTTCTAATTAATTAATTGATGGAGACAGAGTCTCGATCCCTAATCCAAGCTTGCTCAAACCGGCCAGCCTCCTGCCTCTGCCTCCGCTCCCTAGCGCTGGTCCTGCAGGTGTGAGGAGCCTGTAGCGGGGCTTTCTGGTGGCTGCAACCCTCCTCCTCCCTGGAGGCAGCCAGACACTGGCTGCCCGCCCCATGGGGGTGTCCCCATCGAGCGTCAGAGTGTCACAGTGCATTAGACCTAGCATCCCCATCTCCCTCAGCCGTGAGTGGACCCCATCTCTACAAGTCCTTCCTACCTCTCTGGAACCCAGAGCCCCCGTCCCGTCCCCGCCTGCCCTCCACCCTCGCCCGCAGCACTCACCAAAGCCTTCAGCCTGCCTCTGCTCACCCAGCCCTCCTGCCTCCAGGGGTCCCATCTTTGGAAGAAGTTGGGGGCATGCGTTCTTCGCCCCGACACTCACCTTCTGTCTGTGCCTGTCCTTCTGTCCCCTCTTGCTGTCCTCAGGCTACTTGGGCCAGGACTGCTGAGAGCTTGGATCTGGGGGGGGGGGGGTTGGAGGAGGACAATTTCCTGTCAGGAAGCCCCTCCCTCTCTGGGGCCAGGGGCTGGAAGGCCCCATTATCTGTCTGCCCTTCTAGGACAGGCTGTGGTTGGGCCCTGCTGTGACAAGGGCCACAGACCCCTGTCCCCGCCCTTGCCCCCCCTCCCAGCTTTGCCGGAATCTGCCCGCCCTCCTGCCTGCTTTTCACGCCTCCCAAGGTAACAACATCATCCTGTGTACCCAGGGGAGACACCCTGAGCTGGACAGGGGCCCACAGCTGAACTCTGGAGTCATGGAGGTGTGGGTAGGGTCTCAAGGGAGCATGTGTCCCTCTTGTATCCTCTGTTGGGGGACAGGATTCAAAGGAAACTCCACTGGTCCCAGAGGCTGGACCTGAGGACCCAGTGGCTTTTAAAATGTAGCTCTCAGCCAGTGGGGCAGTGGTGGTTCATGCTTTTAATCCCAGCACTGGGGAAGCTGAGGTGGGTGGGATCTCTGAGGCCAGCCTGCTCTACAGAATGAATTCCAGGACAGCCAGTGACTCATAGCAGGATTCTATCACTCCTCTGCCTCTGTCCCCACTGTGGGCCAGTCTCCCAGGGACCTAGCTGTATTGTATCATAACCACAGAGCACCTTCCATCAGATGATAGACTCAACTGCACCTCTCTCCCTTTTTTCTCCTTTTGAGACAGGGCTTTATAATGTAGCCCAGGCTGGCCTGGAACTCACAAAGATCCTGCTCATCAAGTGCTGGGATTGAAGGCATAGGCCACCATGCCTGACTCTTCTTTACATGTGTCTGTTAGGGGGGTGCCAGGGAATTGAACTCAGGGGCCTGTGCACGATGATCATGTACCCTGCCATGACATTGCTTCCCATATCTATTTCCTTTACAGATTCCCCAACCCGCCCACTCCAATGAGGGTGCAGTGAATCTGACTTTTTTTTTTTAAAGCCTATTATTTATTTATTTATGTTTGTGAGTGACTACAAGTATCGCGTGCATGGAGGGCCCAAGCCCACTAGGAGACAGGTCCCCTGGAACTGGAGTTGGATGGTAGTCCACCGCCCCGTGGTTGCTGAGAATTGAACCCTGGTCCTCTGCAGCAGCAGCCAGTGCTCCTAACCACTGAGCTATCCGTTCTCCAGCTTCACATTTATACTTGTATGGCTTTCGGTTTAATGGATCTTTATGCACTCACAGGGTTGCAGCAGAAAGTGCTGGCTTCCGATCCGAGAACATGTCCGTCTCCTTGAAGAGAACCCATGGGCTCCAGGAGCCCTCCCTCTCCCGCTTTCCAAAGTCCCGGGAAACCAGGAATCCAGGGTTCTTGTTTCTCCAAGTCTCCCGCTTTTGAACATGTCGTAGGAACCATCTCGTACGGTGTGACCTTTTGTGTCCGGCTCCTGTTACTAAATGTAACATTTTCAAGCTCCATCCACTCTGTAAGTCTCAGTCTCCACCCCTTGGAAATGGAGTTTCGTTGGAAAGGGGAACAGAAAGACCCTGAGTGACTAGAGAGGCAACCATCTGCCCCCTGGTGGTGTATGTGAGAACTGCAGCTGTCAGCGGGACCGGTCGGCCTCAGGGACCCTATCTTACTCTGAACAACCTTTGGAGCTACAAAGCTCCTAGAAACTCACCCAGAGCTCTTCCCTTAATACGTTCTTTATTTTATTTTTTTTTAAAGATTTATTTATTTATTATATCTAAGTACACTGTAGCTGTCTTCAGACACTCCAGAAGAGGGCATCAGATCTTGTTACGGATGGTTGTGAGCCACCATGTGGTTGCTGGAATTTGAACTCTGGACCTTCGGAAGAGCAGTCGGGTGCTCTTACCCACTGAGCCATCTCACCAGCCCCGCTTAATACGTTCTAGTTCCCACGTTTATTTGTTTATTTTAAAGCAGGGTCTCACTGTACAGCCAAGGCTACCCTAATAAAACTTACTCTGGAGACGGGTGTGGTGGCGCACGCCTTCAATCCCAGCACTTGGGAGGCAGAGGCAGGCAGATTTCTGAGTTCGAGGCCAGCCTGGTCTACAAAGTGAGTTCCAGGACAGCCAGGGCTATACAGAGAAACCCTGTCTCAAAAAAAAACAAACAAACCAAAAAACAGAAAACAAAAACAAAAACCAAACCAAAACCAAAACCAAACAAAACAAAACACCCAACTTATTCTGTTGACCAGGCTGGCCTCAAACTTAGAGATCTGCTTGCCTCTGCCTCCCAAATGCTGGGATGCCAGACATGTGTTACCAGCCTGGCTTGAAGCATTTTATCTACACATGCACTGTGGTTTAAAGTTACACCTTGGCTGTATTATTACCAAGAAAAAAGAAATCACTGCAGTTAAGAGATGAGGGTTCGCCGGGCATGGTGGTGCCTATAATCCCCAACACTTGGGAGGCAGAGGCAGGCAGATTTTTAGAGTTCGAGGCCAGCCTAGTGAGTTCCAGGACAGCCAGGGCTACACAGAGAAACCCTGTCTCGAAAAAAAAAAAACAAAAGCCAGAGAGAGAGAGAGAGAGAGAGAGACAGAGAGAGAGAGAGAGACAGAGACAGACAGAGACAGAGAGAGAGAGACAGGGACAGAGGAGGGTTCTAGGCTGGAGAGATGGCTCAGTGGTTATGAGCACCAACTGCTCTTCCAGGGGTCCTGAGTTCAATTTCCAGCAACCACATGGTGATTCATAACCATCTGTAATAGAATTCGATGCCTCCTGCTACAGTGTACTCATATACACAGAATAAATAAATAAGTTCAGTATTTGGGAAGCTGAGACAAGAGGTTGGCCTGCAGTCCAAGGCCAGTCTGGGCTACAGAATGACACCCTGTCTCAAAAAATACTTACCTGGCAGGGGAATTAGCGTGATCAAAAAGGTGGATTTCTTGGGGCGAGGTTTCTCTGGATTGTTGACCCCTCAATTTCCCCAACGTGGAACTGACTGCATAATTTCTGGTAGAGGAGACTGTGTTCTCCAGTTAAAACAAAAGAAAAACAAACAACTCCCAGATAACTGGGTGTGGTGGTGCTCTCACCTGCAGGCTCAGCCCTCCCTGAGGTGGAGGCAGGAGAATCAAGGCCAACCTCAATACAAGGAGAACTTCCAGGCCTGGGTTACACGATAACCAGTCTCAAATCAATTCATGCATAGGGTTGGCTCGGGGGTGGGGTGGAGTGAAGGCCTTTGAGACTGGTAACCCACAGAGAGAGGGGACAGCTGACTTCCAAAACCTGTTCCCTCACCATCACACAAAGCCCTGCTCCCCCAAATTAATAAATTGTTCAAGCATAATAAATAATTCGAGCCCTGCCACTCACTCTCACTTTGGGCCTTTACTTTTATAGCTTTTATGTTTACTGTATGTTTTGGGGCATTCTGCCTCTGTGTGTGTGTGTGTGTGTGTGTGTGTGTGTGTGTGTGTGTGT
>NC_034608.1:14972282-14985553 GCF_900095145.1 Mus pahari | reverse complement strand
TGTGTGTGTGTGTGTGTGTGTGTGTGTGTATACACATGCACATAGTCACTGGGGAAGCCAGAAGAGGGTGTCAGGTCCCCTAAACCCGGAATTACAGATGGTTGTGAGACACCATGTGGGGAGCACTGGGAACTGAACCCAGGTCCTCTGGAAGAGCAGCCAGTGTTCCTAACTGCTGAGCCATCTCTCCAGCGCCCACCCCTCCCCCCCACCAATTTTTGATACAATTTGCTTAATTACATGTTTGCATAATTTAACTTTTAAAAATGTTCATGCTTAATAGCTAGTCCTATGATCAGCTTGCTTGAGCTAGCACATGTCTGTTACCCTCTGTCTGGCAGGGTCTCATGTAGACCAGGCTAGTCTTGAACTCACTATGTAGTTAAGGATGATCCGGAACTTCAGTCCTTCCAGGACCACCATGCCTGCAACGTCTAATTTTCACAAAGGGAAACAGAGGCTCAGGAAGAATTTCTAAGACAGCAAAACAATGGGCTCTGGACCAGGGTGATGCACCCCCTACAAACACACACACACACACACACACACACACACACACTTGCTTTCATCGCACAAGGCACTGTGTGTTCTCAGCACAGCCCTCACCCACCTCCAGTCCCTTTGCCCCTGCAAGTCAACACCTGTCTGGGCTTCCAGCTGCCCGGGGAGGTAACCGAGGCTCTCTCTCCTTCATTGTACAGACTGGGAAAGAGAGACCAGCTGGGGCTGCGGGTTATCTACCCTTACCCCACCCGGGGCTGAAGTTTAGGATGTCCTTGAACCCTTGACCTACTTTACCCCAGGGACTGGCTTCAATTTTGGCTTTTGTTTGCTGAGACAAGAGTCTTGCTGGGTTCTTGAACTCACAGCAATCCATTATCTCAACCTCCTGAGGGTCGGGATGAAAGGCCAGGCACACCTCTCTCTCTCTCTCTCTCTCTCTCTCTCTCTCTCTCTCTCTTTCTCTTCCAGTCCTGGAGTGTCTCTTTGTCTCTTTCGTTCCCTCCCTCCGCCTGGGCATCTGATTCTCTCTCTCCTCTCTGTCTTTGTATCTGTGTCTCTGTCTCTCAGTCTCTGTGTGTCTGAGTGCCTCTGTGTCTCCCTGTCTCTTGTCCCCTTTCCGTCCGTCCCTTTGTCTCTGTCCTTGGCTCCTCTGTCCCTCTTTGTGACTCTGCTTCTTCCCACCTCGTGTCTGTGTGTCCCCTCTCCCATCTCTCAACCTCTCCCTCTGCTCTCCCCTCAGCAACTCTCCGCCCGCGACTCCGAGTCTCCGGTGAGAACTTGCTGGAGACCGGCACGCCCAGACCTGCCTCCGCCCCCAGAACCCCGGAGCCAGCCCAGGCCTGTGCCTTTAAGGGCCGGCGGCGGGGGCGGAGTTTCCCGCGACCCCGCCCCCCGCGCCCCTCCCCCTGACGTCCCTTCCTCCCCGGCCCCTGGGTCGCCTCCCTCCGCCGCCGCCCCGGGCCGGCTCCGCGCCCCCTCCCCGGCCCCCGCCCGTGCGCCCTCCCGCCTGCCCGCCGCCCAGATGGCGCCCCGGGTTCCCCTTGCACGGGGCCGCTAGGACCCTCGGTGTCGTCTCCCCTCCCCCGTCCCGTCCTCTCTCTCGCTCTCGCTCTGCGAGGACTCGGGCGTCCACGGCGCCCAGCTTTTGAGCTCGCGTCCCCGGGTCGGCTGGGGGGGGAGGGGAAGAGAGGGGACCCGGGGATCCCCACCCCCCCCGCCCGACCGCCCCTGTCCCTTTCCCTCCTGGGACCCCGGAGAAGATGTCTTCGAGGACGGCGCTGGCCCCGGGCAACGATCGGAACTCGGACACGGTGAGTGGGGCCCAGCCCCTTGGGGAGCCCTGCCCGCCTGAGTCCAGCCACAGAACCCCTCGCCCTCCCGGACCGCTGACCCCGCCAGTCTCGACTCCTTTCCCGGCTCCGCCGCCCAGACCAACGCTTCGCATGACTTTGAGGCCTCTCTGCTCCCTCCTCCCCACAGCCCCGGCCCAGCCCGACCCCTAGGGGCGCCCCTGTCTTTGGACCCTTCTCCGGTCCCTCTGCAGAGCGCTTCCGCCCGGTCTCTTCCCTCCAGGAAGCCCCCTCCCCTGCCCGCCGGCAGCCCCTCCCTTCCTCGGCTGCCCCGGCTGTCCGCCCCGCTCGCCCGCTCGCCCGCAGCTTGGCCTCTTCCCGGATGGCACGGGCCCCTGTTCCCCGAGGCGCAGCCCTGTCTTCCCTCCCTCCCCCTCTTCAAGGCCCGACCCGGTCTGGCCCTGCTGTGTCCTCCCTGCCTCTTGCCGAGTCCGGGTGCTGGCTTCCCCTGCTACCCCTGGCCAGTCCCCAGCTCCTTCTGGGCTCCTGCGAGCTGCCTCCCCCAGGAAGTCAAACGGCACCTGGGCGCAGGGCCCTGCCCGCTTCCTTCAAGGTGTCTCTCTCCACTCTCTGGCCTGACCCTGCTGTGCCAGGTTGTCCTGTCCTTGGATCCTAGTCGCCTCTGGGGTCCCCTAGGCGGGACCCGTCCAGTCTTTCTAAGGGTAGCCTCGGCTTCCAACCCTGCGGGCTCCCATCCTGTTCCAGGCCCCAGACCAGGTTGACTCCGGCCTCCTCCCGTCTCACCTCCTCACCCCCTCCTCACACCCCCTGCTTTCCTTGCTGGATGCTGGGTTTCCGGAGGAAGCCCCCCTCCTCTGCTTCCTGCCCTCCACAGGCCCTAAGCCTTCCCCACTCCCTTTATTCTGCCCCTGCCTGGGCCTTTAGCCCTGACATCTGGGAGTTTACTGAGCCCAGATCCTCTGGATCCCATGCCAGGGTCTTTCTTCCCTCACAGTCGCAGGACCCTGCTCCCCATCCCCGGCATTTCCCATAATTCTGACAGCTTTCCAGGTGTCTAAAGTCAGCTCACCGATTCATTCTGGCTTATGCCAGCTCCTCCACCCGCCACCCTCTCACCACCTTTAGTGCAGAGCCTGGCCACACACTTTTTTTTTGGGGACAAGAGTTCCTCTAGGTAGACCAGGCTAGCCTTGAACTCACCAAGATCCACCTGCCTCTGCCTCTCGAGGACAGCCTTAGGCTTTTATCTGTGTTTCTAATGCATGCGGTAGCTATCAGACAACGCCCCTCTGCCCCTCTCCCCTGTTGGCTTAGGTTTCCAAGTTGGAGGTTTCAACCAGGCCAGAGGGGCACATGGTTCCTGAGTCTTGGGTTCGAATACTGCCTCCATGTGCCAGATTGCATTGTGTCTTCAGGCTATTGGCTCTCCTTCTCTGAGCCTGATTCCGGCCTTGGAAAGTATGTGTGTGTTGGAGGGGTGGGGGGTGGGGGTAACGACTTGAGTCCCGCAAAGAATTACCGGAGACATGTGGGTGAAGGATGGATGGTACATAGGAGGCGCTCATGGCTTTCGGTTGCTGGCATGACGGTGGGTCTGAGTCAGAAGGCGGCGTGTTCCCAACTACAGCTGTCATTAGTTGTCAGGCAAGCTCCTAGAGTCTGCTCCAGCCTCAGTTTCCTTGTAAGTGGGTTGACGGGGACACCTCCCTGACAGGGACTTCTTCAGGTCACGTGTTGTGATTATCGCTACCTTAATTATTCAAATACACTCAGATTCACATCACGCTACTGTGTGACCTTAGGCCAGTGACCTCACCTCTCTGAGCCTCTTGTTGGGGTGTAGTGGGGGGTACTGAGATGGGTAGTTCTGTCCCCTGACTCCAGTCTATGAAGATAACTTTTGTCTTGTCTGGGGTGACATCTGCCTCTTTCTGCTGTCTGAGGTTGCAGACCCCTCCCCTGCTACCTGCGTACTGGGTGATACCCACAAAGGGTCACATTCTTCTACACCAGCTTCTAGGGCTGCGGAGACCAGGGCCAGCTTCCATATGTTCCCTAGCAACAGGCACGGTGTTCAGGCACCAGTCTGTCCCTCTGGAGGGATCCGGACCAGCTGGTGGTGCAGGCCAATTTTAGCTTCTGCCCCTGACCCCTGGGGGTTGTGCCATCCCCTGCCCCAGTTACCCCCTTCCTGTGTCTGAGGGAGCCCCCTGGCAACACCCAGCAGGGGTTCTTCTCCAGGCTCCTAACTCAGCAGGGATCAGAGAGAGACCTTATCTTCCATCTCTACCACCCGCCTGCTGCTCCCGGGGCCCTGAGCCATGGCTGTGGTGGTGGCATCAGGGAGGATCAACACTCAGGAGCCTGAAGTGCTTTCCCTGCTTGAGCCCTGGGGAAACCTTCCAAGGCTGGGCTTGAGAATGGTCACTGTGGCTGAACCCACAGGCGCTGGGGTACGAGTGTCATAAGCTGGGGACAGGTGAGGGGTGAGAGTGCCAGTCCTGGGTAATCATATTCTTTTTATTGGCTGTGCCAGGGGCTGTACCATAGGCCAGGGCTCTGCCCACCGTATCCACAGCACAGTACTGAGAGTTAAAGCCAGGGTTTTCCACATGCTAGGCAGGGGCTCTACCACTGAGCTATGCCCCCAGCCCCTCACTGGGGGATTCTAGGCAGGGGCTCTACCACTGAGCCACACCCCCAGCCCCTCACTGGGGGATTCTAGGCAGGGGGTTCTACCACAGAGCCACGCCCCCAGCCATCACTGGGGGATTCTAGGCAGGGGGTTCTACCACAGAGCCACGCCCCCAGCCATCACTGGGGGATCCTAGGCAGGGGGTTCTACCACAGAGCCACGCCCCCAGCCATCACTGGGGGATTCTAGGCAGGGGCTCCACCACAGAGTCATGCCCCGCTCCTAATTAACAAGTCCTCTACTGCTGAGCTATCTCCTCAGCTCTTTCACTTGTCTCTGAGGCAGTATCTCCCTGAGTTGCCCAGGCTGTCCTTGAACCCACTCCATTGTTCAGACAGACCTTGAGTTTAAGGTTGCCTCTGCTTCCCAAGTAGCTGGGATGCCATGCCTGGTGGCCATGTCCTTGTGAGGGAGCTGGGTGCATGTGGCTGGCACCTATCTGTCCCAACCTTTCTCCCTCATCTTCGGGGGTTCAGGACCTTCCTCACTGGGCTAGGTTGGGAGCTGAGTGTAGGTGAGGGGCCGGTTTGTACAAGACCTGGCCGATGGCATCGTCCTCTGCGTGAAAGCCGCACGGCAAGCAGGGGTGGTGGAGTAAGGCAGTGAGCTCAGCTACTTGGGAAACTGAGACAGGAGGATTTCAAGTTTTCAAGATCTTATCTGAAAATTCAAATTAAAAGTGAGGACTGGGAGGTGGGCTGGGGAGACGGCTCCCTGGGTAAAGTGCTTTACTGTGCCAGTATGAAGGCCCGGGTTCAGATTCCAGCACCCACGTGAAAGCTGGGCATGGTGGAACATGCCTGTAACCCCACCGTTGGGTGGGAGGGTGGGAGGGTGGGGCAATTAGAGATAGGCCGATACCAGGTGCTTGGGGCCAGCCAGTCTGGCTGACATGACAGTCTCTCGGTTCAGTGAAGAGGGTGTGTTTCAGTGGAGGATAATAGAGGAAAATGCCCAAAACTGACCTCTGACCTCCATAGGTGAGCATACCTACACACACACTACATATACAAAAAAGAAGTGGGTATTGGAGAAATACTGCAGTGGGAGAGCCCCTGCCTAGAACCCCCAGTGAGGGGCTGGGGCGTGGCTCAGTGGTAGAGCCCCTGCCTAGAATCCCCCAGTGAGGGGCTGGGGCGTGGCTTAGTGGAGGAGCCCCTGCCTAGAATCCCCCAGTGAGGGGCTGGGGCGTGGCTCAGTGGTAGAGCCTCTGCCTAGAATCCCCCAGTGAGGGGCTGGGGCGTGGCTTAGTGGAGGAGCCCCTGCCTAGAATCCCCCAGTGAGGGGCTGGGGCGTGGCTTAGTGGAGGAGCATTTCTCTAGTATGCAAGAACTGCACATAAAAAAGACAAAAAGAGGTGTAGCTGCATGAGTCAGTCTAATGTGATACAAGGAACGTCTGTTTGCTAAAATAGCTGCGTTCAGATCTCAGCTCTAAGCCTCAGTTTCCCCCGCCTGTAAAACAAGGATGATGCTGCATTGGCTTTCCATGCTTGTGAAATGCAGGTCGTTTCTGTGGGGTGGTCTGGCAGAGCTTCCTTGCCTCGGGTAGCCCCAGGCCTCTGCTCGCTGACTGCCCAGCCTTCTCCCTGCCTCCCTGTCCTGTGTCCTGTTTTTCCCCAGCCATGAGGAGGACAGGGAGGGAGATCAGCCAGGGCCTCTGGCTCTCAGAGCTGCAGCCAAGAAAGGAAGGCCCAGTCCCTGGAGGTTCCCAATCAGGACAGGGCAGCTGGGCCTGTGCAGGTCACCTCACTGGGGAGGCTGAGGAGGGACAGGCCAGCAGGAACAGAGGAGTTGATGGCGTGGGAGATGGCAGGGCCGGGCACATGTTGCTGTCAGGACGAAACACTGTTTCGTGGAGAGGTGGACAGAGTGACCGGGCCGAGAGGATGGGGCTGGATAAAGAGTTCTGCTGTTTGCTGGAGAATCTGGGGCAACAGGGATTCCGGGACAGTGCCCCCAATCCTTGGACTATGATCCAAGATCCTCCCAGGAGCTCCCAGGTGTGGCTACTCCAAGCTCTTTCTCTCTTCCCTTGTAGCCGTGAGCCGATGGATGAGATTAGTTGTGAATTAGGTACAAGTTGGGCATGATGGTGCAGGCCTGCCATTTTTGCACTTGGGAGGTCGAGGCGGGAGTATGAGGAATTCAGGGCTAGCCTGGACTACATGAGATCCTGCGTCATCTGTGACATAAAGCCTAACAATCCTCCTGAGTCAGGAGGATTGTTACATGTTCTGGCCCAGCTTGGGTTCCAGAGTGAGACTAAGTATCAAAAAATTAAAACTAAATAAATCTGTCAATAAACAGGACATCACAGGAGATTAACAGTGTGCTGAAATAGAGGAAGACTAATGACAGGGAGGTTAAGGCCATCTTCAGTTACATGTTAAATTCAAGGCCAGCCTGGGCTACATAAGGCCCTGCTTAAAAACAAACAACCAACCAAAAAACTCAATAAAAGGAAAAACATTGCTAAACTGCACTGTAACGTTTTCAAACCATGCAAAGCTGGGGCGTGGGTATTGAGGAGACCACTGTAAAATGTTGAGATGGCCAGCTGGGCATGAGGTGGGCACATGTGCACAGGATGTAAAGTTGAGGGGCCGGAAGGCCAGGTGTGATACAGGCCTGTAATCCCAACTCTGGGTTGGCCAGTGTTGGGGTATCAGGAGTTCAAGGTTATCCTTGGCTACATATTAAGTTTGAGGGCAGCCTGAGCTACTTGAGACCCTTTCCTACCTTTCCCATTCGCCCACCCTAAGAAAAATAGACTTGGGGCTGGCCCAGGGGCATTGACAGATGAGCTAGGGTTTTGGGATTTTTGCTTGCTGGGACGGGGTGTTGGATCTGCATGAAGGGTGACACTCAGTGGAGGTTGAGGTCAGCAGCCCTTAGAAGAATGTGGCCTGGAGATGCTGGGAGATAGGCATATCTGAGACCTTGGTGGTGCAGCTCAGAGGCCCCCATTGTGTGTACTGCTAGGGATGGAAACTGGGGACAGAACCCTGAGCCTTGTGTCAAGGAGCCGGGCGCTCCTCCCACCACCGAGAATGTTCCCCAGCACTTGGTTCTTGAGATGGGACGATGTGGAGCCCAGTGTGGTCCACAGTCATCATCCCAGCTATTGAGAAGTGGAGCCAAGACGGTGGAGAGTTAAGGCTGCCCTCAGCTACACAGTCAGTTCAAAGCCAACCTGGGCTTCAACAGGGCCTGTCTCAACAAAACAGAAGGGGTAGCTTGCTCTGTAGCCCAGGCTGGCTCTCTGTGTAGTGGAGGGTGGTCTGATGCTCCTTATCCTCCTGCCTCATCTTCCGAGTGGGAGTCACGCCTGGTTTATTTGGTGTTAGGAAGGAACCCAAGGCAGTGGCAGCCCCTATGGGAGACCAGTGTGGGATGAGGAAGGCCTAAAGGATGCTCTTGCCTTGGCCCAAGTTTTCCAAGGGACTCCGGGGCACGGTGGCCAGAGCTCCAGAGAGCCACCCTGGCCCCAGGGTGTCACTGCAGTGGGAAGGAGCCAGCATGGCTCACGACGTGTTTCTCTCCACACAGCATGGCACCTTGGGCAGCGGACGATCTTCGGACAAAGGGCCGTCCTGGTCCAGCCGTTCCCTGGGTGCCCGTTGCCGGAACTCTATCGCTTCCTGCCCCGAGGAACAACCCCATGTGGGCAACTACAGGCTGCTAAGGACCATCGGGAAAGGCAACTTCGCCAAAGTCAAGCTGGCTCGGCATATCCTCACGGGCCGGGAGGTGAGTGGGAGTGACCGAGGGGCTGAAGTTTGTGGCAGGGGGGAGGCAGGAGATCAAGAGGCAAGATGTGACACTAGGTCAAGGGTGGACCTGGCTGGCCTTCTTACCTCAGAAAATTGCTCGACTTGCTCAGAATTTAAAGGTGGTTTTGTTTGGTTTTGATCCATGATCTCTCTGTCGCCCTAGCTCCCGGGAGTTTGCTCTCTAGATCAGGCTGGCCTCGGACTCAGAGACCGCTCTGCAGTGCCCACAGAGGCCAGGAGGTCTCGGAGGTTTTGGAGCTGTGACAGGCACTTGTGAGCTGCCTGGGTGCCGGGAACCAAGCATGGTCCCATGGGAAAGTGCCTGATGGCTGAAGTACTGCACCGTCTCTCCATCTACATGCTCACAGTTTTCCAGAATAGTCCTAATAGGAAAAGAAAACCAGTTAGAGGGTCCTTGAATTGTCGGGAAGTCCTAGGCCACCGGTGTTGCCTTCCTGCCCGCCTTCCTCTTTGGATTTTGTGTATTTTTATTGTCTTATTTGTTTGTTTACTGGGTATATGTGAGAGAAAGAGAGAGACCAGAGCAGGACATCCGATGTCTTTGGTTTCCACCAGTTTGTCTTGTGATGGGTTCATCTCTTCTTGTCATGGGAGTTTGTGGCTTCAGCGAGGTTGCCTGGGCAACAAGCTCAGCATCTCCATTCCCTGCCCTGCTTCCCATCCCAGTGCTGGATTCAGGGCTCTCGTGGCCATGTCTAGCTTTCGTAACAAGAGTGCTGAGAGGTAAAACTTAGTTCCTAGAGCTTATGAAGTCGGTGCTTTAGCTAAGCTCCAGCCTGCCAGCTTCGTTTCTTCCCGCAGTTATTTTATTGATTAATTTGGTTACTCGATAGTTTCATATGTGTATATAATCTATTAAGTTTGCTTGGTTTTTTTTTTGTTTGGTTTGGTTTGGTTTTTGTGGCTGTATTGTGTTGCTGTAAGGCAGGGGCTCACTATGTAGTGCTGGGTCACCTGGAAATTGCCACGCAGACCAGGCTGGCTTTGGAACACCCAGGGATCCGCCTGCCTCTGCCTCCTCAGTGCTGGAATTAAAGGTGTGTGCCACCATGCCTTGATTGTTATTTTAAACTTTTTTTTTTTTTTTGGTTTATTTTGAGACGGGGTTTCTCTGTGTAGCCGTGGCTGGCCTTGAACTCAGAAATCCACCTGCCTCTGCCTCGAGTGCTGGGATTAAAGGCGTGCGTCACCACACCCGGCTAAACTAATTTTTTATAATTTATTTTTATTATACATTCATTGGTGTTTGCTTCCGTGTCTGGGTGAGTGTGTCAGAAGCCCTGGAATAGGAGTTACAGACAGTTGGAAGCTGCCATGTGGTTGCTGGGATTTGAACTCAGGTCTTCTGTAAGAGCAGCCCCGTGCTCTTAACCACTGAGCCACCTCTCTCGAGCCTGTTTGTGATTTAAGAAACAAGTCTGACTCTGTGGCCTCAGACTCTCATCCTCTTCTCTGTGTTTCCTGATTCTGGGTTCCAGGGATACACCACACTGGTACCTAGTCAGTCCCTATTTTCTGTATTTATTTGGCCACAAAAGCAGTAGGTCTGCAGTACAAAGCGTGCCTAGAATCCTCCAGTGAGGGGCTGGGGGCGTGGCTCAGTGGTAGAGCCCCTGCCTAGAATCCCCCAGTGAGGGGCTGGGGGCGTGGCTCAGTGGTGGAGCCCCTGCCTAGAATCCCCCAGTGAGGGGCTGGGGCGTGGCTCAGTGGTAGAGCCCCTGCCTAGAATCCCCCCCCCCCACCCCCCACCCGTGAGGGGCTGGAGGTGTGGCTCAGTGGTAGGAACCCCTGCCTAGAATCCCCCAGTGAGGGGCTGGAGGCGTGGCTCAGTGGTAGGAACCCCTGCCTAGAATCCCCCAGTGAGGGGCTGGGGGCGTGGCTGAGTGGTAGAGCCCCTGCCTAGAATCCCCCAGGGAGGGGCTGGGGGCGTGGCTCAGTGGTAGAGCCCCTGCCTAGAGTCCCCCAGTGAGGGGCTGGGGCGTGGCTCAGTGGTAGAGGGGTGTCCTCCCTGGCTTATAGGAGGGCTTGAGTGTGGTGCTCAGGAACACAATACAACCCAGAACTCTAAGAACCAGACATGGTGGCTTAGGCTTTTACTCCCAGCGCTCAGGAGGTGGAGGTAGCACGATCTCTGTGAGTTCAGAGCTGGTTTGGTCTACCTAGTGAGTTCTAGTCCATTTAAAAAATCAAAGCAAAACAAACCTTAAAGAGTCAGAACGCCAGGCTGGTATTACTCACCAGTGCAAGTACAAATGAAAACCTTCTCCTTTTTTGGGATAGGGTTTTGCTAGATTGACTAAGGCTCAAATCAAAACTCGTTTTGTTCTCATTTTTCTCCATTTATTTATTTATTTATTTATTTATTTATTTATTTATTGTTTTTTTCCGAGACAGGGTTTCTCTGTGTAGCCCTGGCTGTCCTGGAACTCACTTTGTAGACCAGGCTGGCTTTGAACTCAGAAATCCGCCTGCCTCTGCCTCCCGAGTGCTGGGATTAAAGGCTCGTTCATCCATTTTGGGAGTGTGCATATATGGAGAGGTCAAAGACAATGCAAGCGTTTCCCGTGCTCTCTCACCCCATCAGCTCCAAGGCTCCAGCTCAGGGTGTCAGGCCTGTGGCGTTTGCCTCTAAGCCACCTCACCACCCCCATCTCAACCACAGTATCAGGGATGAAATCCGCACCCTCTGCACCGTCGCCGCCGTGCTTCCAGTGCCGGGCCCCTCCCAGGAATGCGGAGTTGTTTTTCTTTCCACAATTTATTCCTGTGCTTCGTCACATTCACAGATGAAAGAGACCATATGATCGTCTCAATACTGGCATGGAAAGTGCCTGACAAAATTCTCAAAAAAGAGAAGCCGGCAAGGGCACAGGGCCCACTCCCCCACAGCGAACAGGCTGGTCTCCATATGTGGGGCGACTCCATTCCAGAGGTTACTTTTTTTTTTTTTTTTTTTAAAGATTTGTTATTTTTGTTTTTTAATTTTTAGGTTTTTTTTCCCTCCCCTTTTGAGGTCTTCCTGTGCAATCTTGTCTGGCCTGGAACTCATCATGTAGTCCAGGCTACCCCAGAACTCACTGAGATCCTCCTGCCTCTGCTTCCCAAGGGCTTCACCACACCTGGGATAAGATTCACTTATTTAAATTGTGTATCTGTGCTTCTGCTGGTGGGCATGTGCATGTGTGTGCAGGGAGCCAGGGAGGCCAGAGGCAGCGGTGGGCATCTTGTATCTGGAGTGTCTGATGGTTGGGAACCACGAGGTGCATGCTGGCAGCTGAACTCCGCAGGGCCCTGTGTGCGCAGTCACCGTGTTCACTCTCTCTCCCGCCGCTCGGTAGCCTAGGACTTCCCATGTGACCAGGTTGGTCTCTGACTCACTCTGCCTTCCAGTTGTTGGCACTCTAGGCCTGGACCGCTATACTTAGCTGAATTAACAGTTAATATTCAATATTTAAAAGAAAAATTCCTTTTGACCAAATGTCTCACACATCTCATGTAGTCCAGGCTGGCCCCAAATGTGCTGGGGGATTTTGACTTTCCCACCTTCTTCTACCCATAGGTCGCTATTAAGATCATTGATAAGACCCAGCTGAACCCCAGTAGCTTGCAGAAGGTGAGGCCCAGAGAAAGGACCAGGGTGGGAACGCAGTGGCAGTGCCGGGTGAGAGCTGGGACCCGACCAGGCCTGGGGGGGGGAGGGATCCCCGCCCCACTCACAGCTGTCTGTTCTTCCTTTCTGGCCTTGCCCAGCTGTTCAGAGAAGTCCGAATTATGAAGGGACTCAACCACCCCAACATCGGTGAGGAGAGGACAGGAGCCGTGGCGGTGCCCTTGGGGAGGGAGGGCGGGGCTGTCTTAGCAGGACCTTCCTGCCTGGCTGAGGCTCCTTGGGCCTCTGCTTTGTTCTCTGGAGCTGGGATCAGTATCAGGGTTGTAATGCCCGGGTAAGATCAGCCTGTTCAGGGCCACGCGGACTGTGGCCCTCATGCTTTCTTAGCAGAGGCGGTCACTGAGTGGAGCACGGTGTAGCGTGCCGGGATGTGGCAATGACGTGCACTGACTGCGTAACTGCCGACTGCGATTGCCAGCAACATGGGCACAGGTCCTAGGCTTCATCGAGCTGAAGCTCTTGTGTAGAGAAAGGGAGGCTGAGCAGCAGGGAAAACCTGGCGGGCCAGGCATAAGGAGCCATGGGGGCTCTGGTGGGAGGCACGTGAGGATTGGCGGATGGCTGCAGTCTGGGTGGAGGATGGTCAGCTCTTCCACACTGACCTAACACCTCGACCCTCCCCACAGTGAAGCTTTTTGAGGTTATAGAGACAGAGAAGACGCTGTACCTGGTGATGGAATATGCTAGCGCAGGTGAGGCTCTGCCCCACACTCTGCTCTCCTCCCAGACCCCTGTGCCTGCTCTCACATCTCCCCCAGACCCTCCTCTCACCCCCCAGACCCCCAGACCCTTCTCTCACCCCCCCAGGCCCCCAGACCCTGCTCTCACCCCCAGACCTCCAGACCCTGCTCTCACATCTCCCCCAGACCCCCAGACCCTTCTCTCACCCCCCCACCACACCTTGCTCTCACAGTCCCTCCCCCATTGCACCCTCTGGCTCCAGCTCTCACCCCTCTTGCTCTCTGCAGGAGAAGTGTTTGACTACCTCGTGTCGCACGGCCGCATGAAGGAGAAGGAGGCTCGAGCCAAGTTCCGGCAGGTGAGAGACAGGGTGCCATGTACATGAGCGTACGCAGGGGTGAGGATGCACAGGGACCCAGATGGGAGGAGGTTGTTGGGGAGCCAGGACGCAGGTGAAGGAGGGGGTTGTACAGGTGAGTGGATGCTGAGGCCTGGGGTGGGGTGGGGGTGGGGAAAGTGCTGGAGTATGCATGGCAAAGCTGGGGTGGATCAGGCAGGGGGATCAAGGTCATCCTCAGCCACATAGAGTTTGAGGCTAGCCTGGGCTATACAAGA
>NC_034608.1:14969875-14970759 GCF_900095145.1 Mus pahari | reverse complement strand
AGGAAAGGAAAGGAAAGGAAAGGAAAGGAAAGGAAAGGAAAGGAAAGGAAAGGAAAGGAAAGGAAAGGAAAGGAAAGGAAAGGAAAGGAAAGGCAAGGCAAGGCATAAAGAAAGGCTGGGGAGCTGGCTCAGTGGATGCAGCCCTACTAGGCAATCCAGAGGGATAGAGTTTAGTTCCCTAAGTCCTGTGGGGTGGGTGTGGCGGCCAGCCTCCATCCCAGTACTCAGGAAGCAGCAGGGCTCACTGTGGCTGGGTAGCTACACTAGCTGGATGGTTAAGCTCCTGGTTCAGTGGGAGATGCCCTTCCCCAGTCAATAAAATGGGAGAGCAATTGAGAAGCACACTGATGTCAGCACGCATACACAAACCCATAGAGAGATGCAGAGAAAGGCATGCGGGTTCTTGAAGGAGTGTGTGTAGGTATGAGGTAGCTGCATGCATTGGAGTGGCAAGATGGGGGTGGGGCTTCTGGGTGGCAGGACCTGCAGGCGCTTGGTATCAGGTGTGCCTAGGTGTGGAGGATTCACCTACTCTCACCTAGGGTGTGGACATTGGCGTGTGAGAGTGTATATGGAAGTTAGAGGACACACCAGTGTGAAGCCCAGGTGTGAGGTGTGTGGACATGCAGGTGTGAGGCCCAGGTGCGAGGTGAGAGGACATGCAGGTGTGAGGCCCAGGTGTGAGGTGAGAGGACATGCAGATGTGAGGCCCAGGTTTGAGGTGACTGGACATGCAGCTGTGAGGCCCAGGTATGAGGTGAGTGGACATGCAGCTGAGAGGCCCAGATATGAGGTGAGAGGACATGCAGGTGTGAGGCCCAGGTGTGAGGTGAGAGGACATGCAGATGTGAGGCCCAGGTGCGAGGTGAGAGGACATGCAGGTG
>NC_034608.1:14968859-14969385 GCF_900095145.1 Mus pahari | reverse complement strand
GAGGTGAGAGGACATGCAGGTGTGAGGCCCAGGTGTGAGGTGAGAGGACATATGCAGGTGTGAGGCCCAGGTGTGAGGTGAGAGGTCATGCAGGTGTGAGGTGAGAGGACATGCAGGTGTGAGGCCCAGGTGTGAGGTGAGAGGACATGCAGATGTGAGGTGAGAGGATGTGCAGGAGTGAAGAACAGGTTCAGGGTGAGAAGATCCGTAGGTGTGAAATGAGAAGATGCACGGGTGTGAGAAGCATTTCAGGGTGTGTGGCCTATGAGTGGGCACCACTGTATTTACTACTGGTGTGAGGACACCCTTCGTGTAGAGTAGCACCTTCAGGGACAAGGATTGTAGGCCCGGTGAGTTGGGGCCACATACCTGTTTCCCTGCATGGGACACTTTGGGAGTTTCCAAACATGGGCTAGTCCCAAGGTCTTGATACTACAACCAAGGACGTGTGTGTGCATACCTGCATGTGCATACATGTGTCCGTGTGTGTCCGTGTCCGTGTGTGTGTGTGTGTGTGTGTGTGTGT
>NC_034608.1:14965680-14968544 GCF_900095145.1 Mus pahari | reverse complement strand
AGAGAGAGAGAGAGAGAGAGAGAGAGAGAGATCTGCCTATGAGACCATCAGGTGATGTCCGGTTGTTCAATGCTTTCTGGACCTGGCTGAGCCCCCAAGGCCTCGGCTGGTGCCCAGAGAAGTTCTGGGCAGGCAGGTCAGCTGTGGGTGGTGGCTTCATGGGCTGCAAAGAACACAGAAGACTCTGGCCTCCCACATGACTTGTCTTCAACCGTAGATCGTGTCAGCCGTGCACTACTGTCACCAGAAGAACATTGTACACAGGGATCTAAAGGTAAACCCCTCCCACTGTGTGAGCTCAGCTGCTAGCCACGCCCACGCTCCCAGCTCCTCCCTTTGACCTTCCCCAGCTGCAGTGCCCCGGGTTCTTTCCCACACAGGGGGACAGCCACGGGAACTTGTGTCCCGGGGCAGCCTCAGGATGGCCATGGGGATGAGATAGGCTATCTATCTGTATTTGGCCTTCGGGGTTGCTGTGTCTCTGACGGGTGGACCTTCTAGAATCCCCAAGAACTTGGCTTTCAGGCTCAAGTTATTCCAGAGTCTTGGGAACCCAGATTCTTAGGATGGCACAAAGGCACAGGACAGGCAACAAGGATGGGAAAGAGACCCCTAGGGCCCAACCCAGGTGCCTGCTGCAGCCAGGCGCCACAGCATCCAGCAGGCTCCATGCAGGCCGGTCTGGGTTATCCTTCCGGAGCACTTCCTGTGTGCTGGGGCACACTAGGGGCTTTATTTTATTTTATATTAATTTACTTATTTATTTTGATTTTTTCCATTTCTCTGTGTAACATTGGCTGTCCTGGAACTTGCTCTGTAGACCAGGTCACCCTCGAACTCACAGAGATCCACCTGCCTCTGCCTACTGAGAGCTGGGATTAAAGGTGTGCGCCACCACCACCCGCCTCCTTTAAAAAATTTTTTTTTAATTAATTAATTAATTTTTTTTTACTCTATTTTATTGGCACTAAGGGCTTTAAAGCAGACTGTGCCCCAGGAACAGTTTTTTCATTGTTTTTCATAGCCCGGGGAAGGGTCCTGAGGTGGCTTTAGTGGATAAAGGCACCTGCTCTACACTTCCATCAGTCTGTGTTCAATCCCGGGGGACCCACATGATGGAAAGAGAGAGCTGGCTGTACACAGTTAGCATTTGACCTCCATATGATGTGCAGATATATGTAATAAGAACATAGGCAGATATATGTAATAAGAACAACAACAACCCCTGAGGCTAGCCAGTCCTTGGGTGGGTCAGGCTTGCTGATCAGTTCAAGGCCAAGGGCTACGGCACGCAGTGTGTAGTGTGCAAAGCCCTGGGTTCAAATTTCAACCACAGGAGACAAAAAGGGACCACTATGACCAGCCTCAGCTGGATGTGACCCTGCCTCGAAGTTGCAACAACAAAAACAAGCATAGCCTGGGGGCGGGGCAGAGTTGGATGTGCATGTCTCACCTGCAATCTCAGTCCTCGGGAAGATGAGGCAGGAGAATTACCATGAGTTTGAAGCTAGCCTGGGTTCTACAGTAACTTTTCAAATAGCAAGCCTTGTGTCAGGGATAGTGGTGCAAACTTGTGATCGCAGCACTCAGGAGGTAGTTTCCATGAGTTGGAGGATAGCCTGGGCTTTGTAGTGAGGTCGAAGAAGCATGGAGTGGCCGTGGAAGCTTATGGATACTTGCTCTATGAGGCAGGCACTTTGCCATCCTTTTCAGGTAGGGTGATGGGGAGAATTTACCTGGAGGTTGTGCGCCACCTAGTGGAGGAGACTGGACTCGACCAAAGTGGTTTCCCAGATGCAGATGGAGACCATCAGAACTAAGTCTGGACTGTGGAGCCTCAGATAAAATGTCACCAGGCTTCAGACGTTGGTCACCCTGAGGAATACTAGCCTAGAATGCACAAAGCCATGGGCTGTATTACCAACCCCATGTAAACATGGTGCGATGGTGCAGGCCTGTAATTCCAGTGTTGGCAGGCAGAGGCAAGACTCTGGCTTCATCCTCTGGCTTCTCTTTCCCTTTCAGGCTGAAAACCTGTTGCTGGATGCCGAGGCCAATATCAAAATCGCTGATTTCGGCTTCAGCAATGAGTTCACGCTGGGCTCCAAGCTGGACACCTTCTGTGGGAGCCCCCCATACGCTGCCCCAGAACTGTTCCAGGGCAAGAAGTATGATGGGCCAGAGGTGGACATCTGGAGCCTGGGTGTCATCCTGTACACGCTGGTCAGCGGCTCCCTGCCCTTCGATGGGCACAACCTCAAGGTGCCAGGGATGGGGTGGGCGGGATCAGGTGGGACTGAGGTCACGTGGTCAGATGAGGAACAGGGGTGACTCCGGTGCCCGCTGCCCCAGTATGGCTGGCACTGTTAAGGCCCAAGCTGTGAGCTCAACAGCTGGTGGATTTTGGTTCTAATATTGACCTGCTCTGGGGGAAAAAATTATTAGAAATTTCTGGGTCATGCCCCATTTAAGTCTTTTCAAATCCAATGCATGTAAGAGAGACAGACATGGCAGGAGGGGCGGGCGAGCCCCACAAGCAATGACAGAAGGCAGGGTTTCATTTCTGTGCAGTGCCCAGATTAGGGAAATCCACAGAAAGTGGGGGCAGACTAGTGCTTGCTTAACGTTAGGATGGGGGAGGGAGAGCTGGGCTCAGATAAAGGGCTCAGGGATTTTGCTGATGGAACTAAAGCCAAGTAAGTACTCTGCCACTGAGCCACGCCCTCAGCCCCTCACTGGGGAATTCTAGGCAGGGGCTCTACCACTGAGCCACGCCCCCAGCCCCTCACTGGGGGATCCTAGGCAGGGGCTCTGCCGCTGAACCACGCCCCCAGCCCCTCACTGGGGGATCCTAGGCAGGGGCT
>NC_034608.1:14945876-14965537 GCF_900095145.1 Mus pahari | reverse complement strand
CTAGGCAGGGGCTCTACCGCTGAACCACGCCCCCAGCCCCTCACTGGGGGATTCTAGGCAGGGGCTCTACCGCTGAGCCACGCCCCCAGCCCCTCACTGGGGGATTCTAGGCAGGGGCTCTACCGCTGGCTGAGCCACGCCCCCAGCCCCTCACTGGGGGATTCTAGGCAGGGGCTCTACCGCTGAGCCACGCCTCCAGCCCCTCACTGGGGGATTCTAGGCAGGGGTTCCTCCACTGAGCAACGCCCTCTCCAACTTTCTTAAGTAGTCTTTCAAAATGATAAAAAAAAAATATTCTGAAACTAGTAGTGGAAATAATTGTGTACTCACCAGAATCACTCAAACTTTTCAGAATTGTGTATTTAATTTTTTTTTCTTTTGTTCCTTCACTTTATTGAATGGGACCAGCCTTTCATTCCAGCACTGGAAGGGGTTGAGGCAGGGAGATTGCAAATTCAAGGCCAGTGTGGGTGTCTTAGTGACACCCAGTCTGCAAAGGAAAGTCCAAGGGAGCTGGGACGATAGCTCAGTGGGCAGGAAGCCCTGGGCATAGCCGTCAGCACCACCAAACAAAGAAGAAGCCCACAGAAAGATTGCATCCGCATTTGCTGGAATATCTGTGGTAGATCAGGCAGAAAACAAAGTGGGTGAGCAAAATAGAACATCGTTATCAGTCGCTGCCTGGGGCTTGGTACTCGGAGGAACACAGACCCAGATAACTGGGTATTCCTGGGAAGTGTGGGGGGTGTGTCTTCAGCGTGATTGGAAGGTGGGATTCTTTTTTCTTTTGATGTTCGTGCTTTGAAACATTGCCAGTACATGGACAAGTTGCAGGGATAGAATAGAGACACCCAGTACTTCTCAGGAGGCCACGCTGGCTGACGTCCAGCCCAGAGCTGGCTCCCTATGCACGTAGTCCTGTCTTTATTGATGGACCACCGGACAGTTCAGTGTAGACACTGTGTCCCTTGGTCCCTAAGGACTGCCGTGGTTATCTCCTGAGACTCGAAACACTTTCCTGTGGCTGGTCATACACAGGAAATGCAACATTGAAACAGTGCTGGCCTCCACCCTAGGCCAGTTAGACATTATTTGTCTCAGGAATATTAACTCATGCCCCCAGCCCCTCACTGGGGGATTCTAGGCAGGGACTCTACCACTGAGCCACGCCCCCAGCCTTTCACTGGGGCACTCAGTGATTTGACCTGTGGCTGGCTTCAGGTCACTTATTTTTCAGAGTGTCCCCCAAAGGGTAGATACTGGAGGAATTCCTTAGCTGTTCCCTGTGTCAGGAAGTATTGGCTACCACAAGAGAGCACGTAACGAGGCAGGAAATGCCCTTTCCTTTTTGTACCAGGATGAAGGGTACCCTTTGACCTTGTGTCAACCCGTCCTTTAATTAAAGACCCTGACACTACCTTCTGTATAAGAGCAGCCCTCATGCTTGCTGAGGCTAAACGGTGAGGCACTTGAGGTGTCCTTCAGTACAGAGAGAATGGCTCTTATAGTGGAATAATCTTTGAGAACTTCCAGCATGAGGCTAAGACCTTTTCCACGGGTCTGGCTAATTAGCTCAGCTGCCCCAGGCACCTGCTGTGCCCTGTTGTGCTAGTATCTGCACTTCAGTCATTTTGTTTTAATTTTTTTCTATTTGCATGTTGGTGTGTGTGCGTGTACGCACGCACGCACACACACACACACACACACACACACACACGTTAATTATGTATGTGTTTGCTCATAACAAATGTGTGGGGGCTCATAGAGGCCAGAAGAAGGCCTGGGACTGGAGTCAAAGAAGGAAGGTTATGAGCTGCCTAATGTGGGTGCTGGGAACGAACCTAGGTACCTTGCAAAAGCAGCAGTTGCCATAGGCCACTGTGTCTGTCTCTCCAGCTCTGTATCCTCCTGTGTGTGTGGATGCGTGAAGAGGCCTGAGGTTGCTGTCTGAGATCTTTCTCAGCCTCTCTTTCACCTTATCAGTGAGGCCAGGCCCCTCAGCCGCACATGTGGCTGGTCTTCCTGGCCAGCTTGCTTTGGTGACAACATCTCTGCCTTAAAGGCTGGAACAAGAGGAGTCCACCGTGTTCACCTGGCATTTTGGTGGGATTTAGGCATCTGGATTACTGTCCTAACGCATGCCTGGCGGGCACTTACAGCTGAGCCGTCCCCACAGCTCTCTGAGCTCACATGTTCTCTGTGAATACCTCAGGCAAGTCCCTCCTTGAACCCGGTGTCTCTAACCTGTGGGAGTGGAGGTGTGCATTAACAGTGTCCACTTGAGGGGCTGGACAGGTAGCTAAGAGCACTTGCTGTTCTATTGAACCCAAGTTTGACTCCCAGAACTGTAACTCCAGATGCATGGGATCTAGCGCCCTCTTCTGCCTTCTGTGGGCAGTATACACACAAGCCCAGCTAGACACAGCTTTTAAAAAATGTTTATAAAAGGAGTATCTTGTGGGCTGGAGAGATGACTCAGTGGCTGAAAGCAGTGCCTGCTCTTCCAGAGGACCCAGGTTCAGTTCCCAGCACCCACAGGGCAGTTTACACCTGTCTGTACCTCCATGTCCAGGGGACCCTCATACATGCAGGCAAAACACCAGTGCATGTAAAAGAAATAAATACAGATAATAAAAACAAAGTATCTCCATGAACCAAGTATATAGCATATAGCTTTGGGAGGCTGAACTTGGAGGATTGTGAGTTCACAGACCGCCCCATCTGTGTAACAAGATGCTTTCTCCCAAACGCCAGGGTAAATAAACACATGAAGATGATTTTTGGAACTACATGGCTGCTTGGGAGAGAGACACTGGGTGGGGGACAGTGACGGGCACTTCCCATTGTAAGCCTGGCCTTCACATGTTGGTCACTCTGTAGATGAGCATGCACCTTTCTTCGGTAAAGTGCGGGCCTAGCTCGCAGGAAACCCTAGGTTCAGTCCCCACCATTGCATTAATGGGCTGTGGTGTCTCCAAACCCAGCACTCCAGGGACAGAGGCGAAATGGTCGGGATCGAGGTCATCCTTGGCTATACAACAGGTTTGAGGCCAGCCTGGGCTATGTGAGATTCTGCCTTCCAAATCTGAAGGCGGGGGGACGTTAGTCTATTGAAAGAAACTTCAGGCTGGGCAGGGTTAGGGTTAGGACTGGGGAGGCAGAAGCAGAGACGGGCAGATCTTGTGAGTTTGAGACCAGCCTGATCAATAGAGTGAATTCAGGGACAGCCAGGGCTATGCAGTGAGACCCTGACTCAATTTTTTTTCTTTCAATTAAAAAAAAAAAAAAAAACCTAGAAAATTTAAGGTTAAGGGTCATGCTCAGCTGATGGCCTGTGAAGCCAAGGGAAATCCCTCCATTCTCTCCCCAAGCTCCATATAACCTGGGCGTGGGGGCTCACCCTGTCATCCCAGGATTGTTGAAGTGAAGCGCAGGGCAGGTGGAGGCTCTTTTCCATGAGACCCTGTCTCAAAGCAGGGGAGAGGGGAAGACTTTAAAGTGGCTGGCTTTAGGGTGCCCCCTTTCCACTGATGAGAAAGTGTGGTCAGGAAGCAGGGCTAAGGTTTTCTTACTATATTTGGGCCAGGACATCCATCACCTATCTGATCTTCTAGAAGGTCTGGACGTGGGTGTCAGGGGGGTGACGTTTGGTGAGTGCAGGGATGAGCCCTGTCTGCGGAGGTGAGCATACCCTGTCCTGCCCTTGCAGGAGCTGCGGGAGCGAGTCCTCAGAGGAAAGTACCGAGTCCCCTTCTACATGTCTACAGACTGCGAGAGCATTCTGCGGAGATTTCTGGTGCTGAACCCCGCAAAACGCTGTACTCTGGAGGTGAGCCCTCTCCTGGGACCGTGTTCTTCCTGTTACCTGATCCCTGTGGCTCCATCCCTCCCTCCTGGTGCTGGGATCAGCTCTGAGTGGAGGCAGACAGCAAGGAGGAGGTTCCTAGATGGTCCCTGCCATGACAGTAATTAAGCTAATGAGCTCTTAGGATGATTACAGGGTGCTGGGGACCCAGATGATGCGGAGGAGGAGGGTGGTAAGAAAGGCTGTGGTGGGGTGGGATGGCTGGCTAGGTCTCCTCAAGCTCTCAGATTGGGGGTGGTAGGCTCGGCGGGGAGTCCCTCTTGGAGGATGGGAAACTCTGTGTCCTGTGCTGGTGCCTTCCCTTCCTTCTCATATCTGTCTCCCTTGTCCTCAGCAAATCATGAAAGACAAATGGATCAACATCGGCTATGAGGGTGAGGAGCTGAAGCCATACACGGAGCCTGAGGAGGACTTCGGGGACACCAAGAGAATTGGTGAGGGTCAAGGAAGCAGGTGCTTCTGGCTCAGGGGTCAGTGCCACAGAGCCGAGGCTGGCGGCCATTGCCTCTGCTCACCACTGAGCTAGGGAGAGTAGTTGAGGAATGTCTGTCCCTGCACCATGTTCGAGCTGTGTGACCCTGAGCGAGTGTTTTCCCTTTCTGTGCATCTAGGAAATAGCAATATACACACAGGCCAGCTCAAAGCTGTACAAATTAGGGGGGAAGCTGATCTACATATGTACTTATGTCTAGAGTCCCCCAGTGGGGGTCTGGGGGCGTGGCTCAGCGGTAGAGCCTAGGATCCCCCAGTGAGGGGCTGGGGCGTGGCTCAGTGGTAGAGCCCCTGCCTAGGATCCCCCAATGAGGGGCTGGGGCGTGGCTCAGTGGTAGAGCCCCTGCCTAGAATCCCCCAGTGAGGGGCTGGGGCGTGGCTCAGTGGTAGAGCCCCTGCCTAGAATCCCCCAGTGAGGGGCTGGGGCCATGGCTCAGTGGTAGAGCCCCTGCCTAGAATCCCCCAGTGAGGGGCTGGGGGCGTGGCTCAGTGGTAGAGCCCCTGCCTAGAATCCCCCAGTGAGGGGCTGGGGGCGTGACTCAGTGGTAGAGCCCCTGCCTAGGATCCCCCAATGAGGGGCTGGGGCGTGGCTCAGTGGTAGAGCCCCTGCCTAGGATCCCCCAATGAGGGGCTGGGGCGTGGCTCAGTGGTAGAGCCCTTGCCTAGAATCCCCCAGTGAGGGGCTGGGGCGTGGCTCAGTGGTAGGGCATTTGCCTCCCTGCTGATGCCTGACACAGTGGAGCTTCAACTTTGATGGCTAAAAAGACAAATCACTGGGGCAAGAAAAATGGCTCAGCAATTAAGAGTCCTAACTGTTCTTCCAGAGGACCCAGGTTTGATTCCCAGCACCCACATGGTGGCTCACAGTAACTGTAGTCCCAGGAATGCAGGTGGTGCACAGATAAACAAACATGCAGGCAAGGCATCCACATGCATTAAATAAATAAATAAATAAATAAATAACTCATTACAGTTGAAAAGTGGGCCACGGTCAACCCAGAATGCCAGAGCATGCCTGTAATCCAAGTATTTGGGGTCGTCCTCAACTATGTAACAGTGCCAAAGCCTGGGCAGCCCGATGTCCTGATAAAACAAACAGACAAATCCAAGGTCCTGCTGTCCCACGGCTGCATGAATGCACCAACATAGGAGTCTGTCCACACGGTCAGCTTTCATGATTTGCAATAGAAAGTACCAGTGGAATAATTATACTTTCAGGCGGGGCTGTGGCTCGGGAAGAGCCCCTGTCGTGGGTTGCCCTGACGCTATTTTCTGGTGGTAATGTTGCTTCCTCAGGAGGGGCTGCCCTCCACTGAGCAGTCACTCAGCATATGGATCTTTTGCCCATTTTAACAAATAAAGGCTAGAGCCTGTGATTGGGCTGGGGAAGTAAAAGGTGGGACAGGAAGTCTGAACGAGAGGAAGAGAGGAAGAGGATTTGGAGCAGAACCGTGTGGCTGGGAGAAATTGCAAGTAGCAAGGGTGTCATCGCTGGGGAACAGGTTGCTGTGGTGAAAGAGCTGCCCAATCTAGGCTTAAAACTTACAAATGTGATAACTGGAGTGTATGTTTTTAATGCAGATTTATCAGGGATAAAAATGGCTGTACCAACTCCCTGCCTAGAGTCCCCAGTGAGGGCTGGGGTGTGACGTGTGACATCTTATGGCTGTTCTGATGCTGTCAGTGATGCCTTAGGGGTGGGACTGTTTGACTTTTCAAAACTTGGTGGTGTGCGTGTATTGATCTATCCAGTGTGCCTTTGAGGCTGGAACAATGATTGGCCTGACCTGAGTCACGTGCCTACCCTGGGTAGGAGCAGGCAGGGGTTAGAAAACTGGTTTATAGAAGGAATATTCTTCGAAGAAATCTTGTATTGCTGGCAGAGTGGAGAAGGACAGACACGACTGAGAGACACAAGGGGTGGAAGGGACAGCCTGGGGAAGGAGACTGACCCTTCTCTCCATCCATCTCCCAGAGGTGATGGTGGGTATGGGCTACACACGGGAAGAAATCAAAGAGGCCTTGACCAACCAGAAGTACAACGAGGTGACCGCCACCTACCTCCTGCTGGGCAGGAAGACTGAGGTCAGAGGTCATGGGGCCTCAGGCCTTGGGTGGAGGGACTTGGGGCCAGCCGCTTGGACAGAAGGCTGAGGTGCCTTGCATGTTTTCTCTTGTAGGAGGGTGGGGACCGGGGTGCCCCAGGGCTGGCCCTGGCACGGGTGCGGGCGCCCAGCGACACCACCAACGGGACAAGCTCCAGCAAAGGCAGCAGCCACAACAAAGGGCAACGGGCTTCTTCCTCCACCTACCACCGCCAGCGCCGTCACAGTGACTTCTGTGAGTGTCCCCAACCCCGGAAGTATAGCCCAGCCTTGACTGGCAATCAGAAGCTAGCTGGTGCTAACTACAGATGTCAAGGTTGTGGCAGTGAAGTTGAGATCTTACTAGATAATCCAGACCAGCCTCAAATTCCTTCTCCTCTTGCCTCAGCCTTTCAGTTGCTGGGTCAGCAGGCAGGCATGTCACCTGGCTGGAGAGGAGTGACTCACACAGGGAGGGATGCTAGTTGTATTATATGAGTGCCAGGAATTGAACCTGGGTCCCCTGAGCCAACTCTTTAGTACCTGGACAGCTTGGACTGCTTGAAAGCTTGTCTCACATGCAACCTGGCTCCTGAGGCAGGCTCAGAAAGCTAGGGCACAGGACTCTACATACAGTGTGGCTGCTGAGAGCCTGCCTTCTTCTCAACTCCATAGTGATGTGGGGCGTGGCTTCTGTGGAAGTCTGGTACTTAGTTTCTTTACTGTTGCTGTGAGAAAATATTCTCAGCAGAGCAGTTTAAGGAAGGATGGGTTTGTTTAACTCAGGGGTTACTGTCATGGAGAAGTCGCAGCTGCACGAGCTGGTCACAGGAGACACAGCCGTAAATGCATGCATGAGTGGGCATTAGTGCTAGACTCTCTTTCTTCACTCTTACACAGGTCAAGCTCCAGCCTAGGGATTGGTGCTGCCCACAGTGGGTGGTTCTTCTCACCCCAGTTAACATAGTAAAGCTGACCCATGCAAGCAACCTAATGTAGACCACCCCTCATTGATATCTCCAGGTGGTTCTAGACTGTTAGCAACACTGACCTGTACAGTAACCAACAATTTTCTTTTAAACAAGGACTCACTATGTAGCCCTGGCTAGCCTGGTTGCTGTCTGTATAGACCAGACTTGCCTGGAAAGAAACTGCAGCTATTGTGAAGTGTCCTAAGGTTCTTGTGTCTCTAGTGACCCTACCTCTAACTGGTCCCATCCCTCCACCAGGTGGCCCATCCCCTGCCCCGCTGCACCCGAAGCGCAGCCCAACCAGCACAGGGGACACGGAGCTCAAAGAAGAGCGGCTGCCGGGTCGGAAAGCGAGCTGCAGTGCAGTGGGCAGTGGAAGTCGAGGCTTGCCCCCCTCCAGCCCCATGGTCAGCAGTGCCCACAACCCCAACAAGGCAGAGATCCCCGAGCGGCGGAAGGACAGCACTAGCACCCCTGTGAGTGGCTGGGCTGGGGGGAAGGGGGTATGGATGCAGTCCCCACTCCATTACTGAGGTCCTGCCCTTAACCCCAAAGCACGCCCTGGGTCTCTCAGATAGTTCATTTATTTAACAATTTAATATTAATATGTGTGCATACACACACACACACACACACACACACAAACACACACACACACACACACGTACACTTGCCTCTTACCATAGAAGTCACCCCCTAAGCTAGGCACAGTGCTTGCCTCTAATCCCAGCTCTCAGGAAACTGAGCAGAAAAATCGTGAGTTCCAGGCCATCCTGGGCTAGAGAAATATGTCTTAGAAGAAGATAAAAATTTTAAAAGTAGAGCTGGAGAGATGGCTCAGTGGTTAACTGCTCTTCCAGAGGTCCTGAGTTCAATTCCCAGCAACCACATAGTGGCTCACAACCATCTGTAATGGGATCTGATGCTGCCTTCTGGTGTGTGTGAAGTCAGCTACAGTGTACTCATGTATATAAAATAAATAAATCTTAAAAAAAAAAAAGTATTAAGGAATTCTTGTTACCTTTTAAAGAATTAACCTCAGGGCATAGCTCAGGGAGAACCCAGCCCTGTAGTACCCAAAGAGGCCAGAAGAGGGTGTATGCGTGCGCCCCCGCCCCCACCCCCTAAGGAGCTGGAGTTAACTGCAGTTGTGAGCAGCCCATGGGAGTCTGCAGGAGAAAGGAGGAAAAGGGAAAGAGGACTGGGAGTGTGGCTCAGCAGGTGGATGCTTGGTGACCTAGTGTGCTGGTGACATGTACAGACCCCTCTTGGAGGCAGAAGGATCAGAGCTTTATTCTCAGCTACATACTCAGTTCAAACCCAGCCTTGGATACATCAGACCCTGTGCCACACAAAGGAGCCAGGAAGAATTGAGCAGCCAGGAGCCCAGAGGTTAAGAGCACTGGCTGCACTGCAGAGGGTCCGGGTTCAATTTCCAGCACCCACATGGTGGCTTGCAACTGTCTATAACTCCAGTTCTAGGAGAGCTGATGCCCTCTTCTGGCCTCTTGAGGGCACTGCATGCAGGTAGTACACAGGTATATATATTCTCGGCAAAAGGCTAATATAAAGTAAAAACAAATCTTTTAAAAGAAAAATAAGGCTAGAGGGATACTCAGAAGTTCAGAGCACTGACTGTTCTTCCAGCGGACCTGGGTTCGATTCTCAGGACTTACATGGTAACACAGCTCTCTATAACTCCTGTCTCGGGAGATCTAACACCCTCTTCTGGCCTCTTTGGACACCAGGCACAAACCTGGTGCGTAGGCATACATGCAGACAAAACACCCGTGCAATGAAATAATAATAATACATCTTTGGAAGAAAAAGCAAAGTATATTGTGGCAGAATACAACAGGGTGGAAGGAGGCTGAGGGGCGTCTTCTCAACTCTTGCCCCCCTTGATGTGTCTCCCACAGAACAACCTCCCCCCCAGCATGATGACCCGAAGAAATACCTATGTGTGCACAGAGCGACCAGGGTCTGAGCGCCCGTCCTTGTTGCCAAATGGCAAGGAAAATAGGTATGTGAAGCAGGGGCTGGGATGAAGGGAAATGTAGAGGGTGGTGAGCATACTTATACATGTATACACACACACACATACACACAAATGCGCACACACACATACACAAACACACATACACACACATAAAAACACATACACAACCATACATACACATATATACACACATACACACATACACATAACCATACATACACACACATACACACACACACACACACACACACACACACGCACGCACTGATAATCAAAGAGGACACATGGTACAGCAGCATGCGCTGTTCCCCACCCTGGGCAGATCTCGTCCCTGACAGTGCTCCTGACAGTGCTCCTCCTTGGTAAAAACCAGCCAGTGGTGCTGGGAAGGTGGGCCGCCCTGCCCCCCACCCATGAGCCTGGGAACCAAGAGGAGTTTTTGAGGGATCAATTTTAGAATTAGAAACTCCAGAGCCCCACATCACCTGGGCTGGGTGGCCTGAGAGGGACGCACCTCTCAGCTGGGGTGGAGCGACCAAATCAGGCAAATGCATAGGAAATGAGTGACCCTGCCATCTTTGGCATAGCACCAAGCTCCTGAAAGTATGAGAAGGAAGGGTCAGATTTCAGGGTCAATCTTCATCAAGCAGCTGCCCTCTGCTTGCCCATGTCCAGCAATTGCCTGGTTACTACCAACTGCATTCTGGGTAGACCCTAATCCCTTCGTTTGCAGCTGAGAAGAAATGAGGCACAGAGAAGTTAAGTAGCTTGTCTAAAGTTGCACAGCCAACGAGTCAAAGAGCAAGGATTCTAGAATCCTTATTTGTAATCAGCATACGATGGGACCTTCGAGTTCGAGACCGAGAACAAGGCTAAGCTGCAGAGAAGGCCATGGCTTCAATACGTCGGAGGGTCAGATTTCTGAGACAGAATCCAGGAACAGGTTCCACTGAACCTGTTCATGCAGGCCCCTACTCAGGGTCTGAGGCCTCTGTGCCAGCTGCCAATCTCCCAGCATCGCACAACATCTGGCAGCACAACAGCTGGTAACATATTGGCAATGTACCTGACTTCTTGCAGCAATGCATGCTGGGAAATGTAGTCTCTGGCTGCAAGGCTGTGTGTATGACTCCTACTAGCCCTAAGGAATTGGATGCCAAGAGAGAAAGCACAGGTGGACTTAGGGGAGGCATAATGGCCTCCGAGATATGGGTTGGGCTTGAGGGTCCCTGGGAAGGTACATACTGGAGGTCTAGTGTTACAGCACGTAACTCTGAAACCGGTCTGGTCTGGTTAGAACTTGGATGGGAGAATCCATAATGCCCCGACAACCTTCCGGCCCCACCGTGACTTGTCTTTCTCTGCCCACAGCTCCGGTACCTCGCGGGTGCCCCCTGCCTCGCCCTCCAGTCACAGCCTGGCTCCCCCGTCGGGAGAGCGGAGCCGCCTGGCTCGGGGCTCCACCATCCGCAGCACCTTCCATGGGGGCCAGGTCCGAGACCGGCGGGCAGGGGGCGGGAGTGGCGGGGGTGTGCAGAATGGACCCCCAGCCTCACCCACGCTGGCCCACGAGGCCGCACCCCTGCCCTCCGGGCGGCCTCGCCCCACCACCAACCTCTTCACCAAGCTGACCTCCAAACTGACCCGAAGGTGAGCTGCACCAGATGTGGGGTGTGGGTGTGGGCGGGTGGAGGGGCGGGGCCTAACCTGTCTTCTCTGCTTCGCTTCCTGCACCTGACCTCCTGGTCCTCTGCACCCTCTGTCACCACTCCCACCTCCTTACCCCGCAGGGTTACCCTCGATCCCTCTAAACGGCAGAACTCTAACCGCTGTGTCTCGGGCGCCTCTCTGCCCCAGGGATCCAAAATCAGTAAGTCCCATCTCCTCTGTTCTCAAAGGCTCCACCTCTCCTCGGCATGTCTGACTGAACACGCGTGTGTACATACATGTGTGTGTGTGTGTGTCCTTGGAAGGGACCTGTGGCTGGGAACAGGGTACAGTGTGTATATAGGGTCTGTGGAGTGTCAAAAAACATCGTGTTACAGACAGGGGTGTAGCAGGTTTCAGCTCTACTCAGTGAGCTGGAGTAAGCCATTTAGCTTCCCTTGTTCTTCTCTGCAATGTGAAGCCAGGGATCACAGAAACTGCTTCCATGTGTGATCGTGGCATGTGTGGTCGTGGCACGTGTGGTCGTGGCAACTCAGGTCATTGCTGTGGAAAATGCTTTTGAGTGTGTTACTCAGACATCTCCTGTTGTCTGGTATGACTGTTATTCCTTGATCACTACAGCGTGCCTAGCATGGCTAACAAAATGTGAACTGTGCCTACTCTCACATAGCCAACCCTCTAATCGAGGCCAGAAGGTGACACACAGAGGCCATAAGTTAGTAAAGTACTAGTAGGAAAAGTCCAGCAGTCTCAGGCTGAGGCAGGACGATCTCAAAGTTCATGGCTAGGCAGGATATAAAAAGAAGTTTCAAAAAGAACAAAGCAGAGTGTCTGGGGAAGGTAAGGACTTGGCTCAGCTGTAAATCGCTAGCCTAGAATCCCCCAGGGAGGGGCCGAGGGTGTGGCTCGAAGTTCAGTGCCTGTCTGTGGCTGTTTGCGTCTGTGCCCGCGTGCGTGTGTCTGCCTGCCCCTTTCTCATCTTCCAAATCCTTCAGTATCTCTTTTCCTCCTGCACTAACCATTTCTGTCTGGACCCCACTCTGGATGGAAGGGATCAAATCCCTATTACAGCTCTCTCGGCAGCCAGCAGGCAGGCAGGCGGCAGGCGGGAGAGCTGAGCCACAGTGGGGGCTGCCCGGAGGCTGGTGGCAGTGGGGAGGGGGAGGGGTTGCTATCGCCCAGATTTACATTTCATTCCTTCCCCACTCTGCTAGGGTCACAGACGAACCTGAGAGAATCGGGGGACCTGAGGTCACAAGGTGAGTGAGGTCTCTGCACGCCCCTCCCGAAGCCCAGTCTCCTGCTCTAGAGCTAACGGGGGGAGGGGGGGAATATTTTGGAACCTTCTCACCTGTGCTGAGGCTCATCTCTGCTACCCTCGTACACCTTCTCATAGTTACCAGTGATTTGAGCCTTGTCTTGCCTGCTGCCCAGAGCTCCTCCCATACCTGTAGGATTCTTATTCATTGCCTCGGGGTGTAGGTAAATCTAGTCACAGAGTAGCTAAGGGTGTTGGTGCAGACCCAGCCTGTAAATACTCTTGAAAGTCACTCCTACTGAGGTCTGCCAACAAGAGCCATAGCCTCTGTAAAAACAACAGATATCACTGTGTCATAATAAAACGTTTTACCCAAGCTGGTCTGGTTGCACAGGTCTGCCAGTCCTTGCAGTTTGGACATCTGAGGCAGGAGGAATGCAATTTTAAAGCCTGCCAAGGCTACAGAAACCTCAAGACCAGCCTTAGGCAAATTAGTAAGATCCTGTCACAAATTTTCAGGAGAGGAAAAAAAGAGGGCTAGGATGTAGCTCAGTGGCAGAGCCCCTGCCCAGAATCCCCCAGTGAGGGGCTGGGGGCGTGGCTCAGTGGCAGAGCCCCTGCCTAGAATCCCCCAGTGAGGGGCTGGGGTGTGGCTTAGTGGTGAATGTTTACCCAGCTTGCCAGAGACCCTCAACTCCAGTCCCTACAGGATGTATTACAGTTTGCTCTACACTGTTTAGTTCTCAGATTTATAATCTCCTATGGAAATGTAGGTCACATGTCCGTATCTAAGCCAATGCCTGTGGTCAGAGTAGTCCAGGGCTCTGATTGGTCAGTTTTGGTCATGTGCTCATACCTGACAAGCATTTATTGGTCAAAACATTAACAAATCAAAGAGAGATGAAGAGTTCTTTGCTCTAAGACACCTGTGAGCTACAGGGATGCCACTTCCTGTCTCGGGCTACATAGAGCGGCAGAAGCAGGCAGATCTCTGTGAGTTCCAGGCCAGCCTGGTCTATAGAGTGACTCCCTGTTACCCTAGAGAGAGCCCTTGGGCTAAGTGAGGCTATTGGTCCCTTATGGAAATAGCCGGCTCTGTTAGGAAAAGGAACCTTGGTTAGGATTCTGTAGGATGCAGCCTCAGCAGCTCTAGGGTCACCACATGCACACAAACTCCTTCCCCCAAAACATGGAACACAGCTGGTGTGACTGGTCGTTTGTCATCTGAATCCATTTCTTACAGCTCTGTGCTTTGGTGGCCAGCTTTCCTCTGTTTAGGTCGTGCTATTGCTGATGTGGTCTGTGAAGGAGATTACAGGACTCTCCCGGTTCCTTTCTGCCCACAGACCGGGGTTGGGGGGTGGGGGGGGACGGGGGACCGGGGCGGAAGGCAAGGAGTGGGGGAGGAATGCCTAGCTGCAAGGGAGCCTGGGAAATACAGTCTTAAGAAGTCAATTCTTGTAGTCCCTGTACAGATGGTGGGGTAGAGGTGCGTGCCCCTCTTCCACCCTGTCTGACCCCTGCTGTCCCCTCCTCAGTTGCCATCTACCTTGGGATAAAACGGAAACCGCCCCCAGGCTGCTCCGATTCCCCTGGAGTGTGAAGCTGACCAGCTCACGACCTCCTGAGGCCCTGATGGCTGCCCTGCGACAGGCCACGGCGGCCGCCCGCTGCCGGTGCCGCCAGCCGCAGCCGTTCCTGCTGGCCTGCCTGCACGGGGGTGCGGGCGGGCCCGAGCCCCTGTCCCATTTCGAAGTAGAGGTGTGCCAGCTGCCCCGGCCCGGCCTCAGGGGCGTCCTCTTCCGCCGTGTGGCGGGCACCGCCCTGGCCTTCCGCACCCTCGTCACCCGCATCTCCAACGACCTCGAACTCTGAGCCACCGCCACCACTTCCACCGCCACAGCCACCATCACAGCCCGGGTCCCTTCTTTCTCTGGTTCCTTTCACTTCCCTAAGAGGGGAAGGGGACAGAGGAGGGGGTGCCCCATATCATGACTGAAGTTTCCCTGGATTCGATTGGTGGACAGACAGAGACAGTGTGAGGACACGCGACATGATAAGAGGGCTCAGCAGGGGGAGCTGGCACCCTCCTCGGGCCTCTGGTGGGACCCCCCCCCCCAGTCTTGTTCTTCTGCAGGGCACCTGAGGAGACTTTGGGGACAGGAGTGAGAAGGGAAACTGAGGAAATTCTCCCATTCAGGGAGAGCTGCCGGGATTAATGACTGGAGACAGAACTTGGGGGGGTTCAGGGAGTTGGGGAGTCACGAAACCTTCCCCTCTCTTCCTCTTATGATTGAACCTCCTTCGTGCCCCAGGCTGGCGCGGGGCACTTTGTACAAATCCGTGTATATACTCCTGTCCCTCTGCAGAGGTCTCTCGGGGAGCTGCCGCTGCCGCCTCCGATTTTTTAAGTTATTGCCCCGCCCCTTCTGTCAGCTCCTCATCTGCAGCCTGTTACTCAGTAAACAGTAGGAGTCCCTCCAACCCCACCTTCTCCCTGGCCGACCTGGGGTTTCCCTTCCCAGCCCTTGGCCTGCAGGTGAGCCAGGGAGCTGGGGACTCGACCCCAACCTGTGGTTCTGCTTGCTGAGCCTTTGTTATCTGCAGAATGGGAACAGTGGGGTTGGAGGATGGGTCAAGAATGACTATGGAAGGGGGCAGAACAGAGCTCAGCCTCTTCCGTGAGGCCCCAGCCTTCTGTGACACCCTCCTCTTGGCCACTCACTCCCCTCTGCCATATTACACTGGGCCCAGAGCCTCTTCCTATTCCAGTAATACATGTATTCAATAAACAATCAACAACTGGTGCCGACTCCACGCTAGGCCCAGTTCTGCACATGAGACGTACAGAGTCCATCTGTGGGAAAGGGGCTGGAAGTGACCAGAACCCTGGATGGCCCAGGGGGGAAAACTGAGGGATCAGGAAGAAGTTCCATGGGTTGTGGCTGTGGCAAAGTTGGTACAGTGCTTGCCTGATGGGGGGTTCCTACTTCTGCAGAAACCATTTGTGCCTCTGAACTGTGATTCCAGCACACAGGAAGGAGCGGGGCCTTTCTGGGATATATAGTGTTGAGGCCACCCTGAGATACATGAAACGGCTACCTTCCCTAAAAATGCTTTTACACAAACCTGCTGGCAATGAAAAGAAGTTGAGCAGGCTTTCCATTTGTCCTCTCAGATGTCCACCTGTCTGGCTTTTTATTCTTTTTTTTAAAGATTTATTTATTTATTATATGTAAGTACACTGTAGCTGTCTTCAGACACTCCAGAAGAGGGAGTCAGGTCTCATTATGGATGGTTGTGAGCCACCATGTGGTTGCTGGGATTTGAACTCGGGACCTTCAGGAGAGTAGTCGGTGTTCTTAACCACTGAGCCATCTCTCAGCCCATCTCTTCAGCCCTGGCTTTTGATTCTTAAAAACACCAGGCTCATCTCACTTTGTAGCCCAGGCTGGTTTGCAAACAGTATCCTCTGCAAGGACAGCCGCAGCCCTACCTTCACAGGACCTGCATCTCAGAAGAGGGCTGGCTGGATAGTAGGGAGCCATGGTATGCCAGGCAGTGGTGGCCCACACCTTTAATCCCAGCACTTGGGAGGCAGAGGTAGGTGGATCTCTGTAAGTTCGAGGCCAGCCTGATGTACAGAGCAAGTTCCAGGACAGCCGGGGCTACTCAGCAAAACCCTGTCTGGAAAAATAAAAAAGAGTTGCAGGTTGACGGGTGCTGGGTGGCAGCAGGTGCACAGGGAGGGGCTCAGCAGACAAAGCCGTTGTGGTACCAACAGTGATTAAACTTTCTGAGTTTCTGTCCCCAGTAATGGCTGTGAGTGGGGCTGGGACCAGCAATGATTTCTTCAAGCAGGATGCCCAGGATCTGGCAAGCCATCTTTGTCACCTAACTGAAGGCTGAACATGAATTTCTTGACCTCTAATGACATTTTTTAAAAATCTTTTTTTAACCTTTTGATTTTTAAAAAAGATTTATTTGTTTATTTTATGTGAGTACACTTATAGCTGTCTTTAGACACACCAGAAGAGGGCATCAGATCCCATTACAGATGGTTGTAAGCCATCATGTGGTTGCTGGGAATTGAACTCAGGACCTCTGGAAGAGCAGCCGGTGCTCTCAACCACTGAGCCATCTCTCCAGTCCGACGTGTGGTGTGTGTGTGTTTCTGGTTTGCTCAGTTGGTTGGTTGGTTTTTTTTGTTTTGTTTTGTTTTTCCTGCTCTGTCCTTGCAGGTGCCCCTGGAGGCCAGCCAAGGGTGTTGGGTCCTCAGGCTGGAGTACCAGACAGCTTTGAGCTGCGGATTGAGTGCTGGACTGAACCCATGTCTGCTGGGTCAGCAAGTGTGCCTAACTACTGAGCCAGCTTTCATTAAGCCCTTGTCTCTGACTCGGCTTGGACTTCTGGCAATCCTTCTGCCTCAGCCTCCTGAGAGCTGGGGTTATAGGTTGCTGCTGGCGCACTTCTAAGGACTCACAACCTGTTTTGTTTTGAGCCGATCTCTGTGTACCCATGCTCTCTCTGTTGGCCTTTGACTCTTAGCCTGTTGACGGTAATTCCTCACTGCAGTTACAGAAACTTGTCACGGTACCTGGGTTTGTTTCCATATAGCCTAGACTGGTCTCTAGATAGCCAAGGCTGGCTTTGAACTGCCCATCCTGCCTTCACCTCCCATGTTCTGGGATTATAGGTATAGGGCACTCACTATGTAGAGCAGGCTAGCCTCAGGCTCACAGAGATCCAGCTGCACCTGCCTCCTGAGTGCTGAGGCTAAGTGGGGAGGGTGAACCACCATGCCTGGGCTTGTTACATATTCCTCTCTCAAAAACTGCCCCCACACTCCTTCTGGCTCTTTTTTGGGACCGAAGACCCCCAACCCTAATCACTTCCTAGTGATGGCCCAACCCATGTGCTCCATCTGGAAGCAGAAACTCCTGCAAAGACACATAGAAACGTGGGAGTGACTGGGCAGGAGAGTAAGAGACTCAAAGCTCATTCAGCAGAGGGCTTGCCTGGCAAGCAGGAGGCCCTGGTTTGGGTCCCCAGGTCAAGCACGGTGGCACAAATCTGCAATCCCAGCATTAAACAGGTAAAAGCCAAATGGTTAGATGTTCAAGATCAACCAGGTGTGGTGGCACATGCATTTAATTCCGGTATTTAGGAAGCAAAAACTGGCAGATCTCTGAGTTCAAGGCTAGCCTAATCTATGTAGTGAGTTCCAGGACAACAATGGCTATAGAGAGACCCTGTCTCAAAAACAAAACAAAACAATAGAAAACACTCAGGGTTTTTCTTGGCTACATAGTGTTTGAGGGCCAGCCTGGTCTACGTGAGATCCGGACCTTGAAGGATCACCAACTACAGATGGGAACTGTGGCCTATTTTTAAAAAATTATTTCACTTTATGTATTTGTGAAAGGGAACACTTTTGTCAAGACAACTCAGTTTTGAGAGTTGGTTCTACCGCCTTGACACAAGTTCTGGGACCAAACACATCAGGTTAGTGCAGGGTCCGTCTTTTGCCTGGTGAGCCGCCTCCCGCCTCTACCGACTGCCAGCTAAACTAGGCATGGTGGATCTGCCTGCCGTTCCAGAATTCAGGAGGCAGATTCAGAAGGTTAATGCAAGTTTGAGGCCAGTTTGGGCTACATAGTAAGTTTGAGGCCAACCTAAAGTACATAGGGATAGCCCATGCTTAACAAGGGTAAAGGAGATGGCTGAGTGCATGACAGCCCTGTTGTATGCTAGCAAGAGAACTCAAGTTTGGGTCATCATTATCCAAGTAAATGACAGGCATGGCTGTGTACCTGTGACCCCAGCATGTGGGCAGAAACAGGCTGACCCTGGGTCCTGGCCTGGGTGTCCCTTCACTTAGCCGAGACTGTGAGCATCAGGTTCAGCGAAGAGACTGTCAAAACAGGTGGATGCCAGGTGAGGTAGCACATGCCCTTAGACCCAGCATTCAGTAGGCAGAGGTAGGTGGATCTCTATGAGTTTGAGACCAGGTTGGTCTCCATAGTGAGTTCCAGGACAGCCAGGGCTGCATAGTAAAATATAATGATAATAATAATAATAATAAATTGAGAGTAACAGAGGACAACACCCACAGCCCTCCTCTAGCCTGTCACAGGTGTGTGTACCTGTGCATACCTGTGCCAAGCATGGTGGCACACACCTCTAATCCCAGAAGTTGAGAAGCGGAAGAAGGAGGATTAAAAATTCAAGGCTATCCTCAGCTACATAGGGAATTCAGGGCCAGCCTCGGCTACAGGAGCGGCTGTCTCAAAACAGCAATAACCTGGCAGCTAGAGAGGACTGAAGACAGAACAGGCAGGACGCCAAGTGAGACGCATAAGAGATAAGTCCCCGCTCCTCCTCCCTCAGTAGCTGGCACACTCAAAGCTAAGGCCATCACGGACTTTTATTTAAAGCAGGACATGGGGAAGCAGCGCTCAGGAGCGCCAGAGTAGAAGGTGGGCGGGGCTCCGGAGAGGCAGGTTCTCATTGGCTAGAACCCAGAGGGCAGAGCCCATTGATTGGACTTTCAGGAGGCGGGGCTCCAGCGCCCACCGCAGGCTGGTGCGCCACGCGCTTCGCCTACTTCTGCGCGGGGATCATGTCGTCGATGGACTGGCCCTTTTCCAGCTTCTTCTCCATCTCCACCATAAGCTTCACGCCATCCACCACCAGCTGCACCTGTTCGACCTCAGATGAGCCCAGCCGATCGGCGTTGGAGATGTCGAACACGGCGCCCACCGCAGCCGTGTCCACGCCACCTGCGCGGGAACAGACGCCACGGAGGCATTGAACAGGGAGCAGAGGTGCAGGGACGACCCTGTGCCCAACTGCAAACGTCTCGGAAAGTTGCTGTTCACAAGTCACCAGTTATCGACATTAGGCACTGTATTCCTGGACTTTAGGGTGAGGTCTCAGCTCAACAAGAAATTATAGCACAGGCCAGCGAAATAGCTGAGTGAGTAAAGATGCTTGCTGCTAAACCTGACATCCGGGGTTCAATTCCCAGGACTCACGTGGTGGAAGGCGGGAGCTGACTTTAGAAAGTTGTCCTCTGACATCCACGCCAAGTGTCATGAAATGGGAGTGCTCCCTCTCACACGGACAAATTTAATTTTAAAAATATACCGGGCAGTGGTGGTGCACATTTTTAATCCCAGCACTAGGGAGGCAGAGGCAGGAGGATTTCTGTGAGTTCGAGGGCATCCTGGTCTACAGAGTGAGTTCCAGGACAGCCAGGGCTACACAGAGAAACCCTGTCCGGAAAAAACAAAAGGAGGAGGAGGAGGAGGGGGAGGAGGAG
>NC_034608.1:14937048-14945561 GCF_900095145.1 Mus pahari | reverse complement strand
GGCAGATTTCTGAGTTCGAGGCCAGCCTGGTCTACAAAGTGAGTTCCAGGACAGCCAGGGCTACACAGAGAAACCCTGTCTCGAAAAACAAAAACAAACAAACAAAAAAACAAGAGTGTCCGCCTGAGGTCAAACTGAGCCCATTCCATTTACAGGTGGAGAATCTGAGCCGCCAATAGAGGATCGGAGATGTACATAAAATACACATCAAATAGTCTTGACCCGGGAACTTGCGGGGGACACCCCTCCTCGGTAGAGCCCTCCCCGGACGCCGCGGGGGCGGAGCGAGGCGCACCTGTGCCGCGCTTCTGCAGACGAAGGCGAGTGAGAATCTCCTCAAACTTGGGGTGCTTGCTCAGGTTCGCCAGCTTCACGTGCACGCCTCCGCGCAGCCCGGTGCCCAGGTTGGAGGGGCAGGTGAGCACGTAGCCCAGGTGCTCGTTCCACATGAAGGGGTGACCAGCCTTCTTGAAGATCTCCTCAATCTGAGAGGGGAGAGGACACCAGGAGTTGGACTCCAAACGCAGTCTGCCAGGGGGTTCTGAGGAGCCAGGTGTCAGGACGTAGGTGGGGGTAGGGCGCCCAAGAGTTAGAGTGGAGAACCAACCAGGAGGAATTGTGCCCAGAGAGGCCTTGGGGAAGGATGGGGGCTGGTTTCGGACCCCGGGGATGGGAACAGGGCTTGGTAAATGAAAGGTAGGGCTTAGGCTGGAAAATGAGGATGGGTAAGCGGGTGAGGGTGGGGAATGGCCGGAACCTTCTTAGGGAGGGAAGTCAGAAAAGGCAGAGCTTGCTGCGTGTGCATGTGTGTATGAGTGTGTATTCATGTATGTATAAGTGTGCAGGCACATGTGTGTTCATGTGTGTACATGTGTGTATGCATGCATGTGTGTGCTTATGTGTGTATGAGTGTGTATTCATGTGAGTACATGTGTGTATGCATGTGTATGCGCATGTGTGTATGAGTGTGTATGTATGTGTGTGAGTCTGTATGCATCTGCAGATATTAATATTTATGCATGTATATGTGCACGTGTGTGAGTGTGTGTAAGAGGCAGAGACTGGGAAGTGGGTGGTGAAAAGCCACTGTGAGCTTGGCCAGTGTGGAAGGGGAGGAGTCCTAGGAACTGGGCGTGGAGGGTTTGGAAGAGCAGGGCTGGTTTTAGGAAGGAGCTTGACTTTACGTGGGGTTGCAATCAGGACGCAGCCACCCACCTTCTGCAGGCCCACGCAGAAGCGGCGGAAAACCTCCTTCATATTGCCTCCCTTCTCCATGGAGATCACGCGGAGGTGGTCCTCCTCGTTCACCCACACCAGGAAGCTTTTGTTGTCGTTGTGCCTAAGAAGGGGTGACCCAAGACCAAGAAGTCAGCAGGAGCCCCATGGCCCAAGAAAGTAAATGCATGACTTTGTCCACAGCTGCTCCCTTTGGGCACCAGGGGACAGACACGGGCACACCGGCTTTCCAGTTACAACTCTGCGAAACTTCAGAGCAGAGAACAGGGACTGTCATGGGCCCAAGACCCTGGAAACCTTCAGTCTTAGCTTGACTCCCCCTTGCAGGCACTGGCCTGTAGCCCTGGCACCCAGAAGAATGAGATGGGAAGTCCCTGAGTTCGAGGTCAGCTTCAGGTACGGGGCCTTGTAAACCTTCTGTGACCATAGGTCCCACACACAAGGTTTTATCCACTTGGATCCCAAGATCCTCTGTCTTGGTTTGCATCCCAGGGCTCTGAGAGTTCAGCCATCTTCAGTTTTTAAAAATTATCATTAATGTAACAATTTTAATTATGTTTTTGTTCAGAACGGGGGGGGGTCTTAGCTGCCATTGAACTGGTAATTCCTCTGCCTCAGTCTCTGCAGTATGATGATTGTCGGCATGCACTACCAAGCCTGGATGATTTATTATTACTGCTGCTGCTGTTGCTGCTGATGTTGTATTTTCATATGTGTATTTTGTTGTACACAATCCCTCACTGGGGGATTCTAGGCAGGGGCTCTAGCACTGAGCCACATGTCCATCTCCAGCTCTCTTTTCAGTTCTTATTTTGAGGCTAAGCGGGTCTCAAACTCACTGTAGTCTGGTTGGCACTGAGCTCAGGACCTCTGTCCAGGCCTGTGACACAGGTCTAAGATAATGTCATCACACTTCCTTGGTTCAAGTTTTTTAAACTATGACGCTTGCCCAGGGATAGGCAGGGTTAGAAGGTAGTGGGACCAAAAAAGGCAGCCCGTTTTCTGGTTGAGCTAGGTTTATACTCCTAAGATCCGCAGATAATTCTGCAAGAGATGGAAGTTTTCCATGCTCCCAGACACTAGGCTCCTGACAGGCCCCAGCTTCTGTGGCCATCAGTCACATAAGGCAACGCCCCAAGCTCCTGGTATTCTGTCTGGATTCCACACCCACAGTTACCTGGCAACAGCCAGGTAGGCCTGGCCCACTATAAAAGGGGCTGCTCGCCCCTCCTCACTCTCTTACACCTGCTTCCCCCTTGCTTCTTTGTTGCTCCCCATCTCTCTTGCTCTCTTCTTGCTCCCTGTCTCTCCGCATTCCCTTCTTCCCTCTCTCCACCTGCCATGGCCAGCCTCTACTTCTCTACTCTCTCCCTCTCTCTGCCTTTCTAAGGTAAACACTTTAAAACCATAGACTGTCTCTTCTCATCGGGATTGCCATGCTGAAGCAATGGAGCAGGTCTTCCTCGAAAGAGCCATGCCTAATCTCCAGCGGGTGCTTCCAGCCACGGTTTCCACCAAGTCAAGCCCACCTACCCTCTGAGCAAGCTAGGACTCTCCTCCCACGGGACCCAGCCAGAGCCCTCTCCTCTTGCCCTTTCCCCTTTGGGCCCCGGCTAGAACCAGCCCTTGGGTCCCCACTCTGTTCTCAGCTCTTCAAGTCATCCAGTGGCGTCTGCAGTGTCCAAGAGTTAGAACCTACTGTCCTAGCCTCTGTGCGGGCCCAGGGACCCCAAGCCAACTCCGGCAGGTCCGCGGGGACCTCAGACTGCACGTCCCCACCCCTGGAACGGACTGCTGTGGTTTCTCACAGCCCGACACCTGCCCAGTAGCCACGTGGGGTGCGTGCAGTCAATCCTCCCACATCCGCCTTCATGAGTGACCCTAGCCCTGTGGTGGCCCGGACTCAGGACCCGATTTTAACCCATAGAAGGTGTCCAGCGATTGAAGGGTCAGAGGGCCGGAGAAACAGGGGAAAGGTGGGACTCACCAGATGCCCCGGGCGTCGGGCCAGTCTCGGGCCATGCCTGAGGCCAGCAGCAGGGGTGACACGGGCTTGTCAAACAGGAAGTGGTCATCAATGAGCTGCTGCTGTTCCTGCTCCGTCATGCTCTTCAGAGGGTAGTACTTGCCCTTGAACTCGCCCGTCAGGCTGTTGAGAGCTGAGGGACCACAGGGAGAGCAGTCGGCAGCGTGCCTCACTTCGGTTGGGGTGCCAAGGCTGCAGGACCGCACGCTGTTGTTGCCCCTAACACCCTGCACCCGGACATCAAAGAGGTCTCCAAACCACTTACATTCCATGTCTAAACCCAAACATGTAACCTGTCCCCAGCGTTCACTGACACCTCCTTCTATGTGCCCATGTCCAACAAGGACATAAAGCAGACCCTCCACCAAGTCCACCTGCAAGAGTGTGTGAATCCCGGACCTGGCTCTTTTCAGTTTTGTTTCTGAGACTGGGTCCTATTGTGTAGCCTAGGCTGGCCTCAAACTCAGTATGTGTGACATAATTATGGAGGGCTTAAGAGTGACCACCAGAGCCAGGCATGGTGGCACACGCCTTTAATCCCAGCACTCAGGAGGCAGAGGCAGGCAGATTTCTGAGTTCGAGGCCAACCTGGTCTACAAAGTGAGTTCCAGGACAGCCAGGGCTACACAGAGAAACCCTGTCTCGAAAAAACAAAAACAAAAACAACAACAAAAAAAAGAGTGACCACCATAGGGCTCGGAAGCAGAGGCGGGTGGATCTCTTTAACTTTGAGACCAGCCTGCTCAACACAGTGAGTCTGGGACAGCTAGGACTATGGAGAGAGATGCTGCAAAATATTTTAAAAATCAAATAAAAAATAAACAAACAAAATACAAAAAAACAAACAAAAACCCCAACCCCCTACTTCTGAAAGATTAGCCACTGCCACTGTAGATTTATACCTGTTGATTTTTTTTAAAAGAGATTTACTTATTATTATACATAAGTACACTGTAGCTGACTTCAGATGCACCAGAAGAGGGTGTCAGCTCTCATTATGGGTGGTTGTGAGCCACCATGTTGTTGCTGGGATTTGAACTCAGGACCTTTGGAAGAACAGTCAGTGCTCTTGCCTGCTGAGCCATCTCACCAGCCCCAGATTTATACTTGTAATCCCAGCATTTGGGAGGCTGAGGCTACACTAGTTGGGAGGCCAGCCTAGGCTACACAGGGAGTCTCTATCTCAATGGAACAAAAGAAAGAGAAATGTGTAGTCATTATGAATATCTGTTACTGTTTGTTTTCCTTTCTTGTTTTTGAGGAAGAGTCTCGCTATGAATAAAGGCCGGCCCTTCAATTCGTGGTGATCCTCCTGTCTCAGACTTCCAAGTACTGAGATTACAAGTGTAGGGTGCCAGACCCAGGCCAACTAACAGACACAGCCCTCTGTCAGTCCTCTGCCACACTCCCCAGATTCGGGGCTATGCCCCCTCACCCGAAAGACCTCAGCTCCCCACTCAGAGTGATGTTTACTGAATTAATGAATCAAGGAGTGGGTGTGAAAACCCTGGGGCAGCTGAGTGCAGGACTTCCCAGGTTGCTTCAGTGCGCTGTGACCCTCCCACCCCCCACCCACCAGCACGGGCAATGCAATCATTCTTCTCATGCCAAGGCCAGCTCCGATGGAACCAGAACCTGAACCGGGCGCAGCGGTGGGGGACCTCACCTTCCACGGACAGCTTCTCCACTGCACGGCGCTCTCCACGGGAGCAGTGTGGGGGCAGAGTGTAACCCTTGATGCTGCGGCCAGTGCGCACGCGGCTGCTCAGCACATAGTTGGGGTCCAGGTCGTCTCCACCCTGGGGAGCATTGGGGCATCAGGGAAGGGAGTCCTGGCCATATCCGGTCTCACTCCAAATCTTCCGTGAGTCTCAATGCAGGCCTTTCAGGGTCTCCCCAATCCTCCTGAGTGTCCCCTCATGTCCTCTGGAGTTCCTGACTTCCTCCTGGGTCTGCCCCAGATCTTCTCGGATCTCCCCAGAGGCCTTTGGCTCTCCCCCAGATCCTCCAGGTCCCCATGTCGGTACTGAGCTCCTTCCTGTGCCCCACCCCGCCTCACTGCCTGATCTGTCCTCAGGACACTGGTGTCCCATCCTGTCTCAGGGGTCTTCTCTGTCTTCCCATACCTCCTCCACCTACTCTGCATCTCCTCCCCACCACCTTGCCCCTGGTGGCCAAAGACCTTGAGGTTCTCGTGGTTGAGGTCGGTCTTATGCTTGTCTGTGGGTTTGTAGCCGCCATGGCGGTCCTGGATAATGGGATCAAACAGGTCCTTGAAGACTGTGTAGGACTCCTCATCGCCGGCCACACAGCCCACCGTCATGATGAAGGGGTGACCTGTGGGGTGGGGCTAAGGTCAGCACAGGAAGCTTGGGTTTGTGATGGATGGATGGATGGATGGATGGATGGATGGATGGATGGATGGATGTTTCCAGTGTGGGGAAAAAGAGTAATTCCAGGGACCAGGTAAATGGAACCAAAGATGTTAGAGCTCCTTGGAGACCCCAAATTGTAGCGTGTGCTGAGAACCTCAAACAATCTGCTTCCACAGAGGACCCGGAGTGCAACTCAGAAGTACAGCCCCTGCCTAGACTTCCCCAGCAAGGGGCTGGGGGCGTGGCTCAGTGGTAGAGCCCCTGCCTAGAATCCCCCAGTGAGGGGCTGGGGGCGTGGCTTGGTGGTAGAGCCCCTTCCTAGTGTGCAGGGCGGAGTTCCTAGGTATCCTAGATATAATTCAAGGAGAGAGAAGGAGGGAGAGGAAGAGAGAGGAGGGAATTGAGTCTCCCTGGAACAGGCAGGTGTCTGTCTCCAACCCTTTGGTCCCTCTGTCCTGCTGCAGACTCACCCGGGTTGTCCACCCCAGTCTGGATGACATCGTCCAGAGTGAAGCCGGATGGTGTCTCCTTATCGCGGAGCTTATTGTAGAGGTCAGGGGTCAGCACCTTAGCCATGTGATTGTTGTGCTTGCTGAGGTCTGGATATTCCTCCTGAGGCTTGTAGTTCAGCTTGAACTTGTTGTGGGTGTTGCCGAACGGCATGGTGGCGGCCTGTGGGACCCTGTGAGCAGACAGGATGCTGAGTTCAGACTTAAGAACTCAGTTACTGGGGGCTTGCAGTCAGTCGGGCTTGAAAAAAAGGGGGGTTCCCCCTCTGTGAACTCCAGCCTTGTAGGGAAACATCAGGATCCCAAGTTGCCTGATGTGGCCACATCCTGCCTATGTGACCCTGCCGGGGACTCAGTCTCTCTAGCTGGGAAAGGAGGGCAAAACCTTTTGTCTAAAGCCAGAAAAGGACAGTCACATAAAGAAAAACAATAACAAAACTACAGGATCTGGGGCTGGGGTTCCGCTGGCAGAGTGGTGCCCGGCAAGCTTAGGACCCTGGGTTTGGTGCTCAGCAAATCTGGGTGTGGCTGCTCATGCCTGAAATCCCAGCACTTAGCGTATCAGTTCAAGGTCACCTTCAGCTAAGTAGAGAGCTGGAGACCACCAGCCCGAGCTACACGGGTCTCTATCTCAACCCGAAGGAACGGGGCACGGTGATTCATGCTGGTAATCCCAACACTCTGAAACTGAGGCAGGAAGATTGCAGTGAATTCAAGGGTAGCCTGGGCTACAGAAACCCTGCCACCAGGAATTAAAATAAAATAAAATAAAATAATAAGATGAATAAAAGCAGCAAAGGATCTGCAATCAGACGGTCTGGGTTCGAATTTCGGCTTTGCTACTTATTAGCAGCCGCGTGACTCTGAGGAGCCTGTTCGACTTTCCTGTTTACTCACCGGTGACCGGTGACGTGGAGACTGTTGCAGCACTGAGCTCTTGGGAGGGATTTAAAGACAGGTAAAGTGCGGCAGCCAGTGCCTGGCCCATAACACAAATATTTTATTCGAGTGTTGTTCTTGGGTCTGTGGTGGTTTGAATGAGAATAGCCTCAGACTCACATATTTGAATGTTCGGTCCCCAGTCAGTGGTGGAACTGTTTGGGAAGGATTAGGGGTGTGGCCTTGTTGGAGGAGGTGTGTCATCGCTTGTGGGCTTTGAGGTTTCTGAAAAGCCACCCCATTCCCAAGTGGCTCTCACTGCCTCTGGTTGTTGATAAAGATGTGAGTTTTCGGCTTCCCGCTCCAGCACCGTGCCCACCTGCCTGCCACTCCAGAACCCTGAACCCCAAATTAATGCTTTCTCTTTCTTAGGTTGTCTTGGTCATGGTGTGTGTCACAGAAATTGAAAATCAATCCGACAAGCTCTGTGTGAGGACTCTGGTGAAGATTATATGTGCATACCTGAGAAAAGCGATAAAGGCTCTACTGAGATTCTGATCCAAATCAGTCGAGATACGGGCGTAGGAATGTGTCTGGAGGCTTCAACCACCTCAGGCACATCTCCCCTAAGTCACTGCTCCGGGGCCCCAGGCTGGGACTAGACCTCTCTGGCATGGGTATCTGTGAGACTGAACCTTTCCCACGTAACTGGCAGATGTCTGAGTGAGCATGGACGTAGCCCCTGGCATGAAGTGGCAGCTAAAAGTGGATTCTAAAAGTTACTGTTAACATTTTTGTTTGTACTGTGCAGCTCATGTATGTGCACAGGTGTGCACATTCCAGTGGTGACCTCAGGTGCTGCAACATTGTTATTTTATATTTTTATTTTATTTTATTTTACCTTGAGGTAGGGTCTCTCACAGGCCTGGGACTAGGTTGGCTGGCCATGGATCCACCTGTCCCCACCTCCCAGGGGATTCCGGTGCTCTCCCCTACAGCCAGCTGTTTCGTTTTGTCTTGTCTTTTGTGAATTCTGGGATTTGAACTAAGCTGCTCCAGTCACGTCACGTGTATTTTATTACTATTGTTTTTCATTATTAATTTTATTGACTAGATCCCTGTTAGTGACTAGATCCCTGAAGCACCGACCGTGGGGGACATCATGTCTCCATCGGGGCTGGAAGGGGGCCTCAGAGGAAGGTGAGAGGGAAGGTGGACCAAGCTGAGAGAAGAGGGTGGGGCAGACAGAGACCCAAAGCCCTTGAAGCTGCTACTTTGTGGCTATTTTTAGATGCTCCTCACCCACCACTGCCACCTGTCCCTCCCTCCTTGCTGGCTCGCCTTGCACTAAGTCAGCATTGGGACAGGTGGGCTGGGGTGGCCAGGAGGACACACAGCCAGGCCCTGGGGCTCAAGGACACCCCGGGCTTCCAGCTCAGATCTCTCCCTTCAGAAGGTTCTGTATCCTCCATTACCCCCCCCCCCCCC
>NC_034608.1:14934311-14936653 GCF_900095145.1 Mus pahari | reverse complement strand
GAGAGAGAGAGAGAGAGAGAGAGAGAGAGAGAGAGAGAGAGAGAGAGAAGAGAGAGAGAGGGACCCAAAGTAGTCCTGTGACTTCTGTCCCATGTGCACTGTGACACTGTCTGTCCCCCACTCCACACACAAAAATAAATGTACCAATTCTTAAAACTTGACAGAGAGAGAGAGAGAGAGAGAGAGAGAGAGAGAGAGAGAGAGAGAGAGAAAGGGCAGGACAATGAGGCACAAGGTCACAGAGATACAACACAGGTCCACATGGTTACAAAGTTAAAGGGCCACTGACAGGTGTCATTGAGACTTCTGTCTGTGTGGGTTGTTAACTCTGCTAAACAAAGATCCAGCACACTCTGCCTTGCAAGGAGGGGACACTTGGTGGTGAGACCAAGGTGTCCCAGACATTTGTCCCCACAACTTGTGCTGCAAAATCCACGGCCTGGGTGAGCAGACCCTTGGACTCTTGCACCCCAGTCCCACCCACCCCCCACCCAGGATTTCTTTCAGTCCCTACCTGGCTGGCTGGTTCCTGAGTGTCTGTCTGTGCTGTGGAGGTGGTGGTGACCCGGGGGCAGCCCCTGCAGCCCCTGGGTTATATAGAGGAGCCTACAGGGTGTGACTAGCTAGGAGGGACTGTCCCCAGGGAGGGGCCCCTGAGGGCAGATGAGCTTTCAGCTCGTTGCCCGGGCACCGTGCCCACCCCGGACCCAGGCGCACAGTTTGCCCAGCCCCATGGCCTTGTATGGGCTGCCCCAGGGGCTGACTCGCTCACTGGTTCCCAGACTAAGTGCTGAGTCTAGCTGGCGGGGGACAGCTGGCCCCTTGCCGGGAACATGGAACAGTAATACTTTGGGAGCCCCAGGCACGTATAAGCCCTGGCCCCCAAGCCTGTTACAGTCTGCCCTCAGCCCCCCACAGCCTTGATTGTAGCCAGCACCCTCCCTTAGCTTCATTGCCTGCTGAGCATTAGCTGCTGGGAGAACCATTTTGTTTGTATTTTTGAAATAGGGCCTTACTCTGTAACCAGGGCTAGCCTGAAACCCTATGTAGTCCAGGCTGGCTTCAGACATGTGACAATCCCTCTGCCTCAGTCTCCTGAGTAGGATTACATGTCCGACTTTCGTTATTTAATTGTTTTTGGTTTTTTTTTGAGACAGGGTCTAACTATGCCACCCAGTCTGGCTTTGCACTCATTGCAATCCCCCTGCCTCAGCCTTCCAAGGGTCAAGGTGTGTGTCATTTTCTGCAGTTATAGGTTCAGAACCATGCATGCCAGGTAAGCGCTGTTATTTGGAGTCGTGACTCTAGCCTACAGCATCCGGGGAGCGGATTTCCAGTGAAATCCGAGGGTCCCCAAGCCCAGGAAGGATACAGGAGACAGAGAGAGGGGCCTGTAGTCACCCAGCTACAGGAAAGGCAGTGACCGCAGCTGAAGGGTTCTCCCTGAAGCCCAGCTCTGGTTGCTCCCACCATGGCCTAATAGACAGGGAAAGCTACAGAAGCAGAAAAACCATTCTTGGGAAAACAAACCCCAGGCTGAGGGAAATGGCCGCCCTCAGCCTGCCCCTCACCCTGGATCCACCAGGGACAGGGTTATTTTTAGAGCAAGCTTCTCTTCCATGTGTACGGACCCAGGCACTGGGGTGGAGGGTGGGGGACTCAGGCAGCAGGTGTTGGGGGGGGCAGCCACATGTCCGAGTTAATTATAACCAGGCATCTCGGGTGTCCCCAGGCCTTGCCTCCTTACATGGGCAGCCTAGACCCATAGTGGCTGCTCTCATCCCTGGGGAGAGGGTGGGCTAGGTGGCCCCCAAGCTGTGGAGGGCAGACCAGAGCAGGACACAATATGACAGGAGCCTTTTGCACCTCAGCTGTGACCAAGGACCTCAGCATCCGAGGAGGGGATTCATGGGAAGTGAGATGCACCGTGGAAGTTTCCTCCTCTGCCTGGAAGGTGCCAGGATTGCCCCTGGGGGGAGACCGGCTTCTCCTGTATTGCACCCCAGCTCCCTCTGTTGATTCTGGGGTAGCCAGTATGGCTTCACTCCATTCTCCCCATTTCTGTCCAGGCTGGTGAGGGGAGCCTGCTCTAGGGGGCCAAGAAGGGAAGAAGTGTTTAAGGTGTTCCTGGGATCCAGTCTCTGTCCTGGTACCCGTGCTCCTTGTCAGCGTGTGTCAGCATGGTCAGACAAGCAAAGGCCTCCTCTGGGGCCTTAGAAAGTGATGCCCAAGAAACTAAAGGGAGCTGGGCGTGGTGGCGCACGCCTTTAATCCCAGCACTCAGGAGGCAGAGGCAGGTGGATTTCTGAGTTCGAGGCCAGCCTGGTCTACAGAGTGAGTTC
>NC_034608.1:14896443-14933166 GCF_900095145.1 Mus pahari | reverse complement strand
TTCAGACACTCCAGAAGAGGGAGTCAGATCTTGTTACGGATGGTTATGAGCCACCATGTGGTTGCTGGGATTTGAACTCCGGACCTTCGGAAGAGCAATTGGATGCTCTTACCCACTGAGCCATCTCACCAGCCCAGAATGTCTGGTTTTTTAATGTATAAAATCCCCTGCTTGAGAGCTGCAGAATACACTCAGATTGAAACTGCCTCTGTGTTTGTTTCTGTTTGTCACCGCTGAATCCTTACCCACCTAGCTTCGAGGACCCCTCATTCCAGGGACCCCCATACTCAACTGGGGTGGTCCGTGGCAGGTTTCAAGAATTCAAGGCCAACCTGGTCTACAGAGGGAGTTTCAAGACAGTTAGCACTACACAGAGGAACCCTGTCTTGAAAAAACAAACAAACATTTTTTAAAAGATTTATTTATTTATATATGTAAGTACACTGTATCTGTCTTCAGACACTCCAGAAGAGGGCGTCAGATCCCATTACAGATGGTTGTAAGCCACCATGTGGTTGCTGGGATTTGAACTCAGGACCTTCGGAAGAGCGGTCAGTGCTCTTAACCACTGAGCCATCTCTCCAGCCCACATTTTTTTTTTAATTGAACCCTTACCTGGGAAACAGAGGGTACACGGTGGTGTCCTCCTCCTCTGAAGGAGCTCTGTGACATCTGAGGTGGACAGAGCCGGCTGAGCAGAGAGAAGAGCACGGTCCTGAGGAAGGAATGCTGAGGGGAGACTGGAACAGCCCACGGGAAGAAGACGCCATTGGGCAAGGAGTTCATGGGAGCCACTGAGGGTCAGAGGCAGAGAGAGGCAGGCCCCGACCATGTCATAGGCTGGGGCTCCCTGGTGAGCACACGCTACCCTCTGAGAACCCCTCTTGGGTTATTCAACTTTGTTTTTCCAGGTAGGGTTTCTCTGTAGCCCTGGCTGTTCTGGAACCCTCTCTATAGATCAGGATGGCCTTGAACTCACAGAGATCCTCCTGCCTCTGCCTCCCGGAGTGCTGGGATTAAAGGCCCCAGTTGCCGTGCCTGGCCCTGACCTTTTTTTTTTTTTTTTTAAATTAAAAAGATTACATGTATGTATGTATGTATGTATATATGTATGTATGTATGTATGTATATATGTATGTATGTATGTATATATGTATGTATGTATGTATATATGTGTGTATGTATGTATGTATGTATGTATGTATGTATTTCCAGGGACGGGACACTGAGGAAATCAGAGGACAATTCATGGTAATCTGTTCTCTCCCTCCACTCTGTGGACCCCCGTGGGATTAATGTCATTTTGTCTGTCAGGTTTGGCTGCAAGCACTTTTACCCACTGAGCCATCTTGCCAGCCCTTGGCTCTAAGTCCCTCGTCTTTTGGAGATGTCAAACACATGGCTAACTCATCATTCCAGAATGGTTTGCAGTCATGGGCTAATCATGTGACCTGGGATGAGCCAGTCAAAGGCAGGCTCTGCCTGCAAGAAGATACAGCTACAAGAAGGCTAGTGTGGGTGCTGATGTTAAGTACTGTTCTGAGTGCTTACACTGTAACTCAGTCAATACTCTCAACAGTAAAGCTCAGAAAGGCTAAGCTGCCAGTCCAAGGGCGAACAGCTAGGAGAGGCAGAGCTGCCAGCCAGAAGGGGTGCAGGGCAGCTCAGAGGGTGCAGAGCTTTGGTGGCTTCCGGGCAAAGCTGAACTGTGTGCCCAGCTCCTTTCCAGGTCGTCAGGTGCTCCCTGTGTCCACCATGCCTCGGTGTCACTCCCCACTGTCCTCTCCTGGGGGCTGAAGGCCAGAGAGGGTGGAACTGGGCTCACTCAGGAGCCCCAAGTCTTGAGAAGGTTGGGGGCCAAGGCCTCAAGGCTCTGTCAAAGAGACCTCCGGGGTGCAAGTGGTCTCTTTTGTTTTGTTCAGAGTATCATTATTTAGCCCAGGCTGTCCCAGGCCTCACACCGGAGCCCTTCCTGCCTTGGTTTACGGAGCAGTGCCACACCATAGGCAGGGGAGGGGGTCGGGGGTGGTGTCACCGGAGTGGCCACACTGAGAGCCTCCCAGAGGAGGACATTTGGGATGGGAGGGCGAGCACACCGCAGGCGGCTCCGTGGACCCTCAGTGCCATCTGGTGGCGGCATCGTGCACTGCAGGGACCTTTCATCCCTGTTCTAGAATTTGCTTCGTTCACCCTGTAAATATTTTTTGCGCACCTACATCGTGCCACGATACGGTCTTGCCCTTGAAGATGATCAGAGAGACACAGGTCACGCGTTGTAGAATATTAAAGACCCAGGAGCCAACGTTAAGGGATTCTTAGATGCAGCAGCTAAGGCTGAGGCAGGAGAGTTGTGAATTTGAGCCCAGCTGAGCTTTATAGGGAGACTCTATCCCCCCTCAATAAAATAAAGATAACTACGGTACAGTGGCTATATTTTCAGCATTAAGGGAACCAAGAATTCTCATGACTGTGAAGTCATACTCAGATACATAGTGAAAAACCCTGCTTCAGAAAAGGAGGGCAGAGAGAATTAAATTAAAACACACACACACACAATATATATATATATATATATATATATATATATATATATATATATATATATATATATATATATATATATATATATCAAGGATAACTGAACGGTAGATGCTTTTTCCTTGTATTCACAGGGCTCTGGGTACCACCCCCAGCAGTGCACACACTACCGTTAGCTCATGTTAATCAATTCAGGTCTTCCAGAGGACCCAAGTTCAATTCCCAGCACCCACATGGTGGCTCACAACTGTCTGTAACTCCAGTTCCAGAGGATCCGATGCCCTCAGCCAGACCTACAGGCAGAACACCAATGCACAGTAAAATAAATAAATCTTTAAAATAAAGAAAACTCCTGGCTGGGCGGTGGTGGCCCACACCTTTAATCCCAGCACTTGGGAGGCAGAGGCAGGCGGATTTCTGAGGTCGAGGCCAGCCTGTTCTACAGAGTGAGTTCCAGGACAGCCAGGGCTACACAGAGAAACCCTGTCTCCAAAAAAAAACAAAAAACAAAACAAGAAAACCCCTCTTACTTACGTGCCTGTATGTATACGCAAATGCACGTGTGTGGGTGCACACGTTCCATCCATGCATGTGAAGGCCAGGCTCCTCTTGAACAACTCCGGAACAGTTCCCAGGAGTCAGTTTTCACGCGCTCCACGTGGTTCTTGGAGATGAAACTCGGGCTGTCAAGCTTGGCAGCTAGCGCCCTTACCATTTTCTCAGCCAGAAATAGTTGTGCAAGGTCTTCAGGTTGTAATTATTAAAACAATATTTTTGGAGATTTTTACCTTTAGTTTATGTGTGTCTGTGGAGGCTCTGGAAGAAAGTGCCGGATCCCTTGGAACTGGAGTCGCAGATGATTTTTGAGCCGACATGTGGGCTCTGGAAATCGAACCTGGGTCCTCTGCAAAAGCAGCCAGCGCTCTTAGCCGATGAGACATCCTTCCAACCCTTCAGGAAAGTTTTAATTACGTTTTTGTATGTTTATTCCATATGTATGTACGTATGACCGGACACATGTAGAAGTCCGTCTCTGTCCACCCTGAAGGTCTCAGGGATCGAACTCAGCTCCTCAGGATTGGCGGCAAGCACCTTTACTGTCTGAGCCTTCTTGCAGGCCCCCAGATAAAGTTTTCAAAAGTTCTCCTTTTGAAACTGCAGGTTTCACCGAATGCTGCTGCGGAGGGCGTGGCCTGGGCGCCTGCGGGGGCGTGCGTGGCCTCCATCGGCCCCGCCCCGCCCCTAGACCACAGGTTTCTCAACGTGTGGCGGCCGAGGGCGTGGCTTGCGCACCTGCGGGGGCGTGGCTTTGCCCTGCCCCACCTCCCTCAGGAGCCTCACGGACGGCGGCGGCGGCGGCGCAGCGGGAGCAGCCGGGTCTCCGCGCAGCGAGGCGGCCGTCAGGTGGGCACGGGGGACGGCGGAGGCTGCTTCGGGGTTCCCGAGGGGGGCCGCAGGGATGGAGGGAGGGGACCACTGGCCTGGCGGCCGGGATGAGCCTCGGGGTCCCCGCGGGGCCTCGCCCGGCCCCTAGCCGAGTAGAAAAACAGCTGCGGCGGGGCGGGGCCTTGTGACGCGAAGTCCGGTGCAGGGTCTCCGCGGGGAGGGGCTGGCCGGCTGTTGCAGGGTCCCCCTGCTGCAGCCTGAGGGTGCAAGACGTGCATGGTGAGGGAGCCTGCGCGGGGTGTGCAAAGAGAGGGAGTAAGGCAGGGCGCACTGTGGAAACTGAGGCGGGAGGAGTGGAGTTGGAGGCGAGCGAGCCTGGGTTTCATACTCCAGGGAGAGAGACAGGAGGGCGGATTGTGGGTCCAAGTGTCAAAGGGAGGAAGAAAAAGGCAACGAGGGCCAGCAAGGGGAGTAAAGATGCTTGATGCCAAACTGTCGATTTCTTGAGTTTGATCCACAGGATCCCCAAGGTGGGAGGAGAGAATGGACTCCCTTAAGTTGCAAGTTGTTCTCTTTGGCATTCCGTGTGCCTCTGCGCACACAATCGGTACATAAAGGGAAAAAAATTAAGGAAGGACCAGGTATCATGATGCACACCTTTAATCCCAGCACTCGGGAGGCAGAGACAGGCGGATCTCTGAGTTTGAGTCCAGCCTGGTCTACAGGACAGCCAGGACTACACAGAGAAATTCTGTGTCAATGTATACATGTTCATACATATGTATGTATATTAGAGAAAATCTGTATCAATATATACAATATATACATACACATACATATGTATATATATATAATTATATATATATTTAAAAGTAAGAGTCACATTGTGGGGAAGAGTGTAAAAGGGAAATGAGCTACCATGTCACTCTGTGATGGGGACAGACAGAGTGAATGTGGGTGATCTTGTCTAATTGTCTCGTGTGTGTGTGTGTGTGTGTGTGTGTGTGTGTGTGTGTGTTACATGTGGACTGTGTATAGCACTGAGCGTGTGTGACTGAGATATTGGGTCTGTGGTCAACTCTACTTGTGGTTGATTCATGCAGATGGCCATGTGTGGCAGGGAGTGGGGTTGGATCTAGGTGTTGCGTGGCAGTGGGGGTGGAGTGTGTGGAATTGTGGCAGTGATATGTGACTGTTGCTGACTAACTGTTGACTTTCTGGCTGTGTATCCCTGGGATGGGGATATGTGTGTGTGTGTATGTGGGTGACTTGTGTCTGCACACGAAGGTTTACATAGCGGTGTGTGTGTGTGTTTGTGTGTGTGTGCGCGCGTACGTGCACGCGTGTGGTACAAGCCTGATGTAGACTGGTGAAGCTCTCTTGGGGCTGGCTCCTGTGAGTGCCGGGGACAGCTCGAGTGGCAGATGGCTGCGGCTGAGCTGTGGGAAGCTGCATAAGGAACATGGCCCCCTTGGGTCTGAGACTGTACGGTGAGGAGGGAGGTGTTGATCCTGGCCACACTGGGGCAGAGTGGCTGGAGTCGGGATGGCTCACCCTGGGTTTCTGTGCTAAGGAGACTGACTACTCGCATGGTGTGTGAGGTTGAGCCTGCCCAGGATCCACTCACCTGTGACCTGACTCATGTGTCTCTGTATATGGTAGGGTATTTTGGTTTTGTTTGTAGAGATGAAGTGAGCTGAACTTCCATTTCTGACTCTGAGTATTGGGATTACAGGTGTGAGACTCCACATCTGGGGAGAAGTTGGAATGTTTTTTTCTCGTCTCTGCTCGATCCAGTCCTGCTCCTGAATTTTTTTTTTTTTTTTTTTTTTTAGACAGAGTTCACTCTGTATATCAGGCTGGCCTTGGACTCATGGAAATCCTCCTGCCTCTGCCTCCTGAATGCTGGGCTTAAAGGCATGGGCCACTATGCCCCTCCAGAGGTTGAGTCATAACCTGGTGGTACCCAATAAGACCATCTGAGTTAAGAATTTGGCTTTAAAGCCTTTGAAAACGACTCACAAAGTAGAAACTGTATTTCAGAGTTTGAAGTTGGGTCTCTTTCTGGACTAGAATGCTGAAGGAGCCCCTCACATGCCCCCACTTGTTAGGCTGAGGCTTAGGGAATGCTACTTCACCGGGCGTGGTGGCGCACGCCTTTAATCCCAGCACTCGGGAGGCAGAGGCAGGCGGATTTCAGAGTTCGAGGCCAGCCTGGTCTACAAAGTGAGCTCCAGGTCAGCCGGGCTATACAGAGAAACCCTGTCTCAAAAAACCAAAAAAACAAAACAAAATAAAAAACCAAAAAAACAAAAACAAAAAGAAAAAAAAATAAATGCTACATCAGGCAGCCCCAAGATCACCAAAGGAGGTGGGGTGGGGTGGGGTGGGCACTGAACTCACTGTGTAATAGAGGATTATTTCTTTAAAACTTACATATATTAAGCCTAGCAGAAGTGGCTCATGCCTTTAATCCCAGCACTCAGGAGGAAGAGGCAGGCGGATCTGAGTTTGAGGCTAGCCTGGTCTAGTTCCAGGATAGCCAGGGCTACACAGAGAAATCCTGTGTTGAAAACCAAACAATAAACAAGCCGCTGAGTAGTGCTGTCTTCCTGTAACCAGCTCTTGAGGTAGCAAAGGAAGGTTTAGCCAAGGATGGCTTTGAGCCCTGATCTCCTTCCTCTCAGAGCGCAGATCTCACGTTGGTTCCACATGCCAACCCATCAACGTTCTTTTTCTTATGGTGCTAGGGTTGGACTCCAGGGCCTGGGCAATGTTTGGCTATCTGTGTCCCTAGTATCGAGAGAGAGTTTCTCTGTGTAGCCCTGGCTGTCCTGAAACTGGCTCTGTAGTCCAGGCTGGCCTTGAACTCAGAGAGACCCACCTCCCAAGTGCTGGGATTCAAGGTGTGCCACCACCATTTGCTAAGATTTATTTTTATTTTATGTACATGAGCAAGCAGGTACAGACAGGATGTGTGCAATACCCAATGAGGCCAGAAGAGGGCGTCAGATCCCCTGGACCGTGAATTGGTTGGAAGCCAGCATGTCGGTGCTGGGTCCTCTGCAAGGGCAGCTAGGGCTCTTTACCTCTGAGTCATCTCTCCAGACCCCAGGTTTTCTTTTTAAAGCGGAGACTATAACTCCTGACCCTGTGATCCTCCTGCCTCAGCCTCCAGTGCCAGAATTATGGGTGTATGCTACCACACCTGTGTTCTGAAAAGGAGAAAGTGTGGCGTGGCTTGTCTTTCTAAGATGGGAGTGTACATTTGTGCCGTGCTTCTTTGCTTCCTTTCTTGTGTTGTATTTCTAATGAGGTAATACATGTGCGTGTACTTGGAGAGGGTGCTGGGCGTGTGAAAGGAGAGAATGTGTGTGCTGAGCTGGGTCTAAGATGGGAATCTGTCTGCCACTAGGTCTTTAAGAAGGACCTGGGCTAGGGGCGCAGTTGATAAGGCTGCTTGCTTAGAATGCCCATCCTAGGTGCATAGCATGTCCAAGACCTGGGGTTCATCCCCAGCACCCCATAAATGGAGTGTGGTGGTGCATGTTGCTTAAGGTCATCCCCAGCTGTACCAAGGTCAAGGCCAGTCTGGGCACATGGGACCCGACTTCAAAAAATTAATTAAAAATATTAATTTTTTAAAAGGCTAGGAGGTGGCACTCACCTTTAGTCCCAGCATGCAAAAGGCAGAGACAGGTGGATTTCTGTGAATTCCAAGCCAGCCCCGGGGCTACACATTGAGACTCTGTGTAAAAAAATAAGGAAGGAAGGGAGGGAGGGAGGGAGGGAGGGAGAGTTTTGTGTGTTTGCTGGGGAGAGTAGTGTGTGTCAGTGAGGTTACCCCTCTAAGCCTCTGACTTAGTTACCCACACAAAAACACAGGGCTGGCTGGTGAGATGGCTCAGTGACTAAGAGCACCGACTGCTCTTCCAAAGGTCCAGTTCAAATCCCAGCAACCACATGGTGGCTCTGAAGACACTCCAGTGTACTTACATATAATAAATAAATAAATCTAAAAAAAAACAAAACAAAAACAACAACACACACAGAAACCCATTTGGCAGACCCCAGCAGTGCTCAGGTGTCACGTGGACACTGTCATTCGTGAACCACGGCCTCTCATCAAGCCTGGCTGCGGTGGTCGGGACCCCTAGTCCTGTCCGTCAGGATCCCGCCAAGATCAAGAGCCCCCTAGACAAGCTGTCCCTCTAAACACCTCCACCGACCCTTTCTCCAGCCCTTTGCTCTGCTTCTCTGCTTTCAGGGTTCCAGCCCTCATCCCTCTCGTCTGCACCCCCCCCCCAGTGGCCTGACTGGTTCCTGACAAAACACCCTAAGAATGAGCTCACTGGGAGCCTGCCGCCCCCACACGCTCCGCCCCCTACACGCTCCGCCCCTCAGCCCGCAGAGGTGGCACCTCCGGTCCCAGGGCGCTTCGCAGGCTGGGAAGCTCTGTGCTGGGGTGTCTGGGGACCTGGGTGGGGGGGCTGGACCAGGTGAGCAGAGTGCAGCGGGGTGGAGGGGGCAATGGAAGCCGCTGTTGGTCCTCTTGGCTAACCACAGTTAAGAGCTGGCCCCAGGGTTTACAAAGGTAGAATGTTTCCCGATGAAGGCTGCCTGCGTGTGATGGAAAGGGATCGGGCAGAGAGCTTAGCCGAGACGGGCGGACAAGGGGGATGGCTGGAATGAGGAGAGGCTGAGTCTGTGTGGCCCCGATGGTGACTCCCTCGACCTCACTGCCCCCCAGGAGCAGCCATGTCTGTGCAGGTGGCAGCCCCTGGAAGCACAGGGCTGGGCCCAGAACGCCTGAACCCCGAGGAGCTGGTGCGGCAGACACGACAGGTTGTACAGGGACTGGAGGCCCTGCGGGCCGAGCACCACAGTCTGGCTGGGCACCTGGCGGAGGCCCTGGCTGGACCAGGCCCTGTGGCTGGTGTGGAGCTGCTGGAAGAGAAGCAACAGGTGGTGAGCCATTCGCTGGAGGCCATCGAGCTGGGGCTGGGTGAGGCCCAGGTATGTGGGGCTGCGGGGGCACTGAAGCCTGGGAGGGAGGAGGACCAGAGGTGATGGTGTGTGTGTGTGTCTGTGTGGGGGAGGGCGCAGGGTCAGGGGACCATAGCACAGGTAGATCTGAAGGAGCCAAGCCCCGAAAGAGGGACTGCATCCCCGAGAAGCGTTATGGATGAGAGATTTTGTGTGTGCCAGATGTGATTCTCCTGTAGAAGCAGGGCCTGGAAGGAGTTTGGGGTTTTCATTAGGAATGGGACGTCAGTGAGGGCCTGGGGTGTGGCTCAGTGGTAGGGCCCCTGTCTTAACAGCATCCCCTCACTGGGGGATTCTAGGCAGGGCCTCTACCACTGAGCCACGCCCCCAGCCCCTCACTGGGGGATTCTAGGCAGGGGCTCTACCACTGAGCCACGCCCCCAGCCCCTCACTGGGGGATTCTAGGCGGGGGCTCTACCACTGAGCCACACCCCCAGCCCCTCACTGGGGGATTCTAGGCAGGGGCTCTNCCACTGAGCCACGCCCCCAGCCCCTCACTGGGGGATTCTAGGCAGGGGCTCTGCCACTGAGTCACGCCCCCAGCCCCTCACTGGGGGGATTCTAGGCAGGGGCTCTACCACNGAGCCACACCCCCAACCCCTCCCTGGGGGATTCTAGGCAGGGGCTCTACCACCGAGCCACGCCCCCAACCCCTCCCTGGGGGATTCTAAAATCCAGATGGATTTTAGGCAGGTGCTGACCCTACATAGTTGGGATAGGAATTAACCCTATGCATAATTTAGGCGAAATCAGGGATTTCTGGGACTCTTAATTTTATCAGAGCCACGTAGTAGGGTGTGTTGAGAATTTGGGGGAACCTGTGTAGAATGGATATATGTGGCTTGATGTAAAACCTGGGCTGGGGTTGGGGCTGGGACTGGGATGAATCCACTCCTACTCAGGGTCCCAGTGCTTCGCAGGTGCTGCTGGCCCTGTCCGCACACGTGGGTGTGCTGGAGGCTGAGAAGCAGAGGCTACGGGCACAGGCACGGAGGCTAGCCCAAGAGAACACGTGGCTTCGAGAGGAGCTGGAAGAGACGCAGAGGCGACTGCGGGCCAGTGAGGAGGCTGTGGCCCAGCTGGAAGAGGAGAAGAGCCACCTCCAGTTCCTGGGGCAGCTGAGGCAGTATGACCCGCCCGAGGAGAGCCAGGTAGCAGGGGCAGGGTTAGGAGGGAATGCATAGTCCTCCACAGAACTCCCGTGTGCCCGCAGGTCCTTCTCAGTACTCACAACCCTTCAAGTACATATGGGGTCCCTAAATCCCCACACCTAAGTGAGCCCCTAAAGTACCTTGAATGCTCTTTAGAGCATTCTTCCCCCAGCCCACTGAAACCTCTAAGGCTCTTACCCCACACCTGTCAAACTCAGAGCTACTGTGCCTGAGGATGAAGGGCGCTGTGAGTTCTAGGCCAGCCTGGGCTACATAGTGAGAGTCTTCCCTCAGAAATAGACCAGTCCTGAAGCCAGGCATGCTAGCCTAGTCTACGTGGTGAGCCAGCCCTAAACAACAGAGAGCTACACAGGCAGGCCTGATGTAGCTTCAGGGCCTCGGCCTGACACTTGACTTTCTCGGAACTCCTTCCTGTTTTCCACAGAGGCCTGAGTCCCCCCCTCGCCGAGACAGCCTGGCATCTCTGTTCCCCAGTGAAGAGGAGGAAAAGAAAGGTGGGTGTGTGGGAGCCCTGGGCACGATATCAGAGGGGACTACAGGCTAAGCCTGGGGCCGGAACCTTTCCCTGAGAGACACTGAGGCCTCTGAGGAGGGGAAGAAGCAGGTGGCCCTGGTTAGTAGGGACATTGGAAGCTGGCACTTAACATGCCACCGGCTGGTTCGATTTCTAAAATTCCTGTGTCCTGTCAGCACATGGCCGTACTGTAAGAGGTGGCTGTTGCATCCAGGTTGAGGCCCACTGTGGGTGACACCACACCACTTTCCCCAGGTCCTCAGGCAGCAGGAGCAGCAGCTGCGCAGCAGGGTGGCTATGAGATCCCAGCTCGTCTGCGGACCCTGCACAACCTGGTGATCCAGTATGCTGGCCAGGGCCGCTATGAGGTGGCAGTTCCCCTATGTCGCCAGGCTCTGGAGGACCTGGAGCGGAGCTCTGGCCACTGCCACCCTGATGTGGCCACCATGCTCAACATCCTGGCACTTGTGTACAGGTGAGGGCGGCAGCTGATCGGGCCCGGGGTTCCACCTGGGATAGTGGGGCGGGGGCCCTGTGATCCCCTGACAAGGGAAATTGCCTGGGGTGGGGACAGAATGAGAGGGGGACAGAGACCTAGAGAGGCGGTGAGAACGAGTCTAGAGTTCGGGCACCAGAGAACGTGCTTGGCAGGGCTGGCAGTGCAAGGACCCCTAGGATGCCTGCTATGCCTGGCTCAGTCTGACCTGTGGCCCCATCTTAGCTCCGCCTTCCGTCCCGGCCCTGCAGGGACCAGAACAAGTACAAGGAAGCCACGGAGCTTCTTCACGACGCCCTGCAGATCCGGGAACAGACGCTGGGTCCTGAACACCCTGCAGTGAGCAGTAGTTCAGGGAGGGAGGGGAGATGGGCTGGGGAGGGTGGGCTGCAGGGCCCTCCTCCTCCTCCACCGCCAACTGTCTTCCTGCAGGTGGCTGCCACCCTCAACAACCTGGCTGTCCTCTATGGAAAACGTGGGCGTTACCGGGAGGCAGAGCCCCTCTGCCAGCGTGCTCTGGAGATCCGTGAGAAGGTGCTATGCCCGGCCCCTTTCCCCATCACTGGTACCTCAAGCCACCTGGTCACCTTATTTGAGCCTGGAGCACCCAACCTTGTGGCCTTGATGAACTTAGAGTCCAATCCTGCTTTCATCTCCTGAACCCTTACACATCTTAGGTGACTGGCTGGACTCAGTACCCCGTGACCTGACCTCACTAATTCCTACACCCCATTAACTTCCACTTTGTTCCTATCTTCCCAGCCTGGGACCCTAGAATGACAGTGACATCTCAGGGGCCACCTTATGTGACAGATGGCTTGTGTGCACCCTAGGTCCTTGGTGCAGACCATCCTGATGTGGCCAAGCAGCTCAACAACCTGGCCCTATTGTGCCAAAACCAGGGCAAGTTTCAGGACGTGGAGCGGCACTATGCACGGGCCCTGAGCATCTACGAGGCCCTGGGGGGGCCACAGGACCCAAATGTGGCCAAGACCAAGAACAACCTGGTAAGGCATGCCAGGTCTGTCCTGTCCTGGGGATAGTGTAGAGGCGAGGGACTGGTGGCTCTTACAGCCCCTTCAGTACAAAAAGCCAGAAGCAAGCCCCAGTTCATAGAATCCTGTCAGACTGTATTGTGTCATGGTGGGTGACCCCGACCATTTCACCCACTGAGGTAGGAGACTGGCACAGAAATGCAGGACCCATGGCAGGCAGCCTGGTCTCTTGCGCGGGTGGCTCTGCGCTGCAGTAAGCTGAGGCAGGATGCTGGGGAAGGCGGGCTGGTCTGAGACGTTCCCAGGCCTAAACAAGATGTCCACGCCCTGCCCTCCCTCCCTCCCTCCCCGCAGGCCTCGGCCTACCTGAAACAGAACAAGTATCAGCAGGCAGAGGAGTTATACAAGGAGATCCTCAGCCAGGAGGCCCTGCCCGCCCCGCTTGGTGAGCCCACCCCTGCACCCCCCTCCTGCATAGTGGTGTCCCTCACACCCACCTCCATGTCCCTTCTGTCCCACAGGAGCCCCCCAGGGAGGCACAGCAGGCGATACACAGCAGCAGGTAAGCGGGCTCTGCCTCAGGTCCTTGTTGGGCCCGGTCTGGGTGGGCCCCCACCATGTCCCCACATGTCACTGTGCCCTCCTCAGGTCCTGCGCAGGAGCAGTTCCTTCTCTAAGCTCAGGGAGTCCATCCGGCGAGGAAGCGAGAAGCTGGTCTCCCGCCTCCGAGGGGAGGGCATGGCAGGGGCTGCCGGGTGAGTGCTGGGTGAGGTCAGCAGTCTGTCAAGAACCTTCCATGACATCAGTCTCGTGACACTGGTCAGAGCCAGGAACCTGCAGTCTAACCTGACTCACTCACTCCTGTCTTTTCGGGCTCCTCTTCAGGATGAAGAGAGCCATGTCACTCAATATGCTGAACGTGGATGGTCCCAGGGCTGCCCGGACACAGGTGAGGAGCCAGTGATGGAGTGGGGTGCTGCTGGCAAGCTCAGCAAGCCAGGAAAGGTGGGGCTTCCTCCTGGGGAAGGGGGGAGCTGGTGGGCAGGGCATGAAGCACCTCTGATGTCAACTGGAAAAGAACTCTAGCCACTCCTGTGCCTGTCCCCAGCTCTCAACCCGGCACCTGAGTGAGGCCCCTCGGACCCTGAGCGCCAGCACACAAGATCTGAGCCCGCGCTAAGTGGACTGGCTGCAGAGGCCACAGCTTCTCAGGGATCAGGAAGGGTGGGTGGTCACCCTGCACCCTGCCTGGGCAGCACTTGTAGATCGATCGGGACCCTGTGATCCTCCCTGCAATTAAAGGCTGTGCACCGATACTGGGTGTTCGCCGAGGGCCCTGGGACCTTCTAGCACCTCCCAGGAGCCACAGGCGTCACCCCACAGTCCCGGTGTTCAGAGCTGCTGCGCGATCTGCTCGATTCGCTGTAGTGTCTCCTCTGACTGCAGTTGCTCCAGGCTGAGCAGCGACAGGCCCAGCTGATCCTCCTGGAGGGACGGAGGTAAAGGGTAGAGTCAGTTCACACAGCCTGTGATCAGGGTGTGCAGTGGCTGGAGTGCACAGCCAGAATAGGAGAAGGGGACTGGCACTTGCTCCTGAATACAGAGAGGGAGAAGCCTTGCGGGGTCCAGGCTTACCCGGTGGAAGGGCTGCGCCATCTGCCGCAGGAAGTACTTGGCGACTTGTACACCCTCATCCACGGTCAGGTTGAGGTTGGAATCGGTCAGGTGCTCCTGGATCCAGCGAGGCAGCTTCCCACGCTTGTCCGCCCGAGCAAACCGCTGTGAGGAGGGAGGGAAGGACATTAGACCCTAGGTTGGAGCCCAGGCTGCCCACTACCCTGTACCCTGTGAGGACTGGGGTGCCCAACCGCCCCGAGCCCCCCACCTTGTCAGCAAAGACCATGAGTCCGTAGTCTGTCTTGCCCCTGATGGCACGGCCCACACACTGGGCCGCATGGCGCATAGCATCAAAGGTGAGGAAGTCATTCTCGCGGATCTGGAACTGGTCCCGCAGATACTCTAGCCGGGCCTGGGGGAGGAGGAGGCTGAGGTGGAGAGCCTTCCCTTCCCCCATACCCCACTGACAGCACTGTTTCTCCCACTCACCTTGAGAATTCGGCTCTGGGTGTAGACATAGGGAACTCCAAACATGATCACAGCCCGCCCGTAGTGGTGCACTGGGGACAGGAGAGCAGGGTTACAGTGTATGCTGGGCTGGCTGGGCTAAGGCATGTGCTTAGGTCACCCCAGGGCCTGGAAAGGGGACAGAGCCCATGTGCCCAGTAGTCCCCAAGGGAGCAGCAGTGGTAGGATGGGCAGGCCCCTGGGCTAAGAGCCAGGGCTACTCACCAAAGTCAATCCCTTCTGACACCTTGCCCCGAGCCACTGACAGCAGAATGGCCCCACGGCCATTCTCGCATGCCTGGGGAGGTGGAAGCCGTCACTCACTCATCAGCCCTCTCCCACTCACCCGTTGGCTGCTGCCATTTCTCTGCCTGTCCCAGGCACCCACCTCTTGGTACTTCTCCAGGGCCACACTGGTCTCAGCCCCGTCCTGGGTCTCGATGAAGAGCAGTTTGTTCCTCTGGATGTTCTCAAGGATACCCTGGGGGTGACAGGGAGGTCAGGGTTCAGGCCACACGAGTCGAGCACTGCCGTGGTCTCCCATGAAAATCCTTCTCTAGGCCCCTAGCTGTCCAACCTCACTGGCAGTCCAAAATGGGGAGCCAATCACCACCCACAGTGGGCACGGGGCCCCAGAATGGCAAGTGACTGGTGGAGGGTCTGACCATAACCACGGCAGACCAAGCAGGCTGTCCTCAGATCAAGTCTGTCACTGCAGTGGTGAGTGAGGGACACAGACAAAGTCAGACAGCCCACCAGGACAGACATGGGGTCCAGAGGCACCAGGCAGCGTTACCTGGGCAACCCAGTGAGCAAACTGTACCAAAGATGCTAAGTCTGGGAGTTTTACTTGGAAAAAATGAACTCTAACCTTATCTCACCGTGTCAAAATGAGTCCCCGTGGTGTCTCTACAGACAGACCCTGGCCTCAACAGTCAGGCAGATGTCTGCTTTTAGTACTAGAGATTGACTGTGATGATGGCCCGTGTGTTACGTGCTCACTCTACCACTCAACTGAACCTACAGCCCCTCACTGTGTGTCCAGACCAGGCGCCTGCCTGAGACACACCCACAGTGCATAGCGCCTGTTCAAACGCAGGCCTGAAAGCTGGGCTCAGCAGTCCCCATGCGGGACCAAAACCCTAAGGCCCCATCTAACCACACAGGCATGAGAGCTCCTGGAGCCAAAGTTCTGGTCCAGCCTAACTCTGCAGAACCTGCACACCCTAGCCCCGGCCTGCTTGCTGGGGACGTAGTCTGCAGTAACCCCAAGAGCAACACAGCACACAAACCCCAGAAGTGGGGTGGTCTGCTGTGGTGGGGACGGGTTAAGGGTGCTGTTAGCGCCACTGCCCTGCCCTGTGACACATGTCACCAGTAGAAAGAGGGAGTTGAAGCCATATAGGAAGAGCAGAGCTGAGGGTGTGGGCAGCAGTGCCAGGCGTACCTGCTCATACCAGGAGGCCACAGTGCTTTCCATGTACTGGTAGCTGGTAAAGAAGGCCACAATGCCATCAGGGACCACCGCGGACATCTCGAGCAGGAGGTTGCCATAGTTGCGGATCACAGCTAGGAAGAGTAGGTTAAAGATTGGATCCTCTCCTGGCTCCCATTGAGGCCACCTAACCATATTCCAAATGCATTCTCCCACGCGCATTAGAGGGCTGTCTCCCATTCCCTGAGGATATATAACTTGTGACAGCAAAAGAGACATATATAAGTGTTTCCTCCGTGTGACACTCAGGAGCCAGTGCCCAAAGTTTCAGGGGCCCGTGCTTAGGCTCAGTGGTGTTAGTGCAGACCTCCAAATGAAGAAACCTAAGGGGGGCTGGTGAGATGGCTCAGTGGGTAAGAGCACCCGACTGCTCTTCCGAAGGTCCGGAGTTCAAATCCCAGCAACCACATGGTGGCCCACAACCATCCGTAACAAGATCTGACTCCCTCTTCTGGAGTGTCTGAAGACAGCTACAGTGTACTTACATATAATAAATAAATAAGTCTTAAAAAAAAGAAAGAAACCTAAGGCACTGAGGATGGGAAGACCCCCTGTGCTAGCCATAGAGCTTGGGGTCTTGCTATGGCAGCAGGTCCTAGGCCACCCGACACCCACCCCAACCAAGCCTGCAGGTGACTCACCAATATCTTCTCTGGTCTCAAATTTGGAGCTGATCGCTACCTGGTCATTACCACGGCCGATGATCTGGAAGAATCAGGGTAAGGGCCGTAGGACCACACTGACTCCAAAACCCCCTTTCTTGAGATGACGTCCCATGTAGCCCAGGCTGGCCTTCAGACTAGGAGCCTTCCTGAGGCTCTCCATCCCCAAGCCCATGAGAAGGCTCATCTCCAGCCTCCTGAAGTTCTGTGCAGCCAAGGTGACCCTGGTTTTGCTGCCCCACCTCTGGAGTTGAGATCACAGGCCTGTGCCCAGTGCCCAGCATGCTAGGCAAGCGCTGGAGCAAACAAGGCCGAGTTCAGGTAAGCTTATGGAGACAACAGATTAGATGGCCCAAGCCTATGGCTGGCACTGCTTGGGCAAATGCCTGGAGCTCAACCATGAGCCACCTGCCCACAGTCACAGAGCAACAAGCCCCAGGGAATGGCCCTCTGTGCTTCTAAGCAGGACTCTATTCCAGCCTTGGGCAGTTCCAGACATAGGTCACCCACAGCACACATCCCATTAGCAACCCTCCCCAGTCCACCATGCCAGTGAGTGGTCAGAGAGACAGATCCAAAACCCCCACAGCTCTGAACCTAACTGTCTAGCCCCTGCTGCCAAGCCACTGCCCTCTACCAAGTTCATGCTCCATAAGCATGGGGTCTGGTTACAGCCCCCTCCCCTGTAAGGTTTAAGGGTTTCTCACTGTGTGCCAGGCAGCATCCCGGCCACCCTTGGCTGCTTGTGGCCCGTGGGTTGAGCATGCCTAGCTGCAGGGTTCTGAACTGCAAAGCCATGAGGCTGAGGGGACGGCTCTGCCCCAGGCTTCAGAGGGAGGCTCATTACTCAAGACACAGCTGGATGTCAAGTGACAAAGCCATCAACATGCCAGGCACCACCTGCCCAGGCCTGCGTCGCACCAGCGTACACTGCGTGCATGTGTCTATGTGCCATAGCCCGGTGAACCCACCAGACCTGAGCCTCAGCTGAGCAGCCGGCTGCCTTGGTCGAAGCCAGGAGGCAGGCGGGCCCCCCTGCCTCACCCACTCACCATTGGGCAAAGGCAGACTCGGGCCAGCGTCATGGTGAAGGTTGCCATTGTGACAGGGTGGAAGTCTAGGATCTTGGGGTAGATGTCCAGTGGGGACAGTGTCTGTAGCGGAGGAGACAGCAAGGGAGACATCAGCAGGATGGCTGGGGACCAGGACCCCGATGAAGGAACAGCAGAGTCCTCACCCCAGAAGTGATGATGACAGACTGGAAGCGTTCAAACACAGGCTTGATGGCCAAGGAGGCGTCCATACAGCTGCGGGACAACACAGGGGTCAACATGGGGCAGATGGCGGGGCCTGTCCCATCCACACAGGGTTGCATCTCACCTGAAGTGCAGAACAGGGTTGGCGATGGTGGGGGTCCTGTCGTCAAAGGGCTCAATGATAATGGTGAAGCCTGGTGGAGGAGGGAGGCCGGGGAGTCTCAGTGATCACTACCACACCTGACCTGCAGTGTCACCCCAGACACTCATCACCCAGGGACAGAACTGTGCCAGCCTGCCCATGTCTACAAACGCTCAGGTGCAGAAACTGAGCTGTGGCTTCATACATGGTCCTGAAGGTAGGCCAAGCCCTCCATTCCCCAGGCAGCTCTGTCCTCCAGCCTCTCACTCGTGCTCCCCACAGAGCAACCAGAGGCATGCCATGGAACCCCAAGTTTGCTAGTTTCCACACTCTTCCCATGACTCCAGAAGGGCACCACGCACTCTGCCGGGCCCCCTTGCCCCGAGCTGCTGTGCCAGCTTCCACCTGGCTGAGTCCCTGCCCCGGAGGCCAGTGCCATGGCTCCCTGCAGCACCGCTACACTTCCCAGGGTCACTTGGGACCATCTTTGCCCCTCGTTCTCCCCAGACTGGGCTCCTGGAAGGGGAGGGAGAGGCTGTTTCTGACAGTGCTGGGCCTGGCCCCATTCGCTGACTGAACAAATGAATACATTCATGGATTCTGTTTCACTTGGCAAAAAATGATCAGGTCTTACGTGTCCAGCCCTTGCCAAGGACATAGCAGGGACCAACACAGCCTCAGCCCCACCCACAAGGGCTCCCTTGTACTAGGGGAGACAGTTATCCATAGAGCAGTGATCCCAGGCCCAGCATAGGGTGGGCTGGGTGCCTTTCTGAGAGCTGAAGGACTCGGGCAGGTGATAGGAGGCGTAGATGAGGAGGCTTCGATCCACCGTGATGTGTTGTAGGTGGGGGGGAGGAAGAGACAAAGGCCAAAGGAAGGGGTGAGGTGAGGGCTGAACTGAAGGAAGCAGGCAGCTGCCAACAGCCTGCAGTGGGGCTGATGGGGGGCATCCTCCTTCTGAGGCCCAGGCCGGCCCACTGCAGAATGCCAGCTGACCTGGTTTCCTGGCTACGACAGTAATCCCCGGGGATAAGCTTGAAAACTCAGTGTAGAGCTGGTGGGGGTGGGGCAGCACACAACACGTGGACAGAGGAAACGTGACAGATGGACCCAAGTGACAGCCTCCAGAAGGTCCTGGGAGGCAGGCCTCTGTGCATCATCAGCCTGTACCCGTCTCCCTTGAGGGCTCATGCCCAGTGCCATGCTTCTCCACCCTGGCCTCGTCCTCCCACAGCTCTCCCAGCACACTCTCCTGTCCTCATGGTCTAGAGCTCCACATCTCCCTGCGACATGAACCTCCAAAGCAACAATCTCACCAAGTGCATCCCTTGCCCAGAACCTGCCATGGCTCCCTGGTGCGCTCAGTCATACACGAGAACTCCTCACCCGACTGATGGTGAGGTGACCCCTAGTGTCCTTCTGGTCAGTGCCACAGCACAGCCCACACTTGGTCCACTTGTGACCAGAGGAGCCTCTGAACAGGAGAATCTGACCGTGAGGCTCCTCACTCAGGCACTCTGTAGGGTCTTCCCCCTACTAATGCCCCACCCATGTGGCTGAGCCCCCAAGTCCTGCTGTCAGAGCCCCAGGAGAGAGGCGAGCTCACCCTTGGCGTAAGTGCTGACAAGAGTGGCGAAGTTAGCAAGGAGTGTGAGCGGGGAGAAGTCGGCCAGATCTGCAATCTCCAGGGTGTGCAGCAGGGAGCGCAGGCGTTCAGCACAGAACCTGGGAGGCAATGGAGTCAGGAGCGGGAAGCAGCAGCAGGCCCAACTCTCGCCATGCTTCCCTGGGCACCTGGGCATTGTGTGAAACTATCCCACACTGTACAAGACCTCCAGAGCTACCACTCCATGTTGGAGCTCAGCACATTCAGTCAGTGCACAGGCTCACCGCTCACATGCAATATCCTGTTAAGACTCACGGCCAGCAGTCACTCTGCTTCTGTCCAGCCAGTGTCACGCGCCCCACACTCAAGGAGGAATAGCCACACACTTCCTTAGACTCACAAAGGCTGTGTCACCTGCTCATCCCCCAACACAGGGACACGTGGCTGTGGCACTCACTGCCAACCACACAGTCCAATGGACTCCCTCCACATCCAGTTCTGACCTGCCCCATCCTTATCTATGGTCCAGACCCCTTTACCATCAGCAACAAGGCCTGGGCCGCACCTGAGGGGCTTGCGCTGGATGCACACCCGCTGGGCCAGGCCGCTCAGAAAGGCAGGTGGACTCTCCTGTACCACATGCTGCACGCGCAGCCGCCACTTGACATACTCCAGCAGCCGCCGCAGAAAGCCCAGGAAGTGCTCAGCTGTGCGGATGGAGCCTGGCACAGCCTCTGCAGGGAGAGAGACCAAGTCAGCTGGTACAGGGGTGGGGGGGGGGGGTGGGCAGAGGCTGGGTGGGGTGGGGGGGTGGGCAGAGGCTGGGTGGGGTGGGGGGTAGCTCACCCTGCAGCACCTCATCGGGCAGCACAGGGTTGGCCAGATGGGCATCTGTCTCCCGGGCCACACTGGCCTCCCGCAGGCCCTCCACCAGGCGCCGGTACTCATCCCGCAGCCGTTGCTCATCCGTCTCCTTGATCCTGATGGGGACACGGGACAGGGGCTGGAATGAGGCTGGTGTCCGGGGCACTGAGGCACACAGCAGTGGGAGCAGAGAGGCACCTGAGCACGGTCTTCTGCAGGGTGTCTAAGTTGCTCTGGCAACGGTCCAGAGTCCTGCGAGTGAGGTTGACACTCATGGAGTCAATGCAGACATTGTCTGAAGAAATAACAAAGGGACGAGAGCTCAGGCAGGCCTGGGGCAGGGGCAGGGGCAGAGGGCTGCCACTGCACACCCTGACACCCACCCTCCTCACCGATGTTGTGGGCTTCATCAAAGACCACAACAGCCTTGCGGGCCAGCTCTTTGGATACCAGGTCTGCAATCTTGGGGTCCAGGAGGTAGTGGTAGCTGTAAACCACCACGTTGGCATGCAGGATCTGGGAACACGAAGGGAAAGGTTGCCCTGGGCTCTGCTACCCCCTGCCATACCCGCTCTATCCCAGGTCCACAGAGGTGCCACAAAGACAGACACAACGATGGTGGAAAGACGGACAGGACTGTTAGCATTTTGTCTAAGCTCCACCCCAGTTACCCGGCAACAGCCAGGTGTGCCTGACTCACTATAAAAGGGGCTGCTTGACCCCTCCTCTTGCTCTCTTGCTTTGCTCTGCCTTCTTGGCCCTGCTCTATCCTCTCATCCCTTCCTCCCTCTCTCCACAAGCTCATGGGCAGCCCCTCCCCTCCCCTCCCTCCCTCCCTCCCCCCACACCTGGGGAAGGGACACCTCAGCAATGAGCCTGCAGAGGCACCCCTTTCCCCACACCTCCATAGAACATATCCCTCCCCCTTTTATCTTTTTATAAACACATCAAGGACCACCCAGGCAAGGCACAAAAAAAGCAGAGATAATAGGATGGAGACAGATGGGCCAACAGAAGGATGGGCATGGTGGCTCATGCCTATACCCTGATAGCTGAGAACCTGAGGCAGGGTTATTCCAAGTTTGAGGCCAGCCTGGGCTACAAATGAGATCCTGCCTCATAAGAAAACAGAACAACTCTTCACCGAGTATCGAGCCAGGAAGTAGGGGCACCAGGCCTGCCGCTTCCCTAGGGCCTCATAAGAAAACAGAACAACTCTTCACCGAGTATCGAGCCAGGAAGTAGGGGCACCAGGCCTGCCGCTTCCCTAGGGCCTTCAGGTCATCCAGGTTGTAGATGCCCGCAGGGAGTGGCACCTGGCGTCCATGGATGTCAAATTCCTGGGGCAAGGCCAGAGGGTGGCAGGGTCAGGGAGAGCAGCAGCTCTGGTGTGCCCCCAACCCTGCTCACCAGTTCCAGGTTCTTCCCTGTACCTCATAGAAGCGGCAGTGAGGCAGGCTGGCATCCTGCTGGTACTGTGCCCGCACATACGACGCTGTCAGGCTGTGACACTTCCCATCGACATCCTTCCCGAAGCGCAGTGGAGTCACCTGAGGGAGCGGGGTGTCAGGGGACAAGGAAAAACAGAGACGGAAGTAGTGTGTATCAGCTATTCCAACCTGGGTCTCCAAACTCAGACACCAGGAGTAGTGCATCAGCTGGGGTTGGGGCGGTGGAAACCTTCACCTGATTTGATATTTGGGTTTTTGTTCGTTCAGTTTTTGGTGTTTGAAGACAGGGTTTCTCAGTGTAATAGCCCCGGCTGTCCTGGACTCCATTTTATAGACCAGACTGGCCTTGAACTCACAGAGATCCACCTGCCTCTGCCTCCCGAGTGCTGGGTCTAAAGGCGTGCGCCACCATGCCCGGCTTGATTTGCTATTTGCTAAAAGAACTTCCTGCAGTGCTGTAAGTGTGGGGCATGGCTAAAATCATCCCATCAGAGAGGGGCGTGGCGGCAGGTGCCTATGATCCCAGTCACTTGGACAGCTGAAGCAGGAGGAATACAAACACATGTCAACCTGGGAACCTGGGCACCTACCAAGGCCCTATGTCACCACAAAATGTGGAAAGGAGCTGGGGGTGTATCTCAGCCATAGGGAGAGTGCCTGCAGCACACACGAGGCTGGTGGACAATCCGCATCACAGAAGAACAGCCACGCAGAGGGCTAGCCTTTCGGTTCAGTAAGTGTGGGTGTCAGCCGCCAAGCCTGACAACCTGGGACCCATACAGTGAAGAGAGACAGGTTCCCACATGCTGTCCTCTGACCGCCACACACACACATACACACAAACGAGGTTTTAAAAAACAAGTGCCTAAATTTCTCTCTAAACAAACAAAACCCCCAAACAGAAAACAATGATCCCATGAGTAGCTCTGCTCTGAAAGCCTCGGCTCGGCAGCGCTTTGGTCCCGGATGTGTGTGGGTTGTGGAATACCTGCATAAACATGACGGATACTGTCAGGCAGGACGTGAGGCTGCCATGAAATTATCTTATTTTGTCAGTCCTTTGAGTAAACTACCATTTAGATTTTGACCTGTCACAGAAGTCAAACGTGTCAGTCTGGGGTGCTGTGTGGCACGTAAGCAGTTTCTGATCCTGGCACAGGTGCCACAAAGGGTGAGCACTGATCTAACAACTGAACAGCAAACCCCACTCATGGTCACCTCATATGACCAAGGGTTTCCTCTGGGGCTTGCATCGAGTGGGATGAGAGCGAGGGCTCACCTCGGGATGAATGCACAGATTCTTTCTTGAGCTCAGAGCCAGTCCTAAGAATGGCAGCTTCTCGCCCTCCTGCTGCTCGTAGAAGCTGAGCAGCTTCCGAAGCTCTTCTATGACCTGCTCAGATGATGGGAGCATTAGGTGGGGACCACAGGACAAAGCACAAGTCCCTGCCCACCAGGCTACCAAGGGCAGAGGCTGGGGACCACCAAGGCCCAGGGGAGAGGGCAGAGCATGGATCCCGTCTGCACTGCCCACCTTCTCAATCTCTGGCACGGTCCGTGAGCAGTAGATCAGTTTGGTCACCTCCAGTGGATAAGCCTGTGGGTGACAGTGGCCTCAGTCCCATCCAGCACCCTCCAGCCCCACCTCCCAGCCCCCACTCCAGTCACTCAGGAGGCCACTCACCCGCTGATAGGCCACAATCAGGGCCAATAGGGACACTGTCTTCCCAGTACCCGAGGGCATCTCCAGGACTCCATGACCCTGAAAATTGGGCACAGAAGAAATAAGACACAGGCTCTCTGAACATCATTGACTCAAACTCTGAGGAATTCTCCCCGACATGCTGCCACCACCCGGGAACAGCAAGGCAACACACAGCAGTGGCACCATTGTCAAGGCCCCAGGACTGACAGTCTCCGCTCCTCCTTTTCTGATGGACTTTTAACTTTTAATTCTTTTTTTTTTTTAAAGATGTATTTATTTATTATATGTAAGTACACTGTAGCTATCTTCAGACACTCCAGGAGAGGGCATCAGATCTTGTTACGGATGGTTATGAGCCACCATGTGGTTGCTGGGATTTGAACTCCGAACCTTCGGAAGAACAGTCGGGTGCTCTTATCCACTGAGCCATCTCACCAGCCTTTAACTTTTAATTCTTAACCTTCACCCACCCACCCCAAAGGATCTTGCTATGTAGGCCTGGTTATCCTAGTAGTTACTATGACTCTCTGACTGGCTTCCAACTGCTGGCAATCCTGTTGCCTCTACTTTGAGTACTGGATTGCAGGCTGAACCCTGTTTCTCTGCCCCCCTTACTGCCACAGCAGTTTCCTGAGCAGCAGACAGTAGGAAACTTTACCTCTCTGGACCCCAGCATTCTTGCTTCTAAGTAGCTCCATAAGCCTTACTTGGAGCAAGGTTGTGAGGGCTAATACATTGGTGGGCCAGCAATATGGCTTAGGGGGTAAAGGTGCACGTGGCCAAGCCTGACAAGACATACGTGGAAGGAAAGAACCAACTCCTCTACCCTCTACATGCACATGGTAGCATGTATACACACATTCCAAATAAGTATGACAAAAAGGAAAAAATTTTTTAAAGTAAGTTTGTGTTCAGGGCTGTTGAAATAGTTCAGCACATAAAGGTGATTGCCACTAAGCCTAAAAGCCTGAGTTTGAGCCCTAGAACCCACATAAAAGTGTAAGAAATCTGGGTGGTGTTGGCCTATGGCTTTAATCACAGCACTCAGGAGGCAGAGGCAGGTGGATCTTCTGTGAGTTTGAGGCCTGCCTGGTCGATGAAGCAAGTTCCAGGTTTTTTTGAGACAGAAACCCTGTCTCAAAAAAACACAACGAGGGACTGGAGACATGGCTCAGCAGTTAAGAGCCCTGGCTGCTTGCTCTTCCAGAGGTCGAGTTCAAATCCCACCAACCACATGGTGGCTCACAACCATCTGTACAGCTACAGTGTACTCATATACATAAAACAAATCTACAAAAAAACAACAAAAAAAAAAAAACCCACGAACTAGAAGTGGAAAGAAAACCCCAACAAAGTTGTCCCCTGACCTCCACATACGGAACCCCTTCCCTCCACTACTGTCACTGCCAGGAATACCTCCAGAGTCTTCCTATACACAGCCCTGGCTAGCCTGGAACTCACTTACAGACGTAACCGTAATTACTGTCACAGGATGTGCCAGGATGGAACCCAGAGTTTCACCCATACCAACGGAGCGGCATTCCTCGCCTCGTTCTTTACAATGGTTGTTAGCACACGGTCTCGCGGTGTCGCCCCGGCTGGCCCAGGCGATGCTCCTGCCTGGGTCTTCCGGGTGCTGGGAGAGCAAGGCCCGGGCCCCGACCAGGACGTCAGCCTGCCGGGAGGCATCGGAGGACACCCACCTTGGCGTCCAGCGTGCGCTTGAGCTCCAGCATGTAGGAGAACTGCTCCGGGTAGATGTAGTCGTACGGGAAGTAGACCAGCAGCCCGTCCACGTTGAGCCTGGCGGCGGTGAGGCGTCGGTGCCCGGTGCGCTCGAGCGGACCCGGCCTCCGCGCCGCCCGCCCGCCCGCCCCCGTGGCGTCTCGCCGCCCCGGCCCCCGAAGCCACCCGGACCGGTCTCCGCAGCCTCTCCACGCCGCGCCCCGGCCCCGGCCCCGGCGACGCCCACCGGCCGCCCGCTCTTCCCGAGACCCCAGCTCACTTCATGGCGGCTGGCGGCGGCGTCCACACGCCCGCTCCTGAAGAGGCAGCGAGGGGGCGTGACCCGGAGGCCACACCTCCCTCGGGACGCCATGGGCGGAGTCCGCCCGCCACTCCGCCAATCGGAAGATTGGCGCGTGCGCGTGGCCGGGGAGAGGGCGGGCCTCGGAGAGAAGCGGTGCCCCGGAGGCGTCGCTGAGGATCGCCGAGGGCTTCGAAGCAGAACCCAAGAAAGAAGAGAGTCGAGAGGATCGATAGAGTTCTTTGCCGTTTGCGCCTCCAGGTTCTGTCCTGGTTGCCCAAGTCGTGAAAATAGTGTTTAGGAGAGAATGACGGAGGAATTGGAGGCCGTTCGGAGCCTTTAAGTTACAAAGGCATAATTGTACGACACAAGCACGATTTAGAAAATCGTTTCCAAAAAAGACAAGAAACCTAAACGAGCTCCTCCTATTTATTGAACCCTACTCTAGCCAGAATCTAGCGCGTGTTTTTTTGTTTGTTTTTCGTTTTGGGTTTTTGTTTGTTTGTTTGTTTTTCGAGACAGGGTTTCCCTGTGTAGCCCTGGCTGTCCTGGAACTCACTCTGTAGACCAGGCTGACCTCGAACTCAGAAATCCGCCTGCCTCAGCCTCCCGAGTGCTGGGATTAAAGGCGTGCGCCACCACGCCCGGCGTAGTACGTGTTTTTAAGCACTCATTAATATGGGTTGGAGAGATGGCTCTGCCGTTAAAGCATAGGTCACAAAAAACAAAAATTCATTAATTAAGGGTCTGGAGGGACCACTCAGTAGTTAAAAGCACTTGCTGATTTTGAAGAGGGGCAGGGTTCCCAGCCGCCCCACTCCCCACTCCCACCCCCCAAATCTGGCACCTTAGGATCACTTTTAGGGCAAGCTCCATGGAATCCAATACCTCTGGCCTGTGGAAGGAAGAGGAAACCTGCAGCATTCAGTTCAGTCCTTTCCTTCCACCATGTGTGGGAATTGAACTCAGGTCAAAAGGCCTGTAGCTCATGAGACATCTCATGGACAGTCGCACTATGTAACCCAAGCTGGTCCGGAGTGCTCACTCTATAGCCTGGGCTGGCCCCCAGCTTGTGGGCTAACACACCTAGACTCCTGAGGGCTGGACAATGCTGTTATTTCATATCTCCAGATCCTTGCTCAAATATCACCTTTTCCTCCTTCCTCCCTTCATTTCTTCCTCTCTTTTCTTTTTCTTTTTTTTTTTTTATTTTAAGATTTATTTATTCTATTTAAGTACACTGTAGCTGTTTTCAGACACACCAGAAGGGGACATCTGATCTCATTACTATGGTTGTAAACCACCATGTGGTTGCTGAGATTTGAACTCAGGACCTTCAGGAAGAGCAGTCTGTGCTCTTAACCGCTGAGCCATCTCTCCAGTCCCTTCCTTATTATTATTTTTTTTTGACAGTCTTTCTATTTAGTTCTGACACTGTCCTAGATCTCACACTATAAACAAGGTTGGCCTTGAATTTACAGAGACCTGCCTGCCTCTGTCTCCGAAGTGAGTGCTGAAATTAAAGGTGTGTACCACAATTTCTGGCTCTTTTCTTTCTTTCTTTCTTCTTTCTTCCTTTCTTTCCTTTTTAATTAATTATTTTATTTTTGATGTGTATGAGTGTTCTGTCCCATGCATGTATGTGCATCAAGTGTGTACCTGGTGCCCTCAGAGGTCAGAAGGCATCAGATCCCCTGATCCTGGAGCTATTGAAAGTTGTGAGCCACCATGCAGGTGCTGGAAATCAAACACAGATCCTTTGCAGGAGCAACAGTGCTCCTGGGCTGGAGAGATGGCTCAGTGGTTAAGAGCACTGGCTGCTTGCTATTCCAGAGGTCCTGTGTTCAAATCCCAGCAACCACATGGTGGCTCACAACCATCTGTAATGGGATCTGATGCCCTCTTCTGGGGTGTCTGAAGTCAGCTCTTAATCACAGAGCTGTCATTCCAACCCCATTTTCTTTCTTTTTTAAATTACCTTTTTGTTTGTTTGTTTTAATGTATTAGTTACATGGTTTTATTTATGTATTTGTTCCATACGCATTCGCTGTCCTTATCAGAGAACAACTTGCAGGAGTAGCTTCTTTCCTTCCATCGTTCCTTGGATCCTGAGGCTTGAACAAGGGTTGCAGGCTTGGCGAGGGTGTTTACCTGCTGAGCCATCTTGGCAGCTCTTGGATTTCATGTTACAAATGTCCTGCACTTTGTAGACCAGGCTGGCCTTGAAATCACAGAGATCTGCTTGCCTCTGCCTCCTGAGTGCTGGGATTAAAGGTGTGTACCACCACTGCTTGGCTAATTATACATACCTCTTGATTTCTAAACTTAACCTCAAGTTAGGATCCTGAAGATGGACTTGGGGGGGGGGGTGGAACCAGACCTTTTTATTTTTCTTTCTTAATTTCCCTTTTTTTTTTTTAAAAAAAAAAGATTTATTTATTTTATGTAAGTACACTGTAGCTGTCTTCAGACACTCCAGAAGAGGGCGTCAGATCTTGTTACGGATGGTTATGAGCCACCATGTGGTTGCTGGGATTTGAACTCTGGACCTTTGGAAGAACAGTCGGTGTTCTTACCCACTGAGCCATCTCACCAGCCCCTTAATTTCCCTTTTTAAAGAATTTTATTCACTGGTCCTTTTTTATTTGTACCACTTGCTAATGTCACATGATTAAGACAGCTTTCTGAGCTGGGTGTGGTGGCGCATGCCTTTAATCTCACCACTCAGGAGGCAGAGGCAGGCGAATCTCTGAGCTCAAGGCCAGCCTGGTCTACAGAGTGAGTTCCAGGACAGCCAGGGCTATACAGAGAAACCCTGTCTGGAAAAACCAAACCAAAAAAAAAAAAAAAAAGAAAGACAGCTTTCTTTGCTTTTTTGTTTTTTGTTTTTTGCTAATTTAACTAATTAATAATTAATAGTAGCTGAGCATGGTGGTACCTACTCATCACTTAAAGCTCCTACAGGGTCAGAGACACAGGATTACAGGTTTAAAGCTCACTTAATGAGCTGAAGAGATGGCTCAGATGTTAAGAGTACTGGTTGCTCTTCTAGAGGTCCTGAGTTCAAATCCAGCAACCACATGGTGGCTCACAACCATCTGTAATGGGATCCCATGCCCTAGTGTACACATATACATAAAATAAATAAATAAATCTTAAAAAAAAAAAAAAGCTCACCTAAACCAAACATAATATCCTGTTTCTAAATCAAAAATATTGGACATGGTGGTATTCATCTTCAGTGCCAGCACTTGTGAGGAAAAAGCAGGTTCCAGGCCAGGGTCTACATAACAAGATGCTGACTCAAAAAACCAGCAAGAAAATTAAAGCGCTGGACTCGTGTGTGAGACAAATCTATGAGAACTCTTCTGTCTGGGTTTGTGTCAAGTTGACAAAAGCTAACCAGCACGGACAGTATCCATGTTGTCTGAACAGAGTCAAAATGATGTTCATTTCTGGGAAAACAACCTTTATTTATAAAGGAAACGGTTTCCCACGTCATTATAAACATTAAGCCACGTGGCGTGAAGGCACTTGTTTGGGGACATGGGGTCCTCCCACAGGCCACAAGGCTTCTGGGAAGAATGGGGGCTGCTGAGCAGAATGGGGACTTCTGGGAGAGAGGAGGCAAGGACTCAGAGAGATGAAGCGGTGGGTGGTCTCCCAGGCTCAGCTGGGATAGTGCAGTGGCTCGCTGCCAGTAGGAGGCACTCAGAACCAGATCTGACTGGGCAAGGGTGTGTGTTGGGGGCGGGGTGGGGGATCTTGCCCGCAAGGGTCCCCAGCTCCACCTCCACCTCACCCCAATGCTTAAGGCAGCTTCATAATGTTCAGTCTGGGGCCGCCCCCCTTTAGCCTCTCGGGGAGCAGAGAATTTCCGGTGTAGGCAGAACATCGCAGATGAGAATGGATCTATCGGGCAGGTCTGGGTGGAAGGCAGGCTGCTTGGTCTTTTCTCCTTTACAAGCATCCTTCATGCCTACTAGATTTTGCTCCGCTGAGACTTCACTCTAGGGAAGAGCTAAGGGAAGAAAGAGGGCGATCAGACACCAGGAGCCCCGCAGCACCTATCCTACCCCTAAGAAAGGAGGCTCCCATCTAACCACCAGCCCCACCGATGACCAATCAAAACATCTGAACAAGCACGAGCCAGACAAGGAGCAGGAAGATGTGGGGGAACCTGTAAGTGGCGGTCATGCCTTGAACTCTCGGCAATCCCCCTGCCTCAGCCTCCAAAGTGCTAGGAGAACAGATCAGCCTGGCCCAACCCACTAATAGGGGACTCCCACCAGGTAGCCTCTGGGCTCACCCCGAAGTAGTTGCGCGGCACATAGCCTTCCTGGCCGTGCAGCGAGGCCCACCACCAGTCGGTCTCCTCTGGCCCGTCTCTCCGCAGCACAGTGACTGAGTCGCCCTCCCGAAACGACAGCTCATCCCCAAACTCTGCGCTGTAGTCCCAGAGTGCATACACAACGCCATTGTGCATCAGTCCCATGCTTTGTTCCACGTCTGAAAACACATAAAAAAATATGGTAGGCAGGACCAGGCCCAGAAACGCAGTCACACGAAGGGTGGGGTCAGGCGCGGCCCCTGCTCCAGCACAGAAATGAGACACCCGGAAAGCCGTCTTTGCCTCTGCCAGTGGATAGCAGTGAGATGCTGATACGGGCTCTCTCTAACATTTGAGGACTGTTGGTGTGTCAAAAGGGGCAACCTACTTTCACTCAATGGCTGGCTATCATCTCCCTCTTTGGGGGTGGGAGGTTGGCTTTTCTTTTTTCTTTTTTTTTTAATATTTATTTATTTATTATATGTAAGTACACTGTAGCTGTCTTCAGACACTCCAGAAAAGGGCATCAGATTTCTCGTTATGGATGGTTGTGAGCCACCATGTGGTTGCTGGGATTTGAACTCAGGACCTTTGGAAGAGCAGTCGGCACTCTTAACCGCTGAGCCATCTCTCCAGCCCAAGGGAGGTTGGCTTTTCAAGATAGGGTTTCTGCATGTAGCTCTGGCTACTCTGAATTTAGATCTGGCCTTGAACTCAGAGACCCACCTTCCTTTACCTCCCAAGTTCGGGCATCAAAACTGTGCACCGCTACTACCTAAAGCTGTGCACCGCTACTGCCTAGCCCCTCTTTTTTTTTTTTTTTTTCTTTATGATTTGCTTATTAGCCAAGTGTGGTGGTGCACAACTTTAATCCCAGACATCAGGAGGCTGAGGCAGGAGGATCTCTGAGTTCAAGGCCAGCCTGGTCTACAAAGTGAGTTCCAGGACAGCCAAGGCTACACAGAGAAACCCTGTTTTGGAAAACAAAAACAAACAAACAAACAAAATGGTTTGCTTATTTATGTATTTTATGTAGATAGGTGTTTTGTTTGCATGAATATCTGCACACCAGAGGAGGGCACTGGATCCCATGGAACCAGTTATAAATAGTTGTGAGCCACCATGTCCGTGCTGATATATATATAAAGATAGGTAGGGTCTAATGTATGTCAGGCTGGCCTCAAAACTTTTGGCCTTTCTGGCTCTATTTCTCAGGCTGTGGTATTACAGGGGTGTACCACCACACCCTATTTCTGCAGAACTGGGGATAGAACTCGGGGCCTAAGTCACGCTAAGCAAGCACTCTACCGCTGAGCTGTATCCACCTCACGGCCTTTTTTGAAGACAGGTTCTTGATACATAACTCCTGCTGGTCTCCACCTCACGATCCTACCTCAGGAATGGGCCTGCATCTCAGGCCCCATCCCCACCCACCTCTACAGTATTAAATCCTGCTCCGAGACCCCTAATGTCAGCATATGATGCAATGCAATCTGCCTCCCGGTAAGCAGAGACCATGGCAAGCCTCAGGTGCAACCCTTTGAGGCATAGCCTGGCGCCTGGAGAGACCTGACAAGAGCTCAGTGTCCCAGCTCTAAGTAGCATCCCTGGAGACTGGCCAGTGTGCCATGCCACCCTTCCTTTTGTTTGCTTTTGTTCTTGAGACGGGTCTCTCTAGGATTCCAAGTGTGCAGGGGCTACAGCGCTGGACAGTTTATTTGGTATATCTCTACCACCTGTCCCTCAGGCAGAATGCAGGTGAGTTATACACGCTGAGTCCCGAGTCCCCACCCACCTGCGTGCATCTGCCAGCCCCTACCCCTCACCCCCACTTCAGCCTCGCACCTGCCAGGTAGGTGGCGCAGTCTGCATAGCCCTCGCGATAAGGGTCGCACTTTTCGATGGCGGTGGCGCCGTCACTGAGAGTGGTGGCGAAGATGGCCGCACCGTGTTGCACCAGTGCTGTGCAGATGGCAGTGTCGTTGCAGGAAGCGGCACAATGCAGTGGCGTCCTGGTGGCAGGAGGATAAGTAAGAGGGAGGTCCCAGCCGGCAGCACCTTCGAACGTCGGAACCAAGGTCCCACCCCCTCCCCACAGGTGTACGGTGGGGGCTCACCAGCCGTGGCTGTCAGGGGAGTTGACATTGGCGCCCGCAGCGATGAGGAAGTCCACGATGGGGTAGTTGGCACCACAGATGGCATTGTGCAGGGCGGTGATACCCTCTTCGTTAGGTTGGCTCGGGTCGTTCATCTGGGAACACCAGGGGGAGGAGGATCCAGCCCCGCCTGTCCCCCCTGACCTTCCCCCCCCAAACCCCGTGCTCTCCTAACCCGAGGGAATGGCGGAGGGGACACCTTACCTCCTTCACCGCCTGCTGTACCACGTCCAGCTCTCCAGTCAGCGCTGCATCCAACAGCAGCACCAGTGGATTGAGGCGAGCACGCCGGGCCTTGCGCGGGGACCCCACTTTGCGCAGTACTGAGCGCATCTCCTGCAGGACAGGGAGGGGCTTCAGCGAGGCCAGCCCGCCCACAGCTAGCTCAGAGAGGAAAACAGACCCATGGAACCCGGGGAGGGCTGGCTTGGTCCTTGTGAATTATTGGTCCTTTACAACTATTAGGGAATTCTGTGACTTTGGAATCTTGAGCCCTGAGATCTTAGAGGAAGCTAGGAAGTCATGGACCGGGTGCTCTTTACAGTAATTATTTCTGTAAGCCAGGCATGGTCGTGCATGTCCACAATCTCAGCACTTGGGTAGTTGAAGCAGGAGGATTGCACTGTGTTCAAGGACAGCTTGGGCTACAGCAATGGTTCTCAACCTGTGGGGTCAAACGACCCTTTTACAGCGTTCCCCTAAGACCATCGGAAAACAGATATTTACATTATGATTCATAACCGTAGCAAAATTACAGTTATGAAGTAACAACGGAAATAATTTTATGGTGGGGGGTGTCACCACAACATGAAGAACTGTGTAAAGGGTTGAAAGCGTTAGGAAGGTTAAGTACCACTGTGCTAAACAAAACAAAGAAAGAGACAAGCAAGAATCCACAAAGCCACCATGGTGGTTAATTATGATGGACAACTTAACGGAATTCAGAATCCACCTGAGGTTTAGAGCACTGACTGCTCTTGCCAAGGACCCAAGTTCAAGTCCCAGCATTCACATGATAACTCACAACCATCTATAACTCCAGTTTAATGGGATCTGGAATTCCCTTGTGGCCTCGGAGGGCACTGCACACGCAAAACATCCACACACATAAAAATGAACAAATTCAAAAAACAAAAACAGGGGCCGGGCGTGGTGGCGCACGCCTTTATAATCTCAGCGCTCGGGAGGCAGAGGCAGGCGGATTTCTGAGGTCGAGGCCAGCCTGGTCTACAAAGTGAGTTCCAGGACAGCAAGGGCTACACAGAGAAACCCTGTCTCTTAAACAAAAAGAAACAAACAAAAAAAACAAAAAACAAACAAACAAACAAAAAATAAACAGCCAGGCAGTGGTGGTGCAAGCCTTTAATCCCAGCACACAGTAGGCAGAGATAAATCTGTGAGTTTGGGGCCAGCCTGACCTACAGAGTGAGATCCGGGACAGCCAGGACTACACAGAGAAAAACCAAACCAAACCAACAAAAAATGTAGAATAACTGGGTTAAGAAACCTCTGGCCAGCCAGGGGCACAGGGAGTGAGGGAATGATGAGATTGGGTGAATTAAGGCTGGCCCACTCCACCTCTTCCCGAGAAGACAGAGTAGGTGCCCAGAAAAAGTAGGCCATCAGAGACTGTCATACCGGTGTCATACCAAAATCCCAGACTAATTGCAGGTGTAAAATTAAGATTCCTCAAGGGATCCTGGGGTAAGGCACAGGCAGAGGAAACCAAGGTGCCCGGTCCATCTGTTCAGTCTCTTTCCCTGAGCCCAGCCCTATCTACACAAAAGACTACATTTCCCAGGCTCCTTTGTAGCATAGTGGGTGCCATCTTGGTATTGAAGCCCCGCTAATCTCAATATTGGTTAGCCTGGGGTCAGGGTCTGGGTGCAACAGTAGATCCCATTTAAATCACTATATGGCAGAGGCTTTTTGTTGTTGTTGTTACAGCAACTGTATCAGAGAAGAGCATACATCCCAGGCTCCTCCTATGACTTACCATGCTCTGAGGCTGCTCTGGAGGGCTGCTCTGGGGTGGGGCTGGGGGTGGGATAGGAGCTGGTGGGGCGGGAGCAGGGGGCCCTGCCCTGGCTTCAGATCCCTCTGTAATTGTGGACAGCTCCTGCTCAGGCCCTCCAGGCCCCGGGCCGCCGTGCCGATGGAAGAGTCTATTGATGATCTGTTGGTATTGTTTCTTGTGGGTGGGAGGCAGGGCCACCGCAGGGCTCTGCTCCATGGAGCCTCTGCGTTTGAGGGGTCGAGGAATCTCTGCCAGCACCCGGGCCACCTCCTCCAGCTCGGGTACGGTCTGTGCTTCCGGTGGCAGCGCCGGCTGCAGCCTGGTAGGGCTGAGGGGCCGAGCTACGGTGCCTTCATCTGCGTCTCCGGCCTCCAGCACGGGAGCCAGTAGCACCTCCAGCTCGGGCTCGGGCTCCAGCTCGGCAGGGGATTTGAGGAGGCCTGGCAGGAAGGAGAACCCCATTAGAGGAAGGGTAGCCAGGAGCCTCTGGAATGCAAACAGCTTCTGGGCTCTGTGACCTCAGAGTGACTACTCTGTGATGTGCGTAATATTTTGATCTTTGAGCATTTATATGACTAATTTATTTATAGTATAATATATTAATATTTATTTATTTATTTATTTACAGTGCTGGGCATTGAGCCCAGGGCACGCGCTACCTATTGACTACATCCCCAGCCCTACATGCTTGTCCATTACCCTTCTATATTGTGAAGAAAGAGGTGACTCTATATTACTGGCAGGAATCTGAGGACCAGAGAGGGAAAGTCATTTGCCCAAAGTCACACAGCTTCTTAATTCTGGAATCTGCACTCCTACCAACAATAACCTTGGTTTTCTAGGATCTGAAGAACTTTACCTCTAACATCACATGCAGGAAACCCCTGAGTAGAAGCCTGGTGTTCAGCCATCTCTCCGTCTGTTATGCCCCCTCCCTCCACCACAGAGCCTCAGAAGCAGGTAAATATTAACTGGTATTTATCCCTACCTCTGGCACAACCCTACAGGTAGACACTATTCCCTTCTTTTCATGGGTAGGAAAAAGGGCTAAGGGAGGTCGGGGAATTTACCCTGATTTGCTTTTTGTTTGTTTGTTTTTTCAAGACAGGGTTTCTCTGTGTAGCCCTGGCTGTCCTGGAACTCACTCTGTAGACCAGGCTGGCCTCAAACTCAGAAATCCACCTGCCTCTGCCTCCCGAGTGCTGGGATTGAAGGTGTGTGCCACCACGCCCGGGATCTGCCCTGACTAACACCGCGGGCCGGCCAGTAGGTCTGGAAAGCTGAAGCCCTGCTTTATTTCTCCGATTCGGCACTAAAGACCCCGTCAGCTGGCACATAGTGGCCGAGCCGCCTTACTGAGCATTAGTGTCTAATTTCCAAGACTTGATATGGTTTTAGTACCAGGTCCCAATCGATGGGATTTTTATCACCATTCAGCTTCTACACTCAGGGAAAGCTATGCCCAGAGAGGTTAAAGTACCCGCCTGAGGCCCCACAGCACATCACTCTATAACCCTGGCTCCTGTGTACATTCCCATGTTCATCTGGCCCTCTGCAGGGATGGCTTGTGGAGCCAGGCTTGGCCATCATGGCTCCCTAGCTACTCGGGTCCTTGTCATTTGGCCTCCCTTTACCCAACCTTCCGGGCGCCCCTCAGCTGACTCACCTTCATTCATGGGAGACCAAGTCTGTTGAGGTGCTGGAGTCTGAGGCTGGGCCTGGGCCTGGGACTGGGGGGGCATCTGAGGTTGGGGTTGGGGTTGGGGTTGCATCTGGGGCTGAGGGGGTGGCTGGGGAGGTAGCTTAGGTGGGGGTGCTCGGGAGAAGATGGGGGATCCCGGGAGCACAGCCCTGCCAGCTCCATGTTCCCAGAAAGCGTTCTGGAGTTTAAAGATCATACTGAGGGGGATGGGGCGCTGGCGTGGGGTGCTGCGGGGCTGTGGGCTAGACGGGGGCATGGGGATGCGGCTGACGGGCTGCCAGCTTCGGGGCAAAGTGCCTGAGGGCCCTGCAGAGCCCACAGAGCGGCGGTAGCTGCCAACGTCAGAACGCCTGTCACTGGCCAGAGGGGACACCTTGTAATTGCGTGGCAGTGTGGCGCTGGTGAGGTGGTCCTGGGTGGGAGGGAGAAAGGGGAGGGGAAAGAAGGTGAGAGAAGGGGACAAAGACAGGTAAGGACAGGTGAGGGGGAAAGGATGTATGTGTGTGTGTGTGTGTGTGTGTGTGTGTTGGCCCACGCCAGTAATCCTGGCAGGAGAGTCTGAGGCAGAAGGACTGACTTGACTGTAGGCCATTTTGCACTACAGGAAAACAAAACAAAACACCAACCCCCCCCCCACACACACAGGAAGAACATCCACACCGTGAGGCTACCACTCAGAAGGCTGAGGTAGGATTCAAATCAGTTTAAGAAACCTAAGCAGAAAAGAAACAAGCAAAAAAAGAAAAACAAACAAACAAAACAAAACAAAGCAAAAAAACAAAAACCTAAGCAGAAGTTTGCTGAGATAAGCTGAGTAGTCGACCCCTGCCTAGGATCCCCCAGGGAGGGGCTGGGGTGTGGCTCAGTGGTAGAGCCCCTGCCTAGGATCCCCCAGTGAGGGGCTGGGGGCGTGGCTCAGTGGTAGAGCCCCTGCCTAGGATACCCCAGGGAGGGGCTGGGGGCGTGGCTCAGTGGTAGAGCCCCTGCCTAGGATCCCCCAGTGAGGGGCTGGGGGCGTGGCTCAGTGGTAGGGCCCC
>NC_034608.1:14894019-14895618 GCF_900095145.1 Mus pahari | reverse complement strand
CGGTAGAGCCCCTGCCTAGGATCCCCCAGTGAGGGGCTGGGGGCGTGGCTCAGCGGTAGAGCCCCTGCCTAGGATCCCCCAGTGAGGGGCTGGGGTGTGGCTCAGCGGTAGAGCCCCTGCCTAGAATCCCCCAGGGAGGGGCTGGGTGTGTGGCTCAGTGGTAGAGCCCCTGCCTAGAATCCCCCAGTGAGGGGCTGGGGTGTGGCCCAGCGGTAGAGCCCCTGCCTAGAATCCCCCAGTGAGGGGCTGGGGGCGTGGCTCAGCGGTAGAGCCCCTGCCTAGAATCCCCCAGTGAGGGGCTGGGGTGTGGCTCAGCGGTAGAGCCCCTGCCTAGAATCCCCCAGTGAGGGGCTGGGGGCGTGGCTCAGTGGTAGAGCCCCTGCCTAGAATCCCCCAACACAGGAGTTTCCACTCAGCTATAGTGAGTCTTGCCCTAGATTCAATCCTTAGCCTCCCACCACAAAGAAGAGTGTGCAAAAAGGCACACACACACACACACACACACACACACACACAGAGTGTGCAGACCCTCCACTTTCCCCCTGGTGCTGCCCACCCGCCCCTCACCTTGCCACTGGCCCCCAGCCCATCCAGGCTGCTCTCTCTCCAGGGTAAGAGCTGCAGGCCCGGTGAGGCAGGCCGTGTGAAGACATCCAGCCCTGCAAAACACGGCCATGGATCGTTCAGATGGACTCCAGATTCCTGTCCTCCAGGTCCCCTCACCTTCTGTCACTTACGCTCGTAGCTTGCTGTCTGTGAAGACTTTTTCTCGTAGGCTACATCCAGGTCAGACTCGTTCCAGGCCTTCGGGGGCCTCCGGCGCAGCGTCGAGTCATCTGGTGAAAGGGGTCCGTCCATGAATGAGGGTGTAAGCATAGGCTAGACCGACTGAACCAGCCTCCCAAAGAGAGGGTTCCCAGGCACCTTGTGCGCGAAGCGGCGGGGCGAAGGCACTGCCACCCGCGCCCAGCAGAGGGCTCCCGAACGTGCCCGCTGTGTCGTAGGCTGCGGCGGGCGGACGTGGGGAAGGTCCTCGCTCCGGGAAGAAGGCCTGGGGCCCCTCAGCTAGAGGGCTGCCCCGGGGGGACCCTGCGCGGCCCAGATAGTCAAAGGGGGTCGAGGGACCCGGCTGCCGCACCGGGCCAATTCCCGGCCGTGGGGACGGTGCCCGACCGTGGGGGCTGCCCGCTCCGTCGAAGGCGCGGGGTCTGGGCGATGGCGCCCGATCTAGGCTGCTGTAGGTGTCTGGCTGCAGGTAGATAGGGGTGCGCGGCGAGGACGGCCGGCCCTTGGGAGACAGAGGACTGTAAGGGTGCAGGGACGGGGCACTCTCCGAGCGTCCAAAACGGGCCTCTATGCCATCGGTGGCTATCTTCTGAGGGGACCCTCTGCTGCCAAAATGCTCGGGGACCGGGCTGGTGCTGTACCGGGCCATCTGTGGGGAAGCCAGCAAGAGTCAGAGGCGACAATAGTGGGGTCAGTGGAGGTCAGAGACATCGGATTCCGCCTGATGACTTGCAGGTGGCCGCTACTTGTTACTGATTCTTTTTTTTCTTTCTTTCTTTTTTTTTTTTTTTTTTTTTTTTTTTTTTTTTTTTT
>NC_034608.1:14890805-14893563 GCF_900095145.1 Mus pahari | reverse complement strand
AAAAAAAAAATAAATAAATAAAAATAAAAATAAAAAGGCTCTCATAGGAGTGTTCACTTTTTTATACTTAATTTTAGTTTGGCATGAGGGTGGCAAAGGCGTATAGCTCTGAGTTTGGGGCCAGCCTGATCTACAGCATGAGTTCTAGGACAGCCTGGGCTATAAACTAAGACCAGGTTTAAACAAACAAACAAATAACTAACTTTTGAGATCGTGTCTCACAAAGCCCAAGCTAGCCTTAAGATCTCCATGAAGTGAATGTGGCCATGAATTCCTCACCCTCCTATCTCTATGGCCCCAGTATAACGTGTACACCACAAGCCCTGTGCTTATGGGGTACAGGGAACAGAACATAGACCTACTATCCATGCTAGGCAAACATTCCACCAACGTAACCAGCCTCTCCTGTAGCCTGGCTAGCCTTGAACTCACTATGAAGTAGAGAAGTTGACACTAAATTCATCCTCCTGCCTCAGTTTCTCTAGGGCAGAGGTTACATGCCTGATCTCCATACCTCACTATCTCTGTTCTAGATGTCCTTGCATACCTCTCACCCTGCACCACCTTAGAAATTCAGGCCTCCCTTGGCATGGAGAAGCTGGTTTTGGGGTCAGTGGGAACACCAGGCTCACCCTAGAGGGGACTCCAGCCTGTGTGCCAGGAGGAGGTGGCGAGTCTGACCACAATGACTCTAACTGCTTGGTTAATTCGTCCACTTTGGCGGCAGCGGTGTCCAGCTCCATCTGTTTCAGATCCATGTGCTTCATGGCCAGTGCTGAGTAGGTAGATAGGAGAGAAGGTCAAGACCTCGCCCCCTCCATCCGCTCCCCTTTACCAGGTCCTACCCATCCACCCTGCTGCCAGCTCACACTGGAAGTTCAGGTCCAGAAGGTCCCTCGCATGCTGGAATGCTTCGCTGTCCATGGTGCCGGCCGGAGCAGGGTGCCTGTCTGGAAGTGGGAAATGGCTTAGACCCTTCAGGCCACGCCCCTCCGGAGAGGCCCCCTCCCCAGGGAAGGCGGGGCCCTCAACAGTCATTAAGAAATGTCAGTTCCTTCAGAACAGCTGTCCATAAGCTTGCCTAGAATTCTGAACCGGTCCTAGAAAAGTTCGGGACAAAGAATTCATCCATCACTTATATGCTATTGAACTGAGGCTAAAATAATTAACTTACTTTAATGAATGTCTACTAGGGATCAAGGAACAGCACCAGATGTTTGTTGTTGATTTTCTGTTGTTGTTTTGTTTATTGCTGTAATAAGGATTAAATACTGTGCCATATACATGTTTAGGCAGGGGCTCTCTCACTGAACCACGCCCCCAGCCCCTCACTGGGGGATCCTAGGCAGGGGCTCTACCACTGAGCCACACCCCCAGCTCCTCACTGAGGGATTCTAGGCAGGGGCTCTAGCCCTGAGCTATGCCCACAGCCCCCTTTTTACTATCCATACTAAGAAAGGGTCTTTTTATGTATCCCAGTGTAGACTGGAAAACTTTATGTAGCCGAAAACTATTTAGGCCTCAAACTCACAATCCTTGGCCTGCCTTGGCCTCCAGGACTCTTGGATTACAGGCCTGTGTCAGCATTCTAAGACTGTTGTTTGTTTTTTGTTCTGTTTGCTTTTACATTTATTTAACTTACTTTATATGTATAAGCATCTGCCTGTCTGTGTGCTTGGCCCCATCATAGTCAGAACAGGGCATTCGATCCCCTAGAGCTCAAGTTACAAACAGTTGTGAGCCACCATGTGGGTGCTGGGACCTGAACAGGGGTCCTCTGCAAGCAACAGCTCTTAACCTCTCAGCCTTCCCTCCACCCTATTGTTGTTGCTTTTGTTGTTTGGGACGGGGCCTCATGTAGCACAGAATGTTCTAAAGCTTTTGTGTCGTTTAGGACGACCCCAGACTTCTGACCCTCCTGCTCATACCTCCAGAGAACCGAGATCATAGGCTTGGAGCACCATGTGGTCCATATGGTGCTGAGAGTTGAGACAGTGGTGCCTGCGCTTTACACATGTGCACGAGCCATGCACACATGCCACACCCCCAGTGCCTCCTCCACTTCTAAACATCAAGTTATGAGCTAGGCAAGTGTCGCTCGCCTATAATCTTAGGACTCACGAAGCAGTTGTGAAAGAATTTCTAGTTTCAGACCAGTCTGTACTACTGGACTAGAATGTATTCTGTCTAGCCTGGGCTACAGAATGAGCCTTGTCATTTTGTTGTTGTTGTTATTGTTCATGAATGCTCTGCCTGTATATAAGTCTACATGAAGGAGTCAGAAGCTGCCATGTGGGTGCTGGGAATCGAAACCAGATCCTCTGGAAAAGTAGGCTCTCCAGCCTGAGCCCTGCCAACAACAAAAATCCCCTACTCAGTTGTGGTGACACATGCCAGTAGGATATGGTGAAGCTATGGAGGGAGGAAGATCAACAACTGAGAAGCTAACCTGGGTTAAAGGCTCAGCTGGGCTCTCTGAGCAAAAGTGAGGAACTGAGCTCAGCTCTTAGCACCCCACTGAAACTCTGGGAGTGCAGGTGAATGATGGGAGTACAGGTGCAGGCTGGGAATGCCATCTCTGGGGAGGTAGAGACAGGTCACAGGCTATGACTGCTCAGCTACACGTGCCAAAACTTTTCACACACACACACACACACATATACACACACACACACACACACAGAGAGAGAGAGAGAGAGAGAGAGAGAGAGAGAGAGAGAGAGAGAGAGAGAGAAGAGAGATTGATTTTGAGATTTGG
>NC_034608.1:14875479-14890489 GCF_900095145.1 Mus pahari | reverse complement strand
AAATCCATTTCTCAGCACCCACATGGCAGCGCACAGCCATTTGTAACTCCATTTGTTCCGGAGTGTGCAACACCTTCTTCTGGCTTCTACAGACACCAGGCACACACATGGTGCATAGATATACATGCAGGTAAAACACGCATATACATATTACAAAAGAAATAAAACATAAAACACAACCACACACAAGGCAGATAGTGGTGAGGGATATGTGACAATGACCTCTGGCCTCCATGTGCAAGGACACACTGACATACAACACACAGCAACATACACAACACACACAGAGGCACACACATGCTCCACACACAGGTGCACACACACACACACACACACACACACACGAAACCAGTAAGCAAGAAAATCCATTTCAGAGAGCCTGAAGCCAGGTGCATCCCTCCAACCCCAGCACTTGGGGAATATGGATAAGAAAGTCTGAGCTAAGACTCAACCGTGGGACTGGGGAGATGGCTCAGTGGGTAAGAGCACTGACTGCTCTTCCAGAGGTCCTGAGTTCAATTCCCAGCAACCACATGGTGGCTCACAACCCTCAGTATTGGGATCCAATGCTCTCTCTGGTATGTCTGAAGATAGCTACAGTGTACTCACATACATTAAATAAAGTAAATAACTCTTTAAAAAAAAAAAGAGTTATTTACTTTATTTATCTGAGTACATTGTAGCTGTCTTCAGACACACCAGAAGAGGGCATCGGATCCTATTACAGATGGTTGTGAGCCACCATGTGGTTGCTGGGATTTGAACTCAGGACCTCTGGAAGAGCAGTGAGTGCTCTTAACTGCAGTCATCTCTCCAGTCCATAAATAAGTCTTAAAAAAAAAAAGAGACTCATCTGTGGCTACTCAGCAATTCTGAGCTTCCCCTACATAATATGAGACACTGTCTCAAAAAAGCAAAAACAAAAGGAAGAAAAAAGACAAGACAAGACAATTAAGCTGAGGTTGGATGGCTCAGCATTTCAGAGCATGCCCTACTGTTTCACAGAGCTTGAGTTCAGTTCCCAGCACCCTTGCACCCTCGCGGACGGGATCACCTGGACCTCCAGCTCCAAGACATCAGCGCCCTCCAGTCTCCCAGGGTACCTGCACTCATGTGCACATATGACATATACACATGTGCACATACACATACTTTCAAATAAACAAGCCGGGCAGTGGTGTTAGCACACCTTTTTTTGTGTGTGTGTGGTTTTTCGAGACAGGGTTTCTCTGTATAGCCCTGGCTGTCCTGGAACTCACTTTGTAGACCAGGCTGGCCTTGAACTCAGAAATCTGCCTGCCTCTGCCTCTACTGCCCAGCGTTAGCACACCTTTAATCCAAGCACCCAGGAGGCAGAGGCAGGTGGGTCTCCGTAAATTTGAGACCAGCCTGGTCTACAGAGCGAGTTCCAGGACAGCCAGGGCTACACAGAGAGACCCTGTCTCGAAAAAACAAAAACAAAAAAAAAAAGTCTTTCAGACTGGATTTCACACCAGGATCTAAGTTATCATTCTGCAATGTTTCATTTAAACTTGGAGGGTTTCTCTCCAAGTCACTGTCTACAAGAAGCCCTGTTCACACTGACCCATTGTCAAGAGGAAGAACAGGGAGGTGGCCAGGCCCAGGCGGCCAGGCCCAGGTCCAGGGAGGCAGCTGTGGTCACCAGCCAGTAGGACAAAGGGGAACCGGTCACACGAGCTATCTCTATCTCCATGGCAGCCACCACGCCCACCAGCCCTGTCACCTTTTAGCTTCGGGTGCTAAACGTGTAGGCAGTGGGGCCAGTTGGGACATGTTGACACCAGCCTCTGTCTGGAAAGCCACGAGGAACAGAACCTGTTGGGGCTGGTGGCTCACCTGAGCATGTGTCACCTTGAATCCTCTCCTCCCTAGGGCCTGAGACTCCCTGACTCCTCCTGCGATCCTCACAAGGAAGGAAGGCAGAAGCTAGGTATTCTGAAAGTCCCTTCTGATCTCAGAGGCCTCCTTTCTGGAATCTGGGGTTGCATTTGGTCTTATTGCATAGCCCAGTCCATCCAGGAACCTTACTCATGGCTTCTCCTGCCTCTCTGTGGCTGAGGCTGCAGACATGCATCGCCTCACCCGGTAGAATAACTGAGATGGTAAAATTCTAAAACAATAAACCCAAAAGCAGAAGTGTTTACTGAGAGAAACTTCTGAATTGGAAATGGAGATCTACCTCAGTGATGGCGCTCCTGCCTAGAATCCCCCAGTGAGGGGCTGGGGGCGTGGCTCAGTGGTAGAGCCCCTGCCTATCATAAATCAGTCCCTAGGTTCAATCTCTAGTAGAAAAATAGTATCCAAGTCCCAGATCTCATCTCTTTGACATTCTAAATTTCTTTCATTTGTTTTGCCCACAATTTCTAGTTTTCCTGCTGTCCTTTCTATCTCGCAATCGCATGCTACCGGAGTCTCCCACAAGCCAGTAGTCTGAGGTGGAGGGTTAAAGTCTGAACCCCCTAACAAGAGTACCTCAGTTGCCTAACTTGTAAAATGAAGAGAAACAGGTTACCTCACTGGACAGTGCAAAGATGGTACACGAGGATTTCAGGGCTGTGAGAATCCAGGCTTCACAAATAGAGCATCCATTAAGGCCTAGCCCGCTTATGTGAGAGACTGACACAAAATGAGGGTGAGTTCCAGGTCTGTCGATGCAGCAGTGAACATTGAAGGGGCCAGCTTAGGCAACCCTAGCTCAAAACGCAAGTGTTTTTAAAGGCCTGGGCATGGTGGCGCATGCCTGTAATCCCAGTTTTCAAAGGCACATGTCTGAAGACAGCCCCAGGCTTGATTACGTCGTATGCTTGGGGCCAGCCAGACCTACACAGAAAGACCTGATCCCTCTCCTGAAGCAATGTCTCCGCTGTTCAGAGTGTGGAGGGCCGGAGTTTGGTTCCCGGCAACCATAGCGAGTGGCTGGCTCACAGACCAGCTCCAACTGAAGCCTCTGTAGACACCACCAGCACCCACGTGCGCACAGACAAGGGCTAAGAAATAGCTCAGCAGCTAAGAGCCCTTGCTCTTCTTCCAGAGGCCTGAAATCTCGCCCCCAGCATATGACGGTAAGCAGATCTTTTGCTGGCGACTGTACCATTATCAAATAGGTTTCAGAGAGCCCTGATGTTCCCGAGGCTAGTGTGTGTGTTAGAAACACCTTGACCGCCAGGGGACGCGCGCTCCCCGCGGCCTGGAAGGCTGAGCTCAGGGCCTGGGAATGCTAGGCGGGCCCGGGCAGGTGCACAGCTCCCCGGGCAGGGGAGCGCAGCGGGCCGGGAGGGCGTGGCAGAGTCTCTGTTCCCAGGCTTCTTTCTGTCCCTGCCCTCCACCCTCAGGTCTTCTCCCTTGGGCCTCCTCCAACTCTAGCTCTCCCTTCATCTGGCTCCCATCTGTGCTCCACCCTTAGGTCTCCTTGTCCGGCCTCCTCTGCCCTCCAGCCCGGTTCCCAGAGGTGAAGGATCCTGTTTGGGCTTCCTGGAGGAGTCAGTGGGATCCAGGTCAGGGTGTCGAGATGGGTTGGGAACACCCAGAGTGCAATCCTGTGCTCCAGCCGGGTTAGACTTGATTTTTAAATCTGTGGAATGCACATGGAACTTCTCCCAGCAAAGCTTTGAGCTAGCTACTGAGGGAGCTTCTTAGCCCCTCTGCTCCTTCCGTGTACCGCTGGGGGGGGGGGGNGAATGCCTTCACCCAGATGAGGTGTGGACATTGGAGGACCTAACATATGCAGTACTTACAACAGTGCAATTTAAGGACTGAATGTCAGGCATCCTAGACTGTTAACTCTATCAACCCTCCTCCACAGTTTGTCAGGGCAACACACACGAGTGTCTGCAATCCCAGCACATGGGACACTGAGGCAGTAGGGTCTCTAGTTTGAAGCCACCTGGGCTACATAAATGACACCACCTCAGAAGAACAGGAGCTGAATTTTAGCTCCCAGCAGTACAGTGCTTGTGTAGCTAGCAAAAGGCTTGAGTTCAGTCCCTGAGGCCTGGGGTATCGATCCATCGATCGCACGCGGACAGGTTCAGAGGGACGGATGAAAACCCAGTGTCTAATTTTTTGTGAGGGTTCTTGGTCGGTTGGCTTGTCTGGAACTCCCTCCTGAGTGCTGGGATTAAAGGCATGGGCTACTGTCTGTCTGTCTCTCCCTACTATACTTAAACTTTCATTCCACCTACCTCCACCTTCCCAGTGCTAGAAATATTGACATGTACCCTAACAGTCTTTTTTATGCAGTGTTGGGGATTGAACCTGGGGCTTCCTGCATGCTAGGTGAGCACTCTACCGGCTGAGCCACACATCAACCCCTTCCTTCTGCGGTTCTAAAGAGCTGTGGGTTCTGTTGCCAGTGGTCTCCACTGCCTGAGCCTCTGGACCATAGGACCCTAATTCTCCCACCAGAGAGCAACAGTGACTATCCCCAGGAATGTAGGGCTACGGCAGGATGAGAGGCCCTGGAAGGTTTCAGACAGAAACTGCAAAGTTCCCAGGACCAGCCTCAGTTTCCCCATTGCTAGGGGGGAGTCCTCTGGGGGGTGGTCAACGAACTCCACTGAAGGTGGAGCTCGCTGTTCCTACCTTTGGGTGATTGCCAAATGCCTGTGTGAACAGAGAGACCCATCCTGACCTGAGCCTGGCAGGACACAGCCTGTGCTGGCCGCTGTGGCTTTTATTCCTAGGCTTCATTACAAGCTGTCACTCCAGCCCAGGCATTTGCAAACACCCTCCCTCTTCAGATCCTTCTCCCCCACCAGCTTCGGAATCCCCCTACCTAAGGGCTCAGAGGTGGAGACACAGTGGGAGGTTTGTGCCTGCCCCTGCCCTCTCTCTCCCTGGCTCAAGGACAGACAGACACCTCCAGAATTAGCCACCCTCCCTCCCTTATCTCCCATAATACCTCAGGTCAGACAGATGGAAGTGGAGGCGACATGCCTCACCTCTGGGTCACAAGGAACCCCACCCCAGGAGGAAGAAGGTTAATTAGAGAATCTGGTGGGAGTGAAGGAATTCCTTCCACACACAGACAGCTGTCACAAGAGTGAAGATGTCAAATTCAACAGCCTGTATGGCCCGCCAGCCTGTTTACCACTTCCATTCTCTGTAATGCAGCAGTACATGGCTACAGAAGCCTTCCAGATTCAGCCCTACGGTCCTGTTATTCGGCCCTGGGCTCTAGAATGACTTCACCAAACACCACCTATTTCCCACCCCGTGGGGCAATAAGAGGTCTGACTCCCGCTTCCGCTAGGGGGCGCTCTTGGGCGGATGTGCCTCCTCTGGTTAGGCAGGTCTGACGCCCCAGTTAATGACATGTTGGGGTTCGCTCAGCGGCACAGAAGAGGTTGGAGAGCTGCCCCGGTTTCTCACTCCCTGCCCCCATCCCAAAACCAGAAGGTGGGGTATAGCCCTGAAATACAGCCTCCTGAGAAACCCACGCCCCTCATGCTTGTCCCACTCTTTTCGAAGACCAGGATCCACTCACTATTCCAGTGCCATTAATTTTACTCAAAGACCTAGTGGTTCGGTGCTGAAGGCAGCTGGAGGGTGACCGGGCGCCCGACCATCCTAGAACGTCCTGATCTCTCACATCTGCCCAAAATGCAGAGACCCGAGACCCCAACAGCACCCTAACACACTTTCCACGGGTCCCCAACTAAAGTATTCAAAAATTCCAGCTCCAATAACTCCCCGGGACCAAGGGCTCCGAGCACCACTAAGATCGCTGGTGTCCAAGCCCCCATCCATCTGCCCAGTAAAGTCCGCACCCCAGTTCCTTCTTCCAGGGATCCAGGCGTGAGCTCCCCACACTATTCCCCTGGACTTAAGGTCCGAGTTTCCAACAAGTCTTCCCAGGGACGCGGTGTCGGGTTCTGGGGTGGCTGGACCCTGGGTGGGGATGGAACTCACGCGTCGGGGCAGATCCTGGCACCAGGGGGCTTTTCCTCGGGCTCCGGCTCCGGCTCCAGCGGCGGGGAGCGGAGGACGGGGCGGGGCAGTCCGCCCGGGAACAGGTTAGACGACGTGACTGTGACTGGAGGGAGGCGTGCCCCTCGGTGGAGGGGGAGCTGCGGTTGCCTGGAGCACCTTGGGATTTGTAGTCCCGAATGGGCGAGGCGCAGCCTGGGACATTTCCATTTGGAGTCAGACGCGATCCATTTGACAGTCAGCCAGAACTAGGTCCAGAAGATCGTGGACGTCCTGGACGGCGAAATGCACAAGAATTTAGATTCTCACCTCACTATGGGGACAAGGGAAGAACTCCTGAGCCCTTTCCCACTCCTCCAGGCTCAGTTTCCCCTTGCCTGAGTGAAGATTTGGACACTTGAGGAGATGGGAGGCGCGGAGAAATTCACACGACCAATAAATACTATGGCGAGAAAAGGACCTACCTTAATCAGAACTACAAGCCCCGGGTTATCTGTCTAAATAAAACAAAAAATAAAAATAAAGGGCCTCTAATCCTAGTACTTAGGAAGCAGAGACAGGCGCACCTCTGAAACTTCAAGGCCATCCTGATCTACACAGCGAATTCGGAGCCAGCCTGGACTACATAAAGAGACCCTGTCTCAAAAAACCAAACCAAAACATCGCAGCATTGGCGATTTACTGGCGTGCCTGGCCACAAGTTGAACTACAATCCCCAGCAGACTCCTGACCATCCATCGCCAGTCACCTTCGAGTCATCTGGGAATTGGAGTCTTGAAGCCCACAAAGGGCGAGCCCCAGAGTTTCTCGCCCACGCGCGAGGGGGGACACACAGTCTGGAAATCCCTGGCGGAGGGAACACTCCTTCGTAGCCTTGGTGCCCTCTGTTCTCAAAAGTCTCAGAAGAAGGGGGGGAGCACCCCAATGCTGGAGGAGTCTCCAAAATCTCCGCAGAAGGGGCGGGCCGCGACGCTGACACACCGGCCAGGAATGCAGTCGAGCCACCGTCCCGCGGCTCCACCCGCCACCCCACGCGCTGCAATCCGGCTGGGAGGGGGCGTGGGCGCGTCCCCCAAATCCCACGTCCACGTGCCGCTGTTTACTTGGGCCGCGGAGCAGAAAGGGACCGACCAGCTGCGCCTCTACCTGCCTCGGAACGGTGAGGAATACTTCCCATTCGGGACACTAAGTCCACGAGGACATCTGCAAGTCTTCCTCGACACTAACCCTCACCCCGTTTCAAGCCAGGCTCTGGGGCTCTGGGGTCCGAGGCTCCTTCCCCGACTCTGCAGATTCCTTCCCCTCGGTTTCCCGCTTCCCCTAGACTTCAGAAGCTCCGCCTCTGATTGGTATTAAAATGCTCCGCTCGTCCGCTTTTCTCAATTTTCCGACCTGGTTCAGTTAAATCTTCCACTTTCGCTGCACCAGGGACTTCTGAAGATAACACTCTAGCTTTGAAAGTACAATCGTGACAACCAGAATTCTTACCTAGCTTTTTGCAAGAATGCTGCAAATCGATCTTCTGTCTCTTTAAAAGCCGTGGCCTAGGTGGGTCACTGCCCCTTTAAGGCAGTGTTGGAAGAAGCCACGTGAGCAAAGCTGTCGGGGGAGCAGACACCCGAGATCCGAGTTAGCTTGCGTTTCTGACGAACAGGGAACTGATTTCCCCTTGCAGAGCATCTCTGAGAAATTATTCATTCCTAGGCTGTGTGAAATTTAAGAGTGGAGGTTATCCGGGTTCTGCAGATCGTGACAGCGCCGAGCCACGGCCCGGCTCTCCTACACGACTTGGATGCTTCCGGGGGCGGCTCCACCTCTTGGGCCCACGTGGTGAGCAGCGTTTCGCGCGGGTCCTGCATGGGTTCCTCCAGAGTTGGAATGGCGGGTACCTCGGCCTGCGGTGAGTGGGGCTTGAACTGGTGGAGACGAAGGGCATCCGGGAGGGTCTGGGTGCAGAAGGAGTTGGGGAGGGCTGCCGGGTTACCCCAGTGGAGCAGGCGGGGAAGGGACCTACGGGTACTTTGAGAGGTTGGCCGAGTCAAAAGGACCCCCGACTGTCTCCTCTCAGGTGCCCTTCGCTTCTCCTGCCCTCCCCACTTCACGGCGATGTCTCCAGACTCGGATCCCCCCCGTTTCTCCTTGGAGGCACTTAAGGGTCAAGATACAGAACTGTGGCTTATCCGAGCCCCTGCAGACTTCGCCCCACAATGGTGAGTGGTCGCTCCCAGGCCACCTACGGGGAGGATCCCCCCACCTCCTCCTAGAGGCTGAACTTTCCAGGGGCTGAACTCACTCACCGGAGACCGTGAACCAGAACTTTAGACGGCTTTTTTGAAAATTCGAGACAGGGTTTCTCTGTGTAGCTCTGGCTGTCTTAGAGCCCGTTCTGTAGAGCAAGCTGGCCTCGAACTCAGAGAGATTCTGCATCTGGAATGCTGGGGTTAAAGGCGAGTTGCCACCACCGGGCTAGATGGCATTTCTGTGCAATCCGGAAATTCTGCTTTGGGTTGTTTTGAAACAGTCTTATTCGGTAGCCCAGCCTGGTTTCTAAGAACCAGCCTTCCCCACTTCCCCAGTCCCAGTTTCCTGAGTGCTGGGATTAAAAGTGGGTGTATAGGTTCTGCTTTGTTTTAGAGAGTCTTTATTCGTTTATGTATATAAGCAGCCTGTGTGCCTCTATGCTTTTGTCATAGAAGAGCGCATCAGGCAGAAGATGTCAGATTCCACTCACTGTAGATGGTTGTGAGCCACTCTGGTTGCTGGGAACTCAGGACCTTGGATGAGCAGCCAGTGTCCCCAACCACTGAGCCGACTCTCCATCCCTTTTGGAGAACATTATATCCCATGTAGTATTTAAACTTTTTCTTTCTTTCTTTTTTTTTTTTTTGGTTTTTCGAGACAGGGTTTCTCTGTGTAGCCCTGGCTGTCCTGGAACTCACTTTGTAGACCAGGCTGACCTCGACCTCAGAAATCCGCCTGCCTCTGCCTCCTGAGTGCTGGGATTAAAGGTGTGCGCCGCCATGCGCGACTCCCCATGCCCAGTTTTACGCAGTGAGTGCTGATGAACAGATCCAGTAGCTGTCCATGCTAGACAACACACTCCATGTCCCAGACTTATCCCCTGCCTGCCTTAAACATCACTTAACCAGTCAGGGTGGGGATCGGATACAATGTCAGCACTTGGGAGGCCGAGGGAGGAAAACAGTAGACTTCAAGGCATACTAAGCTAGCCTCACTTACACACACGGAGTGTGTGTATCCCAGTACCTGGAAGGTGGCCCCAGGCTAGTCAGGCGCTCTAGGCAGCTCACAAACCCCCAGAAGGTGGGTGGGTGGTTGGTTGAAAACAGGAAACAGAACTCAGGGTCTTGCACCTGGGCTCTGAGCTGCACCCTAGCCTGGAAAAGGTCAGCCACTGATTGTCCCTTTCCCTCCTCAGTCTCAATGGGCGGCACGTACCTCTCTCTGGCTCCAAGACTGTTAAGGGCAAACTGGATGGCAAGAAGCACCGATACCGCGTATTTACCAGCAGTCCCCAGGCTGGAGAAGCCACCTTGCTCGCATCTTCATCGGAGGCAGGTGGCAGGCTCACCTGCGCCCCGGCCCCCAACGGGTGCTTAAGGATCATGGAGGGTCCTCAAGAATATCTTATCTCTCGGGTCCCCCTGCAGCTGATCCCTACAAGTCTGCCACCTCAGATCCCTGCTGGCCTGCGGCCTCGCTTCTCCGCCTTCGGAGGCAGCCCTCCTGTCACAGGGCCGGGTTCAGCCTCGGCTCTGAGGTCACCCACTTCGGGGAAGAGGAAAAATAAGAGAAAGCGTACAGAGGCCTCAGACACTCGGGAGGCTGTGAACAGGCACGGGGCCATAGAAGTGGAAACAGCCTTGGGTAACCTAGGAGTGGATGTGAAGAAGAGAAAGAGGCATTACGTGGGGGAGGAGATGGAGGCCGAGACAATGGAGCCCGTGGCAGAGCTGCCAGTCCCATGTACCACCAGCAGCAAGAAGAGGAAGAAGTCCAAGGGAACAGAGACATCCCAGGCGGAAAAGGATCCAGGGCACACAGAACCTGTGGCTCAAACAGAGCCTCCTGAGGGGACCTTCCTGTCCCCCACCAAAAAGAGGAAGAGGCAAAAGGAAGCTGAAGGGACAGAGGAGGTGGATGATATCGTCCTACTGTCCCCCACAAAAAAAAGGAGAAAGGAAAAGAGACAGAATTTGGTGATGGAGGCAGAGATGGGGCCCCCTGGAGTACTCATGGAGACCGAACTTTCAGAACTTGGGCTTCAGGCTGAAGTAGCTCCTATGACCCCCAAGAAGACAAAGAAGAAAAGGGGAAAGTGGGTGGACGAGGCAGAGGTGACAGAGGCTGCACTTCCGGCTGACTTTGAGCCCCAGGAGGCTCTAGCACCCAGCAAGAAAAAAAGAGAGAGGACAAAAAGCAACAGAGACCGGGTCTGAGGTGACTGACCCAAGACAATCCGAGGAACCAGAGCCTAAGGCCAGTCAAAGATTACCCCAAGAAGAAGAAAAAGAAGGATCAGGAGACTGAGGTGCAAGACACCATTCCCCAGTGAGAGATGTCTTCCACGGACAGGAGAGCAGGAGAGGAGACTTCAGCAGGAGCCCAGGGAAGGGCAACAGGAGGGACCCGCAGGGCTGAGGTCAGAAATCAGCTGCATAGATACTCCCTGCCCCCAACCCCTGGTCCCTGAAGCAAACATGAAGAGCCACGGGAGCCTGGGCATGGGAAATGCTTTATTGTGATACTGGGCCTCGGTGGCGGTGGCAGCAGGTCATCGAGGCACTTTGAGGAAGGGTTCATGTAGTACTTCAAAGAGCCTGCGGGCCTGAGGGCAAGGGGAGAAGAGAACCTGTCATTAAAGATGTCGTTTGCCTGCCTGTTTGGAATGGGGTTCTGCCTCTTACTCCTAGTTGAGGAGCTTCGGGTGTCTGCCTGAGGCTGGCCGGGAGGGGGATGTAAACGGACCCCAAAACTAGTTCATCAGCTGGGCAGTGGTGGTGCACACCTTTAATCCCAGCACTTGGGAAGCTGAAGCAGGAGGATCAGAAGGCCAAGGCCAGCCTCAGTGCATTAAGTAAACAAACCGACTGAAAGTCTCTCACTTTTGACTCGTGGGGTCAAGCATCCTGGGCTGGGCTGGCTAGCTGCTTAGCCAAGGATGGCTTTGACCTCAATCTTTGATCTTCCTGCCTTATACGGCTGCTGTAAGCATACTTACCATACTTAAGTTTAGCCAGTGCTGGGATCAGAGCCATGACTTTGCACAGGCTAAGCAAGCACTCTACCAATTCGGCTACATTCCCAGCCCAACGGGAAAAAAGAATTTATGGAGCCTTTTAAAACAAGCATGGTGGTTTACGCCTGTAATCTTAGCAGAAGCCAGCGGCAGAGTGAGTTCAAGCCCAGCCTGGTCTATAGTGAGACCCAGGACAGCTAGAGCTGTGTATATTAAGACCCTGTCTAAAATCAATAACCACTTAATAGAACTTCAAAGTCTAATTGAATTTCTATTCAAATTCTTCTATTCTTCTATTGATTTGGGGCTCATTCCTATACCTCAACCCCTGTAGCATCCCCCTAAAATTCTTACCTTCTGGGGGCCCAGGCCTGGGCACAGGGCTAGATCCTCCCTTGATGCGGTGAAGAGCTGTTTCAGGGACTGAGAGGTAGACTCAAGGTCAGGGCAGTGTGCCCTAAACCCTTACCTGTCCCAGCTGCAGGGGACCCCAGGGTGTGGGCCATGGGGAGGTCATGGGGGTAATGCCCAGGGGACCTCTTACTCCAAATGTAGCCAGGAGGGTCTGGCTGTCGGTCTTGTTCACAGATTTCACGGTGGTCAGACACTCAGTGGCCTGGAAGGGAAAGGATGTTTTCTTGGGAGCTGGGCATAGGTACAGCCTGTGAGTCTAGTACTTAGAAAGCAGGTGCTGGAGGATTCTTCCAAGTTTGAGGCCAGCCTAGTCTACAGCCAAGCTCAGGTTTACCAGGCCTGGGGAGATGCTGTCTTCAGAAACAACAAAGAAGCCGAAGAGATGGCTCAGCGACTGCAAATGCACCCAGCCCTTCCAGAGGACTCAAGTCCACTTCCCAGTGCCCAGAACACCCAGAAAGATAGTAATGTAGAATCCCTCTTTATAGCTGAAAAGTATCAGTTCATTTACAAAATAATATAACATCCAAAAGTGGCCACTGAGTGGTGCTGGGTTCTGTGGTTACAGCAGGATCAGGATGGCACTCTGGGCTACTAAGCTGAGGGGATGACGGAGGGTCTCCTGGAGGGGGAGGCGTCTGAGCTGGCATGGGAAACATGGACTCCAGCAGAGATAATAGGATCATAGATGCTGAGGGCAGACTAGGGCGTCAGAGCTAAGGGAGGCAGTGGTGGCACACGCCTTTAATCCCAGCACTTGGGAGGCAGAGGCAGGCGGATTTCTGAGTTCAAGGCCAGCCTGGTCTACAGAGTGAGTTCCAGAAGAGCCAGGGCTACAGCAAGAAACCCTGTCTCGAAAAAACAACAACAACAAAAAAAAGTTAAAGAAAAAAGGATCCTTCATGCTATTGGGAGGGGATGAGGGGGACTGGACGGGTAAGGAATGCCTCATTGTAGATGGACTTGCTGTGGAAAGGACCAAGCTCAACCCAGAAGCCATTGCAGGATCAGGAGGTACAGGAGGACAAGAGGTGGCGATCTCACCCGTGATAGGAAGTTCTGCTCCAGCTTTTCCATAAGGAGGTCGGCGGGCTTCTGCTCATACGCCTTGTAGGTCTCCAGGTACCGTCCTGCTTCCTCTGCACTGGTTAACAGGACACAAGTCAGCCAGAGTGAGGGCTACCATTTGAGATTCTCCTTCAAACAAAAGCTAGGCCAAGCCCAGCCCCGACTCCTGTCCTCATCAGGGAGCCCTGTGGGTGGCTTCTCATGCATTTGTTTATCATACAGGGGATGGAATCCAGGATACTGGACATGATAGACATTCTACCACTGAGCCACGCCCCCATCTCTCTTCTTGAGTTTCTTCTACCATGACAAAGTCTCACTATGTATCCTTGTCTGGCTTTGAAGTAATAATCCTCCTGTCTCAGCCTAACAAGTGATATACACTGTCACACACAGAATTAAGTTTATTTCTCTCTTTCTGAGAAAGGGTTTCACGAATACCAACCTAGCTTTAAACTGCTTAGTTAGCCTGGCAGTGGTGGCCCGCACCTTTAATCCCAGCACTTGGGAGGCAGAGGCAGGCAGATCTCTGAGTTCGAGGCCAGCCTGGTCTACAGAGAGAGTTCCAGGACAGCCAGAGCTCAAACCATGTCTCAAAAAAAATAAAAATAAACAAACGAACACTAAAGATTTCCCAGGCCTTCTGATCCTCGTGTCTCCACTTCCCAGGTGCTGGGATTACAGGCGCGAGGCACGGAAGCCAGGTTTCTGCACTGCAGTGATAGAACGCAGGGTTCCAGTGTCTGGAAGCGCTGTCATGGGGCCAGTCCTAGTGCTCGCAAACACTCTCACTGCAGTGTGTCTTTCGAAGTTGAAAGCTATTAACTGAACAGGGTTTAATTTTACTTATGGTGTGAGGAAGGGGTGTGGTTTTTTTATTTGTGGTTTGGTTGGTAAGTCAGTTAAATCGCCTCTAGAGATGGAGATAGGGACACAGATGTGGTGGTGCACACAATCCTGGCACTCAGGAGGCTGAGGCAGGCAGACTGCTCTATTTTAGGATAGCCTTGGCTATGGAGACTCTGGGAGAAACAGAGCAAACCAGGAACACTAGACACAGAATTCTTTCAGTTGTTGAGTCTAACCTGGACATATCTGGCCTCTGGTCTCATTAGTCCAGGCTGGCCTTGAACTCTTGACCTGTCTTGGCCTTGGACTTCCCAGGGCTGTGATTATCGGCTTGTGTTACCATGCCTGGCTTAGGAACCACAACCACTACACTGGCTGCCTCAGCTGTGCGGGGCATGGGGGTGAGGGTGGAGGGCTGGGCCTCACCTCCAGGCCAGGACCAGGGTGCAGTCAGCTAAGATGCACATCTTAGCCAGCTCCTTGAGAGCCTTCTGGGGATCTTTCTGGAAGAGAAGAAAGTCAGAAGTAGAGACCTGGGTGAGAGCAGGGATTTACAGTGTGGAAACCCAACAGCTGAGCTGGGGAGAGAGACAGCACTGTCAGTAAAGCCACAAGGACATGAGTTCAGTCCCCAGCATGGATAAAAAGCAGGCTGTGGTGCCCAGGCCCCGGTGAGAAACCCTGCCCCACCCACCCCCAAAAAATCAGAGTGGATGTGCAGGGCCTTATGGGCATCTCTCCTCTCAGTGGGTGAAGGCGCCTGGCTACGATCCTGAGCACTTGATCCTATCCCCATGAGCCACATAAGAGGAGAACCAACCCCCAAGAGTTTCCCTCTGACTTCTGAGTGTATGTGCTCATTCGTATGCACGCGTGCACACACACACACACACACACACACACACACGTGTAAAGTATTTCTCAAGTCCTTTAAAAGAGCACCAACTAGAGAAGCCTAGACATAGCCTAGCAGCAGGGTGGAGGGCATGTATGGAAGGCAGGTCCTCATTCGCCACAGAAGGGAGGACAGCTCCCTGCTGGAGCACAGGGAGCTAAGAGAAGTTTTGAACAAGAGGAAAGCTGCCACACACACCAGAAGAGGGCATCAGATCCCATGACAGATGGCTGTGAGCCACCATGTAGTTGCTGGGAATTGAACTCAGGACCTCTGGAAGAGCAGTCAGTGCTCTTAACCATCTCTCCAACCCCTGGCTCAAGCTTTAATGCTAACACTCGAGAGCTTAGGACAGGAGATTGCCATGAGGTCAAGGCCAGGCTGGGCTACACACTAAGTTCTAGGCCTTCCTGGGCTGTGTTGTGAGAGTTTGTCGTAAATACATAAACAAACAAACAAAGTACGGTAGCCAAGGCAGCAGCAGGGAGAAACTGTAGATCTGACAGTCAGACTGTGGTGAAAGATGAAGAAACTGTAGATCTGACAGTCAGACTGTGGTGAAAGATGAAGAAACT
>NC_034608.1:14863359-14874639 GCF_900095145.1 Mus pahari | reverse complement strand
TGAAAGATGAAGAAACTGTAGATCTGACAGTCAGACTGTGGTGAAAGATGAAGAAACTGTAGATCTGACAGTCAGACTGTGGTGAAGGGGAAGAACAAGGTCTAGCAGATATTTAAGTAAGGGGCATGAGGCAACCTTTTACAATACTGTGAACTAAACCCAGTGCATGTTAGGCAGGGGCTCGCCCACTGAGCCACGCCCCTAGCCCCTCACTGGGGGATTCTAGGCAGGGGCTCTTTTGCTGAGCTAGGAATCCTTTTTTCTTTTGTGTCAGCCTGGCAGCCCAGGCTGTCTGAGGAACTTGTGACTCTGGCCTGAGCCTGCAGAGAGCTGGCATCATCTGGCAGGAACACCACCCTACCTGGCTCTAGACAACTTTTCCTTCCCACCTCCCAGCCCACGTAGGCTTTCCAAGAGACCTGGGGCAATTTTAGTGTCAGTGAATATCCATTCTGCACTGAGGTCCTGAACCACTTTGTCTCACAAGGGATTCGTCAGCCCATGCACGACACACGCATGGAAGGAGTAAGGTCAGCCCGGCGGCGGCGGTGGCCCTGCTTACCACATCCACTTGGACCAGCAGCACGCGCAGGGCAAAGTTCTTCCCCAGGCTCTGCAGTCGTTCATGGATGTAGTCTGGGTGGAGGTTGTGGTAGCGGAGACTGGTGGAGGCAGGAAGGGGACAAGTTGAGTGTCTCAATGTTCCGGAGGCGCCACACATCCTTATGTACCTTACTGGTATCCAGAGGTTGGGACTTATTAGCACAGCAAAGGGGACAACCTTGCCAGAGGCCCAGGGAAGTCAGCTGACCGGGATGGGCTTCTAGGGGAGGCGGCCAGCTAGAGTATTGAGGGGCACTGGACACTTGGCTTCTTCCCTCAAGTCAGGGTCCACCCCCCTCCCCAGTCCTCAGACCCAGGGTCCAGCCTCAGCTACTCTGTTCTGGGTAACTGTAGGCCACAACCACTTCTTCAACACAAAGCCATGCACAGGCCCAGAGCCCAAAACACTGAACCCCACTTTTCCCACTCAATGCCAAAATAGTGAGGCTGGGCCCTCCCGCTCAGCACCCCTGAGCTCACCTGAGGAAAAGGGCGCAGGTGCTCTGGCCCAGCACATAGTCGGGAATCACCTCACCGAATTCCCAGGGCACATTGCGCACAAACTTCAACACGGGGTTGCCCCTCTGTCCAAGGGAGAAAGGCAGAAGCCACTTATGGAGGTGACCCTTGGTCTAAAGTGAAGGCTGGACCCTCCCCCACCTCTTCCCATCCTAAGCCCCACCATCTTCCAGGGTCTTTTCCAGGTTCAATTCCCAACTCCTCAGCCTGGAATCTGGATGTTAGCCCCCTGCCCCCAGGCCTTTACCACAGTTCCCCCACACACTCCCCTTTAGCCTCTGTCCTAGTGTCGATCCATGCTGCTGTCTGCTGGTCACCAGCCCTCACTGCAACCTTAGCAACATCCACACTTGCCCCTCCCAGGGAGGGTCCCACATCAGTGCCCCAGGCCAGTACTGCATCTTTCTTTCCCCTACTTCTCTGGTGGAATCTGGACCTTGTCCACACCCCTCCTCCACCACCACAGCACCTCCCTGGACGAGGCCACCATCACACTCCCTGAGGCCACCTTACAGATAGTGACCAGCGGCATCACCTAGGCTCTGCCATGGCTGAGGCCCTCCAGTTCCCCTCCCCAGCCCAAGGCCGAAGCGCTCAGGCAGCCCAGGCTCTAACCCATCCAGGAGGCATAGAGAGCACACACTGTCCCCTATGCTAGGACACAGAAGTGACCAGGCCAGGCCCAGTTCTTTTTTTTTTTTTTTTTTTTTTAGATTTATTTATTTATTTATTATATGTAAGTACACTGTAACTGTCTTCAGAAACTCCAGAAGGGGAAGTCAGATTTGTTATGGATGGTTGTGAGCCACCATGTGGTTGCTGGGATTTGAACTCAGGACCTTCTGAAGAGCAGTCGGGTGCTCTTACTCGCTGAGCCATCTCACCAGCCCCCAGGCCCAGTTCTTATAGACTCTGCCCCCAGTTCCAGATATGTCTCTCCTGAACCCTTGGACCATCTGCTACATGCACCCTCACCCGGATTATTCTTGAGACCTCTGGAATTTCCTGACTCACAGATAGCATCTAGCATGGACTTCCTAAGGCCTGGGGAGCTCCCGAGGGAACAGAACACGTCGTGTTCTCCTGGGTGACTCACAGTGCTCCTATTTGGCCCAGAACAGACCTAGATGCCCCGTGCTCAGAATTCAGGGCTGGGAATTGTCTGCCCGGAGCTCACCTCCGCAGAGGGAGGGCTCAAGGCTCACCAACAGCTGGGGATGGCATCTACCCAAGCCTGTGTCATGATTCTACCACAACCCCAAAGGACTGAGTTCAAAAGATTCCCTATAGCACAGGCATTCCCAGAGGAGTGTGGAAGCTCCGGGCTATGTCCCTTCCCATGCCATAACACCCTAGGCATTAAGTGAGTGGAGGAGTTAATGCATAGAGAAAGGAGTGAATGTATGCACCAAGTAATTCCCTCAAGCTACCATAGACATCAAAAACCTCCATTATAAAGCTGGGTGGGAGGCTGGGCGTGGTGGTACACACCCTTAGTAGGAGGCAGACACAGGTAAGGTCTCTAAGTTTGAGGCCAGCCAGGCGACATCACGTGGGCAGCATTTCAGTGACTAGAAGTTCTCCCTATAGGTTCTGTCCCTATAGGTTCTGAGGAAATGAACAGACCTGGGGACAGGAGCCAAGCTGCCTAAACAGAGTGACAGCCCTAGCAGGGAGGGCTGGGGCACCCTGAACCCACAAGCTCATAGGCCAATGCATGAACGGTGGAGTATATAGGAAGGAATAAATGAATGAATGAAGGGGTATGTATATGAATGAATGAATGCAGGAATTAATGAAGTGACAAATGCATGAAGAAGGCATGAGTAAACAAAGCGTGTGAGCCTCAGCCCTCCTTCCACCACTCCCAACAGTAATCCCTGGAACAACAGGCTTTCCCATGAGAACCCCTAGTGGTCCCTCCCCAGCCTTCCGCCCTCTCCCTCCCCACCTACCCCTCTCACCTGCCTCGGGCTCACGATGATGCTATTGGACTTTGCTCCTGTTTTCAGGGTCTGGCTGGGGTTCTCTCCTGTCGCAGGTTCAGAGCCTGTGGGCACTGTGGCCCCAGCCCCTCCTGGAGGCTGGGCGATGGCGTACTCAGCATACGTCTGAGGGGTCACATGGGCTGAGGTTGCAGGGGCGGTGGGATTCCGTGTCGATCTGAATAAGGGCTTGACCTGTGGAGAGAAGGGAGGACTGGGGATGAGGAAGGAACACTGGAGTCCTCCCCCTCCTTCCAGATGCTGCCGGGGCTAAGAACACGCAAGGGCTGGGGCTAGGGCTCGGTTGCTTACCGGTGTGCCTCAGTGAGCCAGGCACAGTGGTCACACCTGTCATCCGAGCACTCGGGAGACAGAGGCTGAGAGGCTCTAGGCTGTCCCTATAGCCCTGCCTCTGGGCCCACCCCTGCCTCCATCTGCTCACCTCCTCGGCTTGCTCACCTCAGAGCCTCTGGACTGGCTTCCCCTCCAGTCAGTTGTCCCACCGCCCATTCCCTCACTACTCCTCCTGGCCAGATCCTTCAGAGGATGTCACAAGTACAGGGTTTTTTTTTTGTTTTGTTTTGTTTTGTTTTGTTTTGCTGGTTAGTTTTTCGAGATAGGGTTTCTTTGTGTGACCCTGGCTGTCCTGGAACTCACTCTGTAGACCAGGCTGGCCTGGAGCCTAGAGATCTGCCTGCCTCTGCTTCCCAAGTGCTGGGATTAAAGGCGTGCGCCACCACGCTCAGCATCTTTCTTGTTTCTTAAGATTTACTTATTTTTATTCCTGTCTATGTGTCTGCGTGTGTATGCCATATGTGTGCCCGTGTGTGGTGTGTGCCCATAGAAGCTAGGAGATGAAGGTGTTGGGTCCCTGCAGCTGGACTTATAAGTAATTGATTATGAGCTGTCTGACATGGGAGCATGAACCAAAGCTGGATTCCCTAAAAGACTTCAGCGATGGGCATTGATGACTCATACATTTTTTAAAAAGATTTATTTATTTATTATGTATAAGTACACTGTAGCTCTCTTCAGACACACCAGAAGAGGGCATCAGATCCCACCCATTACAGATGGTTGTGAGCCACCATGTGGTTCCTAGGATTTGAACTCAGAACCTCTGGAAGAGCAGTCAGTGCTCTTAACCGCTGAGCCATCTCCCCAGCCCCAGCTCATACATTTAACGCCTATCTCAAAATCAAAACCAGACAAAAATGGCCCAAGCAACTTTGGTGAATGCCTCATCTAACCAGCCTCCATGTTTCCTTTTAAAGACTTTAGATTCTTATTGTATTAGTATTGAGTGTTTTACCTGCATGTATAGGCATGCACCATGTACATTCTTGGTTGCCTTCAGCGGTCAAAAGAGGGCACTGGATCCCCTGGAACTGGAATTACAGCCGGTTGTAAGCCACTATGTGGGTGCTAGGGAACTGAACCTGGGTCCTCTGCAAGAGCAGCTAATGCATTTAACTGCTGAGCCATCTCTCTAGGACACTGATTTCTCTTTCTTAGAGTATAAAAACTTTCATTTCTAGCCTTTGATGGTGGCCGCACACCTTTAATCCTAGCACTTGGGAGGCAGAGAGAGGCAGATCTCTGGATCCAGAACAGCCAGAGCTACACAGAGAAATCATGTCTCAAAAAAAAACCTAGATAGATGAATAGACAGACAGACAACAGCCAGCTTCCAAGTCTTAAATGTCAGATCCCGGGCCAGGGAGACGGCTCAGTGGACAGTGGTGCCTGACACCTAGGCTTGAAGCCTGAAAGTTATCCGGTGGGGGCAGAGAACCGACCTCCACACAAATGCCCTGGCAAGTACATCCCCAACCCACACCACGTAAAGCAATGTAAAAACAAATCAAAATAATAACAGAAAAGGTCAGATCCAAATCCATATCCTGAAAATCCAGAATACTGGCAGACAGGCAGAAGGGGGGACAGGCAAGATGGCTCAGTGGGTAAAGGTACTTGCCAGCTTCATGACCTCAGTTCAGTCCTGAGGATCTATACAGTACAAGGATAAAACCAAGTTCCACGGGTGACCTTCTGCCCTTCACAGGCGCTTCACAGCACTCACCCATGTGTGTACACACAGCATAAAGACATGTTTTAGAGGCCAGAGAGATGCCTTCTCAGTGAAGAGCACTGGCTGCTCTTCACGAGGATCTAGATTCAATTCCGAGCATAGACGTGGAGGCTCAACACACTTTCCAGGTCTAGGGGAGCCAATGCCTTCTTCTGGCCTCTGCAGGTCTACATACCTGTAGTGTGCAGACATACGCGCATGCAAAACATACACACACACACACACACACACACACACACACACACACAAAGGATGTTCCATTGCTATAACCCCAGCACTTGGGAAGTGGCGATTGGAGGACCTGGGTTCGAGGCCAACCCTAGCTACACATCCAGTTCAAGGCTAGCCCAGGAAACACGTGACCCAATCGAAGATTCCCCACACACACATACAAACTAAACAACCAAAAGCCATCACTGACCACTGTCTAGCTGCCATCCTCTCCCTTAATCACCCTGTCATGCCATTTTACCAATGGGCACACCGAGGATTGCAGAGCATGGCAGGTTATTTTTCCAAAGCAACCCAAGCCTAAACTTAACACCGTAGACCCAGGGATCCCTTTCACTCCCAAGAGCCCCCCAAGTCTTCGCCCTTACCCCTGCAGAAGGCACCTCGTCTCCCTCCAGTGGGATAACAAACTTCTTCCTGGTGGGTGGTCCTGGGGGCTGTGGCCGACTTCCCTCGTCCTTCCCAGGGTCCATCTGGGGCCTGAAGGGCGTGGCGACATTGTCTCAGGCATTTCCATATTCCAGAGGGAAACTCCGCTCACAGTGAAATCCCCCCCAGCCCCGCACAAAGGTGGCCCTGTTCGCTGGCGTTCGGTTCCAGAAGACCAACCAGTGGGCCCGCCCCTTTCCCCCTGCTCACTCCGGATTGGTCTACGGGCCTTACAAACCCGCCTACCTGCTATTACTCCCACACCACACTCGCTCAGGGGCAATGGACCCCGCCCCCAGGGACGCGCCTGGGTGCGTCCGCCCCGCCCAGTCCCAGCCTAGTCTCAGCCTCTGCAATGATTGGCTTCTTCCGCTGCCAATCATCAATCCCCGGCCTCCGTCCACCTCCACCCTGCCCCGTCTCGGTCCTAGCACTGCGTCTGAGCACTGCCAAGACTCACCGGCTCTTTCCCGAGGCCTAGAAGGAAATACCGCGGGGGGAAAACAGAGGCGACCCGGCGCCAGCACGGCCAGCACGGCCAGCGCGACCCCGGCTAGACTCACTTCCGGCCGCTCTGGCCCTGCGCTCGTCTCGCTGCTCCCCGGGACACAGAGCCGAGACCTCTATTCGCGCTGCTCTCTATGGTCCTGGAGGACCGCTGGGCGTCGGGGGCGGATGGAAGCTTGGGCATCTTGGTACCTGGGAGACTTTGACTTCTTGAGCGCTTCCCAGACTCCAGACCCGGCTCAGTGATGATCAAAGGAGGTGGGGTGGGGGAGGGGAAGGAGAAAAGGAGAGAGACACAGACAGACAGACAGACAGACGAGAGAAAGGAGGCGAGATTTCAGAGGTCACCCTCCCTGTAAGTGTGGGTGGTGGACATTGACTCACTCATTCTAAGCCATTCCCCACTTGCATCCCAAGCGGGGACTGATACCGACAGCTGTGACTTAAAGTCCAGTGGGACAGTCAGACAGGGGCAGCCCAGAGAGGGCAGGGCCGGGAAGGGAGAGCCCGGAGGACAGAGGCCGTGTTAGGGGGAGCACCTGACCCAGCCGGGGTGTCAGGACGGGCTTCCTGAAGGAAGGGACGCCTGTGCTCGAGACCTGGGCCCCGTGGATGACTTAGTATTACTCATTTCCTGGAAGGACGGTTTCACCCCGTTCCAACTTGTAGTTCTATGATTGCTAAGGAAATAGCTTAATGGTCTTATATATTTTCTGTTCTTGCTCATTTCCTTTGCCTATTCCTTTTTACAAAGATTGGCTCATATCCTTTGCCCATTTTTTTTTTCGAAATGAGCAATTCAACGGTTTTTAAAATTAAAAAGGGGGAGGAAAAGGAGATGAACATCTTTTGATTACTGCCCATTTATTGGAGTGATGCTTAAGGGTTGATTCTGTTAGTCACTTCAATAGGCTGCAAATCTTTCCTTCGAGTTCATACTTTTAAAATTCTCCATTTAAAATTTTGCATGCATTTACCAACGTGTTCTCCATTTTCTTTTGATCTTCGTGTATTGAGAGAGGACACACCCTAAGGTCATCATATGTAATCCTTCTATATCTTTTTTTAATGTTTTCCTAGTTGTGAGGTGTGTGTGTGTGTACAAGCACATGCCTACGCTGTGAATTCTAGGCAGAGACACTACTACTGAGCCATGACCCCAGGCCTTTGGAAGTATGATACACAACTGAACTATTTATAGTAGGCAGGTGGTTCACACATTTAATCCCAGCACTCGGGAGGCAGAGACAGGCGGATCTCGGTGAGTTCGAGGCCAGCCTGACCTACAGAGTGATTTCCAGGTCAGCCAGAGCTACAAAATGAGACCCTGACTCAAAACTAGTTAATTAATTAAATTTAATAGTAAGTAGCCCTTGATCCTAGGAAGGAAAGGGGCTGAACTGCCAAGGAATCAGAGTGCCATGCATAAGCCTAGCCACCAGAGAGCGCGCCTGAACCGTGTATTCTGTGAAGGAGGCGCTGACCGAGGCAAGTCCCCACTGAATGCCTTAGTTTCTCTACTTGGAATCATTTGCTGAGGTTAAAAAGGGTGCAGTAAGACAGCAGTGAGTGGTGGCACGCATGTAAACCCAGCACCGAGAACACCGAGGCAGAAGGACTGGGGCAAGTTCCAAACTAGCTTGTGTCCTAGTGACTTCCAGCCCAGCCTGTGCCACAAAGCAAGACCCTGAACAAAACAAACCAAAAACCAAAACCTCTGGTTGTATTGGTGTCAACCCCAACACTAGAAAAGCAGAAGCAGGCAGTCTGTGTGAGTTCAAGGGCAGCCTGACCTATACAGTGACTTCCACATCAGCCGGGGACATAGGAAGACTCTCCCATCACCCCCTCCCCATGAAAAACGAACCAGGGACTGGAGAAATGACTCAGAAGTTAAGAACACTGACAACTCTTGCTGAGGACTCGATTCACAGCATTCACAACCATCTGTGACTCCAGTTCCGGGGGATCTGATGCCCTTTTCAGACCTCCTACGGTACCAGGTACACAAAACACTCATACACATAAAACAAAATAGAATTACATGCCATTTTAAAAATAAAATACAAGGACGCGTGTCTCTGAATCTCTGAAATGTTGGAGAGCGAGCGTATCTGAGATGCCAAGCTAAGTAGAATCCTAACTCAGTTTCTCCCACAGAGCAAAGGTATCCCAAGTCTTCAACCTGCAACTCTCATTTCTACCGCCAGAGGCCACCTGCACCCCGCTATTATAGGATTCTCGGATGGGTTGGGAAGGACCACGCAGGATGCTCAGGACCCAACGGGAAGGCGGCAAGCATCCCTACCGCAGCCAACCTGCGTCCCGACCGCCCACGGCTGTGACTTTGAGTCGTTTGCATTAGTCAAGGGCGGGAAAAGTTCCTCCTAGTTCCTCCTAGTTCTTCAGCATCCCTAAGTTTGCTTTCAGTGTTCAATTTCTGCACTGAGCCTTGCATATCCAGATCGAGGTCCTCCCGCTCGTTGGGGTTTTGAGTTCAAATGATCCCACTTTGAGTTCAAATGATCTCACTCAGCATCCCGGTCAAGCTTTCCTCCTGCATTTCTTCCTCCTGTATCAACTAGGGTTCCGTTCCCCTCTGCACTCCAGAAGGGATGGAGAATTGGGGGCTTGGACTAAAAAGGAGCTGGACAGCTAGAGACCCTCAAAAGTTCCGCCTGCGGCGGCGAGGGTGGAAAACCGCAGTGACCAGGCCGGCGTCCCCACCCGCCTCTAAACTTAGCCGCGGTGACGGCGATCGAGGCGGGCCGGGGACACAGGGGGCCCGAGCAGAGAGGGGGGCTGGCTCGCCTCGGCTGTGAGAGCTTCTATTTATAGTGCCCGGAGCCCGAAATAGCGTGGAGCAGAGCGGCCTGGATGACGCGGGAGCCGCCCGGGGCTGACTCACCCGGCCCGGAGTGGAGGCCCCCGGATGGGGGGGACAGTGGAGCACACCGGACCCGACCCCCGCGCCTTCACGGACACTTCTTCTACTAGTGCACCTCAGTGTGTCCACTGGGACAGTGTGTCGGTGGATCAATAGACACACAGCAAAAGATGTCTGTAGCATGAGGCACTGCAGTTGAATTAGGGGAAGAACTTCCACCAAAGAAATTGGACCAGGTAGGCACACATGCTTCTCACTAGGAAGAGTCCTGAAATGTTTTAGACATGGCGGCACAGACACATTGACCACAGACAGCCATCGCTCCATAACGTGTCTTCTGTACTGCCCCACCCCCACCCCCTGGAAAGTTCCCCCTGCCTGGAGTGCTTATCCCTGCCTCCAAAGACTTGAGAACTCATACGCTTGCTTTAGAGCGCTGTCCCTCTGACCTAGTGGCCTGGGATAAATGAGCGGTGCCCAGGGCAACACAAGACAGAGCTAAAGATAGATTTAATCTAGCCGATTAGCATGGATTGAAAAGTGATGGCAAGAAGGAACAATGAATCCAATGGCAGCTTACTTTCTGTCCCTGTCCTGGCAGCAGCAGGTGCCACGGGCAGGTGTGGCCAGGGAACCGCGTTTTAACCCCAGGAGGGGCAGGCGCACTGCAACCATGGTTAGTACAGCACTGTGTCGCCTACACCTGGGTCACCTGGGCCTCAGGTCATTGGGGTCCTAGCACTGGGGCCTTAGGGAGTCCGGGAGAGGTGTGATTACCAAAGTACAACCCAAGGCGCCCTCAGCCCCCCCCCCCCCGCTAAGGACACAATCACGGGGAGACACTAAGCAGACTTTATTGTGTTCTTTGCTGAGTTGATGGAGCCTGCAGGGAATCACAGCAGACCAGTTACAGACATAAACCTGAGAGAGAAGGGTGATGGCTCATTGAAGCCCAAGGATAGTGATTTGCAAAGGCTTAACAAGTCTAAACTGCATGTGGAGGCAGGGACTCAGATGCGAGCCCTCCCCAGGGGCTGGGGCCAGAGGACGAAAGGTTACAGGTCAACCTGGGCTACTCAACAAGACCCTGTCTTCATAAAGTAAAATAATGGCCTTAGAGTAGTTCTGTTGGCAGAGCATTTGCCTCACAATGTCATGGGTTCAATCCCCATCACTGCATGAACTGGCCATGCAGCCAAGGCTGCATGAAACAGTCTGCCTCAAAAATAAATAGCTGGGTCCGGAGAGATGGCTCAGCGGTTAAGAGCACTGACTGCTCTTCCAAAGGTCCTGAGTTCAAGTCCCAGCAAACTGCATGGTGGCTCACAACCATCTGCAAGCAGACCCGATACTTTCCTTGCTGTATCTGAAGACAGCTGCAATGTACCCATATAAATAAATCTTAAAAAAAAATAAAATAAAATAAATAGCTAAGTACGGAACCAAACAAGTGAACAGTACTGTGCTCTTGGTTAGATCTACAGCGTGTTAAAAGACAGTGACACCCTCTTAATGAGTTCTGAGGCATGTGACCTTTTAGTAAACTGTATAATGTAGGGTGAGATGAAATGTATTACTTTAATGAATTTGAGACAGAGTCTCGCTATGTAGTCCAAGCTAGCCTGGAACTCCTATGTAACCCAGGTTAGCCTTGAGTTTATAGAGATCTGCCTACCTCTGCTTCCCAAATGCTGGGATTAAAGGTGTGCACCACCATATCTGCCCAGACTTTTATTATTATTATTATTACTCTCTTTATTGTAAGATTTTATGTGTGTGTATGATGTGTGTGTGTGTGTGTGTGTGTGTGTGTGTGTGTGTGTGTGTGAATGCAAATAACAAAGGATGGAGGTCAGAGAGCAAGTTCATGGAGTCAGTTCCCATCTTTCATCTTTACATGGGTTGCCTGGTTTGGACGGCAAACATCTGCCAGCAAACCATTTTTCCAGCCCCCAACTCTTCTCCCCACCTATTACCCTCTCTGCCTCTCTGTCTCTGTCTCTCTCCTTCTCCCCCCTCTCTCTGTC
>NC_034608.1:14860064-14862575 GCF_900095145.1 Mus pahari | reverse complement strand
TTTTTTTTTTTGAGACAGGGTTTCTCTGTGTAGCCCTGGCTGTCCTGGAACTTGCTCTGTAGACCAGGCTAGCCTCAAACTCATAGAGATCTGCCTGCCTCTGCTTCCCAATTGCTGGGATTAAAAGTGTATGACACCACTACCCGGCACCTGGTGACTTCTTTGTATTTAATTTTAATTAATTAATTCATTCATTCATTCAATCGGGACAGGGTCTCTTGTAGGCCAGGCTGGCCTGACTCTTGGTCCTCCTGCCTCACAGCCTCAAGTGCAGGGATGACTGGTGTAGGATGACATCATCAAGTCTGGCTGTGTTCTGTTTCATTTTGCAACAGGACCTTGCCCAGGAAGAAACGGAACCCTCCCCCAAAGACCAGCAATACTCCTTCTTCGGCTTCTCGGCTTCCCACCACCCTTGGCTAAAGTGTTGGGTTTCCTTGACAGTTTTACTGTGTTAGAGGGAGTGGGGCATGGGCATGCCTCGGCACAGGCACAGGCACACCGTGGAGGGAGTCTGCTCTCGCCCATATTTACATGGGTTCCGGGATCTGTCTCAGGGTCTCAGGCGGTCCAGGCCAGCTCCTTCACCTTTTAAATTGCTTTGCTATCTCCCCCCCACCCAACAGGGTCTTGCCCTGTAGCCCAGGTTAGGCAGGAACAGGTAACAGTCATCTCTCACGCTCTGGAGAACTAGGTAGAGTGTTTTCTTCCTAAACTGTAGACAAATGTAACTCTGTTGAGAATGATACAGAAACTGGCAAAGCGGAGAGAGCCTGGGAGGTGTGGCTCAGTGGGAGAGCCTCCGCTTAGAGTTCCCCCCTCCCCACCCCTCTCCTGTTGATTCCTCGGGATGCACTTTAGGAGCTTGGCTCAGCCCTGGTACCCTTTGGGGATGCAACAGTGGAGGAGGTGCAGATGCTCTCTGAGGCCAAGGAAAGCTCAAAGGAGGAGTGTGGCTTCAATCGCGGGCCCTTGGGCAGGTTGAGTCGATGTTGCAGTTTAAGAAACAGGCTAAGCAAACAAACCAAATCCCTAGAGAGGGTCTTGGCGGATGGGTCAACCATGCAGTGCTCACCCATCTCTTTAGAAGCTCGGAGTTCCGCCCCAACCACCATAACAAAAAGAAAATAGGCTGAGTGCTGTGCACGCCTTTAATCCCAGCACTCTGGAGGCAGAGGCAGGCGGATCTCTGAGTTTGAGGCCAACCTGGGCTACAGAGTGAGTTCCAAGATAGCCAGGGCTACACAGAGAAACCCCGAGTTGTTTGGGTTTTTGGGGAGGGTGGCGATTATACAAAGCGTTGGTAAGAGTAGACCTTGAGATCGGTGACAAAAAACAGTGACGGGCTGATATCTCTGGCTTCCTCCATCCCATCCATCCGGAGGTAGGCTCTGAGGGAGATCAGGGGCAGACAGTGCGTTCAGGAAGTGGAGAGCATGCTTTTCCATCTCAGATTTGCTCAGCCTCGGCTTGGTTCCCTCCTGAGCCCGGGAGATCACAACTTCCCAGCTCCCAGACACCTCTCTGCAGCAGAGGTGGGAATAATACTGGTGACTGTTTTAAAGTAGCAACCGCCTGTCACCCAGCAGCCGCTCCCTGCCAAACTGTGGGCTGAATGCCTCTGCCACAAATGCTCGCCCTCACCCTGGAAGGGAAGGTACTGTTTGTTCTCTTATGTTTAACACGGAAGGAAACCTGTCCTGCCTCCCTCTCCTCCCAGCCACAGGGGCCAGGATGCTCATGCTGCAGTTCTATTTGTGCCGGTGCACCTCGCTGGGGAGGCTCCCATCCCAACGCTCAGCTCACAGGGTTACCTTGAGTTCCATCTACCCTACCTTTCCAGGCAAGTTCACCTCACACCGGCCCATCCAATCCTCTGCCCACAAGTGACCGGGATTGATTCAGGGGCAAGCATGTGACCCTTTTGGTGTCAATGAATGATGGCTGAGGCAGGAGAATTGGACAACTATGTGCCAGCTTGGAGGGCACAGTGAGCTCTTTCCTAAAATAGTGCTAACATTAGATGAAATGACGGCTGGGGGTGTGGCTTATTGGGAGAGTCCTTGGCTAGGAACTATGAAGCTCCGGGTTTGGTAGCACAAACCTGTTCTCTCATTGTAGAGGGAATCTTTTGTGCAATGTATGGAAGCTTCACCTGTCAATAATAATTAATAATAATAATAATAATAATAATAATAATAATAATAATAATAATAATAGCCTGTGGCCAATGAGCTGATGAGCTGAAGTAGGAGTTTTCAGAAGGTGGGACATCCAATGGAGAGAAAGAGGATTCTGGGAAACTGTCAGAGGTGGGAGGTTTTGCCTCAGAGACAGAGGAAGACAGTAGCAAACTGAGGACCAGGTAACCAGTCATGGGGACCGGGTAACCAGTCATGGGGACCAGGTAACCAGTCATGGGGACCAGGTAACCAGTCATGAGGATCAGGTAACCAGTCATGGGGACCAGGTAACCAGTCAGAGGACCAGGTAACCAGTCATGGGGACCGG
>NC_034608.1:14856993-14859216 GCF_900095145.1 Mus pahari | reverse complement strand
AAGAAGAAGAAGAAGAAGAAGAAGAAGAAGAAGAAGAACACTGGTTGCTCTTGCACATGACCATGGTTTACATGAGAATAGCCTCCAAGGGCTCATATATTTGAACCTTTGGTTTCTAGTTGGTGGAACTGTTTGAGAAGAATTAGGAGGAGTGGCCTTGGAGGAGGCGTGGCTTTATCAGAGTTGTGGCCTTGAGTGTGGCCTTAGAGGAAGTGTGGCCTCGTCAGAGGAGGTATTTCCCTGGGGATGGATGGGCTTTGAAGGTTCACAAGTTTAGGCCAAGTCTGCTCTCACTGTCTCTGCCTGCAACTTTTGGATCACATGTGAGCTCTCAGTGGATCACATGTGAGCTCTCAGTGGATCACATGTGAGCTCTCAGCAACTACTCCAATGCCATGCCCACTGGCCTTCTGCCACACTCCCTGACATGATGGCCATGGCCTCTAACCCTCTGAAGCTGTAAGCAAGCCCCTAATTAAATGCTTCCTTCTAAAGTTGCCTTGTGATGGTGTTTCATCTTAGGGATAGAACAGTAACTGAGACGGTTCCCAGCACTCACATGGTGGCTCAATACAATCCACTACTCTAGTTCCAGGGATTCAAACTAGCATCCTCTTGGCCTCCTTGGGCACTGCATGAGAGTGGTTCACGTGCATACATGCAGACACAGTAGTTATACACATAAAATAAATCTGTTCTAAAAAAGTATTCAGTCATACCAGCTACTATGCAACCCTGATGACTCTAGTTTGATTCCCAGAACCCAGGTAAAGATGAAAGGAAAAAAGAAGCCAGGTGGTGGTGTTAACCACCTCTAGGGAAACAGAGGCAGGCAGAACTCTGAGTTCCAGGCTAGCCTGGTCTACAGAGAGAGTTCTAGGACAGCCAGGGGGAGGGGAGGGAGAGAGAGAGAGAGAGAGAGAGAGAGAGAGAGAGAGAGAGAGAGAGAGAGACACATGGACACCTGTGCTTCCCATCATGCACACACACAGGCAAATGATAATTAGTTAATGAACGATGTGGAGAGCCTGCCCTAGAGGCATCACAGAGAGCTGTGGAACTGCAGACAGTAACCACAGCCACGTTATCAAGCTGTGCACGAAGCTGAGATAGTTATTTTCTTCTCTTTTTCTTCCCCGACTTCCACTGTCTCTGTTTCTACTTATTTGGTAAGCCAATACATTTTTGTAAACCAGTTTTCAGCCAAGGCAGCAAAATTCATGATTAATCCCCCCGTGTCTCTCCAAGGCTTCCCAGAACTACCCTGACCTCCATTATTTTGAGTCCTGGGGGCGGCCTTATGATACACCTTGCATTAGAGCCCCACATCTCCCATGGCTGCTCGTCTGAGCCCCTCACAAGGCAGGCAGTCACCTCCCTGTCCACAGACATAGACTGAGCTAGAGCCTGGCCCAGAGCGTCTCTGGGGTCCTTGCTGGCTGATGTGAGCATCTTACAGTGCACCGTGGATGAGGTACTGATGAGGGTGGGGCTGCATCCATGGCCAAGCAGCAGGCCTAGCACGAAGAAGAGCCATAAAAATGTAAAAAAAATGTATGTTGGGGTCCATCAGAGGAAAGCACTTGTTACCAAGTCAGACCACAGAATACAGTTACGGGGACCCAGGCCACAAAGTTGTCTTCTGACCGCCACATGACCTCCAAAGCCCACAGGCATAAACAAACAGGTTCGGTTTTTTGGTTTGTTTGTTTGGTTGGTTGGTTGGTTGGTTTTTGGTTCTCTCTCTCTCTCTCTCTCTCTCTCTCTGTATGTTAAAAGGGGGCCCCATTACACAGCCTTGGCTGTGGCTGGCCTGGCGCTGGGTATGTAGGCCAGGCTGGCCTTTCTTCGAGACATCTGCCTGCTTCTCCTCCTGAGTGCTGGGACTAAAGGAGTGTATATACCACACTGCTTGGCAGATAAACTTGAAAAGTGTGTGATGGGGCCATAGAGATGGCTCAGTGGGTAAAAATGCTCATCACAAAGGCCTGGAGGAACCTGTATAAAGGGATGTACATTAGTGTATACACACACAGACACACACACACACACACACACACACACACACTGATTTTTAAAAAAAATGTAAAAGCCACTTTTTGATGGTGTAAGCCATCCCAGCATTTAGAAATCAGAGGCAAGAGGTTCTCTGATAGTGAGGCCCTGTCTCAAGACAGAGGAAGATATAATATATGTGTATATATATATATATATATATATATA
>NC_034608.1:14854186-14856729 GCF_900095145.1 Mus pahari | reverse complement strand
AGAGAGAGAGAGAGACAGAGAGAGAGACAGAGACAGACAGAGACAGAGACAGGACAGACAGGGAGACTAAGAGAGACAGAGGCAGACAGACGTGGGGGGGGGAAGAGAGAGAGAGAGAGAGGAGGGAGGGAGAGGAGGGAGGGAGAAGGCACAGACAAGCAGATCTCAGTGAGACCCTATCTCAGAGAGAAGAGAGAGGAAGATGCAAAGGGAGAAAGGGAGAGAGAGAGAAATACAGAGGTATCTACACTTAAAGAGGCAGAAAGAGACATAAGGAGTGGGGGGAAGGGAGGGATCCAAGCTGAAGTCGCGGCATGCTACCTTGCAGTCAGCCCAAGAGCCCTTGTTGCAATCTCCCCCGGGGGCGGGGGTGTCTGCGTGCCTCGGTTTCCTTATTCCGCGACGCCCCCCCTCCTAACTGCGCCTGGGGCTCCTGGAAGGTTCTGCGCGGCGGTGACTCAGGCGCGTCCCCGGCTCCCCAGGCGCGCACGGCCTCGGCCACCCGCGCGCGCGCTGGGTCCATTTTTACCCGAACGCCGCTAAAAATAGTCACCGCGGTGCTGCGAAGCGGAGCCCGAAATAGCGGCCGCCAGATAAGGCAGCGACGACTCAGCGCTTCCGGGGAGCGGAAGGCACCCGGGAGGCGGCCCCGCGGTCACCGCGGCCAGCCCTGCCCGGATCTGCACCCCCACCCCGCCAGGCCCCGTCAGGTCCTGCATCGGTCTGTCCGTCTGTCCATCCCACCCCTGTGGGGACCACGGGGTCCCGGGAGGCAGCTGGACTGGGTGCTGAGAGGGTCTGACATCTGTGTTGGTGTGGGTCTCCGGAGGTGGCTGGAGTTGGGATTTGCCTGGCGGCGTCTGACCTCTGGTCCCTTTCTTGGTTTTGTTTGTTTGTTTTCGAGGCAGGATCCTGCCATGTAGCCTGGCAGTTCTGGAACTTGCTCGGTAGACCAGGCTGGCCTCAAACTCACAGATATATATGCCTGTTGCCACCTACTGAGTGCTGAGATCGAAGGCAGGGACCACATCTGGTCCTTTTGTGTGTGTGTGTGTGTGTGTTTGGTTTTTTCGAGACAGGATTTCTTTGTATAGCCCTGGCTGTCCTGGAACTCACTTTGTAGACCAGGCTGGCCTCGAACTCAGAAATCTGCCTGCCTCTGCCTCCCGAGTGCTGGGATTAAAGGTGTGCGCCACTACCCCCAGCGTTGTGTTATTTTGAAAAAATATATGTTATTCATTTATTTTTAGACAGAGTCTCAATATGTAGCTATGGCTGGTCTGGAATTCACTATGTAGACTCGGCTGTGATTCAGCTCAGAGAGATCTGACTCTGCCTCCTGAGTGCTGGGATTAAAAGTGTAGCATGCATGGCTATTCATTTATTGCTTTAAAATAAATAAATGTTTTGTTTATTATTTATTTATTCATTTATTTATTTACTGTGTACATCTGTGGAGGCTCGAGGTGAAGGTACTGTCTCCAGTTGCTTTCCATATGCTCTTTGAGAGAAGGGTTCTCGGTAAGCCTGGGGCTAGCTCACTCACTGGCCACACTGGCTGACCGCAGAGCCCAAGGGACCCATCCTCTGGGGCTAACACTATGTGCATCCACACCCAGCTTTGTACCCGGATGCTTGGGATTGTTGTGGTCAAACCGTGAAGTCGTCCCCTGGTCTCCCACTCCACACATTTTTGGGGGGCATCTTGCTATGTAGTCCTGGGTGGCTTGGTACTTGCCAGCTTAATTTTAAATGATTGTTTATTATTGTTGTTGTCATTTTGTTTTTTAGAGACAGTTTCTCTTTGTAGCCCAGGCTGACCTTGAACTCACAGAGATCCGCCTGCCTCTGCCTCCTGAGTGCTGGGATTAAAGGCGTGAGCAGTTATTTTTATAGAAGTGTGCATGCCTGAATGAGCTTATGTGCATTGCATGCTTGTAGGATCCTCTGGAGACCTGAAAATGGCGTCATATCCCCTAGAATTGGAGCTACAAGGGGTTGTGAGCCACCCTGAGAATGAGGAACCAAGCCTAGTAACCTCTACAAGAGCATCAGGGCCCCCCCACAATGGAGGAGCTGGAGAAAGGACCCAAGGAGCTGAAGGGGTTTGCAGCCCCATAGGAGGAACAACAATATGAACTAACCAGTACCTTCAGAGCTCCCTGGGAGTAAACCAGCAATCAAAGAAAACACATGGTGGGACTCATGGCTCCAGCTGCATATGTAGCAGAGGATGGCCTAGTCGGTCATCAATGGGAGGAGAGACCCTTGGTCCTGTGAAGATCATATGCCCCAGTATAGGGGAATGCCAGGGTCAGGAAGCAGGAGCAGGTGGGTTGGGGAGGAGGGGGAGGGTGGGGAAGGGATAGGGGATTTTTGGAGGGGAAACCAGGAAAGGGGATAACATTTGAAATGTAAATAAATAAAATAAAATATAATAATAATAATAATGATGATGATGATGATGAGCAGTAAGCATGCTGACTGCAGCGGGGTGGTCTCTTCAGCCCAACATTTCTTCTTCTTCTTTTTTTTTTTTTTTT
>NC_034608.1:14851678-14854017 GCF_900095145.1 Mus pahari | reverse complement strand
TGTGTGTGTGTGTGTGTGTGTGTGTGTGTGTGTGTGTGTGTGTGTGTGTCACATATGTACAGGCCAGAGGTCAACCTCCAGTGTCATTCCTCAAATCCTGCCCATGTATTCTATTGAGATTTTAACATATTTTTATGTTTTGTGGCTGGGTGTTTGCCCTGCCTGTACAGTGGCACCAGTGTGTACAGTGCCCTTGGAGGTCAGAGAAAGCTGTGAGGTCGATCTCCTGCAGCTGGTTGTGAGCTGCCATGTGGACGCAGGGTCCTCTGGAAGAGCAGCCGGTGCTCTTTGCCCTCTGTACCAGGCCTTTTCTTTTGAGACAGGGTCTCCCACTAGCCTGAAACCTGCTCAGTAAGCTGGCCAAGGAGTTCTAGGGATCTGCTTGTCTCTGGCTCCTCAGAGCTGTGCTTATATATACACACACACCACGGGGCCTGTCTGGTTTTCTGTCTGTTTTTAAAGTGGGTTAACTCAGGTCCTGCCTTGCGTGAGGCACGCACTTTACCAACTGAATGACCGACCTCCCAGGTCCTTATTTACTTTTTTTGTTTGTTTGTTTGTTTGTTTTTTGAGACAGGGTTTCTCTGTGTAGCCCTGGCTGTCCTGGAACTCACTTTGTAGACCAGGCTGGCCTCGAACTCATGGGATTAAAGGCATGCGCCACCACGCCCGGCCTTATTTACTATTTTTGACTGACATCATAATTATACACATTCATGAGGCACTATATCTTTTCATTAACTTCACTTGTATTGGAAAATGGTCGGCATAGGTTAATTAGCATGCCTACCACTTTTAACTTTTTCTTACTCTGACAGGATCTGGCATAGGCTTTAAATGGATTTTGTGACCTAGGATGACCTTGAACGTCTCTCCTGCCCCACCATGTGTCACTGCTCAGTGCTGACCTTTGTGGGTCTTAGTCAATAGGATCTAAGCAGCCATGCAGCCTTCAGTGTCTGCACCATTGCTACCACGGCAGTGACCTGCTGGACCCTTATGCCAGTGGCCCAGGTGACACTGCTAAACCCTGCTATGAAGGGAGAACCTTCACAGAGATATTGGAGCACGCCTGTAAGCTCAGCCCTAAGGAATCAGATGCAGGGGTTCTAGACCAGCCTGAGGTAAGGAATCAGATGCAGGGGTTCTAGACCAGCCTGAGGTAAGGAATCAGATGCAGGGGTTCTAGACCAGCCTGAGGTAAGGAATCAGGTGCAGGGGTTCTAGACCAGCCTGAGGTAAGGAATCAGGTGCAGGGGTTCTAGACCAGCCTGAGGTAAGGAATCAGATGCAGGGGTTCTAGACCAGCCTGAGGTAAGGAATCAGATGCAGGAGTTCTAGACCAGCCTGAGGTAAGGAATCAGATGCAGGAGTTCTAGACCAGCCTGAGGTATATGTTCCTATGAGAATTATCTCAAAAGAAAAGGGGCTGTGGACCCTCAGGCTTGAAGAGGCACAGGGATGCCGCCTTTTAAGGGTGGAAGTGAGGGGTAATGGTATGTACCTGTCACCCCAGAGACAGCAGGATTCAGAGGCCATGAAGACCAGCAGACTGCGGGAGACAGACAGACGGACGGACAGACAGATGGACGGACTGACAGACAGACACAGAAAGACACAGAGAGGCAGAAAAACACAGAGAGACAGAAACACAAAGAGAGACAGAAACACAGAGAGACAGACACGCAGGGAAAGGAACACAGAGACAGAGAGAGGCATGCAGACATAGGCACAGGGAGCCAAAGAGAAGAAGAGGGAGAGAGAGACAGAGAGATACAGAGATGGACAGACAGAAAGACAGAGACAGAGATGGACAGACAGAGATACAGGGAGACAAAAGAGAGACACACAGAGAGAGACAGGGACAGACAGCCATGCAGAGAGGCAGATAGACACACAGAGATAGACATGCAGAGAAACAGAGACAGGCAGACAGACGGATAGACAGACACACACAGAGAAGTGGGGAGAAGGAGGAAGGGAGGAAGTCTGAGGAAATAACCCAGCCATTACCGTGCTTTTTATACAAGCATGAAGCCTTGAGTTCAATCCCCAGATCACACTTTAAAACGCCAGACACGCACTGGAGGGACTGCTCAGTGCTTACTGACGGCTCTTATAGAGAACACAGGTTCGATTCCCAGCACCCACATGGTAGTTCCCAACTATCCGTAACTCCAGCTCTAGCAGGTCTGATGGCCTCATCTAACCTCTTCTGGTACCCACCACACACGTGTGTGTATATACATACATGCAGGCAATAAGCTCACACTTAAAACAAAACGAGTGAATCTTTTAAAAATAAGATAAAAAGGGGCTGGTGAGATGGCTCAGTGGGT
>NC_034608.1:14844266-14851553 GCF_900095145.1 Mus pahari | reverse complement strand
CATGGTGGCTCATAACCATCCGTAACAAGATCTGACGCCCTCTTCTGGAGTGTCTGAAGACAGCTACAGTGTATTTACATATAATAAATAAATAAATCTTTAAAAAAAAGAAAGACTATAAAAATAAGATAAAAAAATAAGATTAAATAAAAAAGACATCCCAGGCAAGGGGGCTGCAGAGTTAGAAAATTCTCACTCTTACAGAGGACCAGGGTTGGGTTACAATACCCACATGACTGCTCAGAACTGTTATTCCAGTACTGGGAATCTGATGACCTCTTCTGGCCTCTTTAGGTACTGCACACATGTGGTATACATATATTCAGTCAAAGCATTCATATGCATAACAATACTTAATTAATTAATTAATTAATTAATTAATGCCAGCTTCAAATTCCATCACTGTGGAGGTAGAAGCAGGTAGATCCCTGGAGCTGGAGAGTGGGCCAGCCTCATTTGTTTATCTAACTGCAGGCCAGTGAGGGACCCTATTTAAAAGACAAGGTAGGCTGGCACCTGAGGAATGATACTGGATGCTATGCTATGGCTGTGTGTGTGTGTGTGTGTGTGTGTGTGTGTGTGTGTGTGTGTGTGCACATAGAAGTGCACACATATGTCCACAGTCATGTACATGTGTGTGTGTGTGCCACCGGAAAGTGGCTACGATCAGAGCAAGACTTGAGTTAGGGCACAAAGTAAGGCTCCCAAGAGGATCTTCTCTAACTTCCCGTCGGAGACTCCAGAAGACTCCCTTTGGGAGGATAAGATGCTACTACAATGTCAGTGCCTACCTACTGTGGCCCTGAGGTACCCAGAAGTGTTTAAAGTTGGAGAATGAAGTTACTAAATGACATCTGAGGGACACACTGAGGTGCCAGCACAGCCAGCTGTATGACATCAGAGTGATTCGTCACCTGCAGGCATCGATTGTCACGCCCTGGGGTGGAGAGGAGGACAGGAGGAAGTCCAGGAACACATTAGCTGGCAGATGAGTAGCTTGTCCCCAGCCCCAAGGAAGGGTCTCTCAGAGACCGCTGGAGGCTGGGTCTGGAGAAGGTTTACCTGGAGTCATTGACAATAGGAGAGAGTTAGCCAAAGGGATTCTGAATTCCTGGGCCAGGGTTTTAGTGACTGCTGGGTAGCTTCCATGGTAGGCAGTAACGGGGACAGACTAGGTACTCAATGCATTTGTTATCATTTCCAGAAGTTCCAGGCTGGTCTTGAACTTGAGACAATCCCCCTGCTTCAGCCTCCAGAGAGCTGAGGTTACAAGCCGTGGACCACCACGTCTGGCTTCAATTCATAATAAATAAATGTGTGGAAAAAAAAAAAAAACAACCAGCGCTCTGTGGGAATTAGTTCACGATCTGGGACTCCGTTTACCCACCTGGCTGATAGCCAGTGCCATGAGAATGAGTACCTCCCAGAGGGACATCGCTAAGGCTCGGGTCCACTTGTGCCTCAGATAAGGGCCCGGATTCTCCACTGGGAGGTGCTTGAGCAAGAAAAAGCTGTTCCCGCTTGGCTGTGACCCGCCCATGGTGACGTAATGAGTTATCAGCGGGGATCCCGACTTAGGCCCCTCCTTGGGGGATGAAGGAGGAGACTAACCCGGGATCGGTGGACCGGCAGGGTTACATAAGCAGTACTGCTGTCCCTCGAGACGTCGCCGGACGTCCTGGCCCGGCTGGGGACAATGGACAGGGAGGGGCTGTCCCTCCTGGCGCCTGAAAGTAGCTAGTCTCCCCTTTCTGATTCACCCCCGTTTCCGGCTCTTTGCAACCTTCCCAGGAAAGGATTTTGGTGTCCCTAAATTCCACTTGCGATCCTATACCCTACAATTCAGCTCCTCACACACCTCGTAAATATATATATCCTCTACTGAGGTCCTACCTTTACAACATCACTTGCAGTTCCAGATCTCCATAAATTTCTAGTTCCCACATTCCTTTTTGGTCCAGCCATCCTTAGCCCGTCTTTCAGCACTCCCAAACTGCGCGGACTTCCCACTTGACCTTTCCTAAGGTCCTCCAACACCTCTGAATCGTTCCCAAACTCCTCTCTCTTCCCTCCAACTGACCCTTAGAAATACACTTAGCCTCCTATTCCCAGGTTCTTCCTGTCTCCTTGAAAGAGTCCCAATGTCCCTATCTTGTCGTAGTCCCCTTATCTATTCTCCCATCTCTCCTTTCACCAGTCAAACGACTCCCCGGGTACCAGCCCGGCACGAGGTGACCCTGCACCCCTCCCGACGCGCTCCCACGCTGAGCCGGGATTCCCAGGGCCGCGCTCCTGTTGGTGGCCCAGAGACCCAATTTGCAGCTGCAAAACATTGGTCTCTAAGGCAACAAGCCCCGCCCTGGGGCGGGTCCTTTGGGAAACCCGCAGCCAGGGCCAGGGGAGGGCGCTTGCTGCAAACAGGCTAGACTGGGACCTGAGCCCAGGACGCAAGGAACAGGGGTCACCGCCATCCCCCCCCCAGCGCCCCCACCCTCACCCCCGAGTCCTGGCGTACACACAGACTCAGACACGGGGACACAACAGGGCCAAACAGACACCGGGACCCTGGAGCAAAACAAAACCAAACAAAAAACAAAAACAAAAGGTCAATAAATAAAATGAATAAATAAAAACCTGAAGGGATTGGAGACTTCGGGCCCCCAGGGACTCAGGGATGAAGAGATAAGACAGAAGAGCAAGAAGCAGCCCCAGGAATAGACACCGAGCTAGTGCTGCTAAACACAGGCAACCCAAACACGCAGGGACGCCCTTGGTATCAGGATAATCTCCCCCCCCCCTCACTAGGGACTTCAAGCCCTGTTTCTGGGACTTCCCCCTCACCTCATCTCGGTTTCACATCTGTAAACGTGGGGACCTTCATACGCAGGTCTTAGGGCAATGTCGCTGTGGTGACGATGAAGGGAGATGAAGGGATTCTGAAGACCTAGAGACTGAAGCGCTGATCACCCTGCACACCATTCCTTTTTTTAAAAAAAATCAGGCCTTTTTTTTTTTTTTTTTAAGATTTATTTATTTATTTATTATATGTAAGTACACTGTAGCTGTCTTCAGACACTCCAGAAGAGGACGTCAGATCTTGTTACCGATGGTTGTGAGCCACCATGTGGCTGCTGGGATTTGAACTCTGGACCTTTGGAAGAGCTCTTACCCACTGAGCCATCTCACCAGCCCGCTGCACACCATTCCTAAAGGAGTCCTTCAGCATCCGCTGAACATCTACTACAGGCCAGCCCGTGCACTCCGAGCTGTGAGTGTGACAAAGATGACGGTACTCTGGTCGCTTGTGAGTAGGGAAGGAGCTAGGCAAGGAATTCATAGGTGATAAACAGAGACAAAGCCAGGTGGTGGTGATGGCACACGCCTCAAAACCCAGCACTCCGGAGGCAGAGGCAGGCAGATCTCTGAGTTTGAGGCCAGCCTGGTCTACAGAGCGAGTTCCTTGATACCAGAGCTATAAGAGCAACCACGTCTTGACAAATTAAATTCTTCGAAAGATTAGAAAGTAATGGGAAGACTGGGGGTTGTAACCGTCACTGAGGTGACCAAGAGAGGCTGGGGGGAGGAACAGCTTCCTGCTGCCAAGCCTGATGACCTGAGGTCCATCCCCAGGACCAACAAGGTGAAAAGAGAGCAAGTTATCCTCTGATCGGCACACTGGAGTTATGGCACATACCCACACACACACACACGTACGTAAATATATATATATATTAAAATCTAATCAAAAGTATTTTTTTTAAAGGAAGATCTAAAAAAGAAGGCAATGTTTCAGTAAATAGTCAGGAGGGGAGCCTGTAAACATCTGAACTGAGCATGCCCGAATCAGAAGAAACAAGAAACATAGGGGTAATTCCCCAGTGAGGAGCTGTGGGCGTGGTTCAGTGGTAGAGCTCCTGCTTAGAATCCCCCAGTGAGGGGCTGGGGGTGTGGCTTAGTGGTAGAGCCTCTGCCTAGAATCCTCCAGTCAAGAGTGGCTTCTGTAGCATTTGGAAAGCTCTAAAGCAGGCCACCAGAGCCTAGCAAGTGCAGAGAGCTTGCAAGAATAGGACAAGGTCAGTGTAGCAGAGGGAACTAGAGGAGGGAGTGACAGACAGGACAGGCCTGTTTTGCCGGCCACAGTGAAGCCTTTGACTTTAACCCAGTACAGAGCACTGAGAGTTGTGGGCTGAAGTGCTACGTGTGACCAGAATTGGTGGCACACGCATAAAATCCCAGCCCTTGGAAAGTGGAGGCAGAAGAATCAAGAGGTCAAAGCCATTCTCTGCTACATAAAGAGTTCAAGGCCACCCAGGGCTAAGTGTGACACTGTCTCAGGCAGAGGAAGAACACTACATGGGGTGATTTTGATTTGGAGGGGGGCCCAGCAGACTGACTATGTGCATAGAGCAGATCGCAGGATAGAGGCAAAGGGACCAATGGGGAGGAGACAGCAGTGACAGTAACTTGGACTGGAAGGCAGCACAGATCAGCAACTCCACGTTGCCAGGCACAGTGACGATCATCTGTGGTTCCAGCACTGCGGTGAGGGTGGGGTAGGTAGGGGGTGTTCATGTCCAAGGCCATGCAGGGTTACATGGCAAAGACCCTGCCAAGCACTGACAAGAAAGAAGGAAAGAGAAGACAACCCGAAGGCGGATGAACTTGGAGCTGCAGATTTTGTTGATGGTCACATTCCTGACAAGTCTTTAGCACAGAGCAGCAGCTACCATGATGTCAGATGGTGTCCATCTGGTCCCTGTGGACGTCATTATTAGTGCCAATGAGATGTTAGTGGATAAGGGCACCCGCTGGGCAAGGCTGGCAAGGTGAGGTCAGTTCTGGGACTCACATAATGGTGAGGGGAGAAAGGAGATTTCACAATCTATTCTATGATCTCCACACATGCACTGTGGCATGAGACTCCCCAAACACACTTCATACACATGTGCACACACCACATGCACACACACACCACATGCACACACACATGTCACATAGATACACATGTACACATACATCGCATGCACACAAATATATCACACCATATATATATATCACATGCATAGACACATATCCCACCACATGTATACACACAGCACATGCACATTCCTACCATATGTACACAAATATCATATGCACTTGCACATATCACACCACATGTACACACATATCACATGCACACACATATCACACCACATGTATGCACACATCACATGCATACACATATCACACCACATATATACACACAGCACATGCACATGCACATATGTCACCACATGCACACACACACACAGAGGGACTCCCATTAAAAATACATTAAAAACACATTTTTTAAAATGTTGATATATATTTTTTAAAGATTTATTTATTATGTGTAAGTACACTGCAGCTGTCCCCATACACTCCAGAAGAGGGCGTCAGATCTTGCCACAGATGGTTGTGAGCCACCATGTGGTCACTGGGATCTGAACTCAGGACCTCCGGAAGAGAAGCCGGCGCTCTCAACTGCTGAGGCATCTCTCCAGCCCCTAAAAACACATTTTTAAAAGGGGGAGGATGGCAGTGGTGGTGGTTCAAGCCTTCTAGGACTATGGAGGCAGGGGCAGGTGGATCTCTGTGAGCTGGAAATCAACCAGGTCTGCAGAGTAAGTTTCAGGACAGCCAGAGCTACACAGAGAAACCAAAGTAGTAGCAGCAGCAGCAGCAGCATTAAATAAATAAAAGAAAGAGGGTCCGGAGAGATGGCTCAGTGATTAACAACACTGGTTGCTCTTTGCAGAAGACCTGAGTTCAGTGCTCACCGCACACACTGTGGCAGCTCATAACCATCAATTCCAGGATATCTGGCTTCTTGGGTACCTGCATGTGCGAGTACACACACACACACACACACACACACACACACACACCATGTGTAGAAATAAAAATAAATCTTAGGGCTTGGAAAGAGGGGCGGGTAAGAGCTGTGGTTGTTCCTGCAGAGGACCTGGGTTTGATCCCCAGTATCCACGTGGTGGTTCACAACCATTTGCAACTCCAGTTCCAGGGGCTCCTATGTAGCTTCTGGCCTCGGAAGGCACCAGGCACCTGGCATGTATGTGGTGCACAGGCATTCACACAGGTAAAACACCCATACATATGGACAATTAAAAACATAAATCTTGCTGGGCGGTGGTGGCGCATGCCTTTAATCGCAGCACTTGGGAGGCAGAGGCAGGCAGATTTCTGAGTTCGACACCAGCCTGGTCTACAAAGTGAGTTCCAGGACAGCCAGGGCTATACAGAGAAACCCTGTCTCAAAAAGCCAAAAACAAACAAACAAACAAAATAAAAATAAAAAACATAAATCTTTAATAAGAAATGTTATATGTAGAAACTAAGGCCCCAAAATGTCATTCATCTCAGATGTACGATTCACTGTCTCTGAAGACAGAACCCCCAAGACTCAGGCATCAAGATATAACAAACATCAGCTTCCAGAGCTACAGCCAGCGCTGCACTCCTCCATGTGGGCTTGTCCCGCAGCTCCGGGGCAAGGTTCTCAGGGTAACCACATCCAGCAGGGTGTTGTTCTGACCCAACAGGGAAAATGTTGCTTGACAGGTGCGAGGCTTGTCAGGCCACATCCCCTGTGCCGACTTGGGTCACTAGCTTACAGACAGGCTGGTACATGCCAAGGGAGGAACCACAGCCTTCCACGATCAGTCACCGTCCTACAGCAGGCACACCCCACACTTCCTGCAGTTACCTGTGTTACTTAGTCACACGTGTCTACTGAGATGTGGCCCTGCGCTCTGGGAGATGTGTTTTCTGATGGTATGAAAACAAATGCTTTCTACCTGTCACTTCTGTCTGTCTGTCTGTCTGTGCTAGAGATGGAATCCAGAGCTTTCTGTGGGCTAGGAAAGCACTCAAAGCATAAGCCACGCCCCCAGCCCCTCACTGGGGGATTCCAGGCTGGGGATCTACCACTGAGCCACGCCCCCAGCCCCTCACTGGGGGATTCCAGGCTGGGGATCTATCACTGACCCATGCCCCAGCCCCTCACTGGGGGATTCCAGGCTGGGGATCTATCACTGAGCCACGCCCCCAGCCCCTCACTGGGGGATTCCAGGCAGGGGATCTATCACTGAGCCATGCCCCAGCCCCTCACTGGGGGATTCCAGGCTGGGGATCTATCACTGAGCCACGGCCCCAGCCCCTCACTGGGGGATTCCAGGCTGGGGATCTATCACTGAGCCACGCCCCCAGCCCCTCACTGGGGGATTCCAGGCTGGGGATCTATCA